>NC_141149.1:108286167-108597128 GCF_053477565.2 Lygodium microphyllum | reverse complement strand
GTGGGTCTTGAGGTCCTCTCCTTGACTAGGTCATCCACCCATGTGGCTTCTTCAAAGATCGTAGCTAGAATATCCCTTTGCAGGGTTGAGTTTCTCACCAAGGCCTCATAAAGTTCTTCACTTCGGATTCTGCTTACGAACACAGTGGAGACCGCTCATTCACTAAGTCACTCTACATGCGGTTGGGATTCTCTTGAAGAGACTCTACACATGGGTGACATAGTCTCGGATATCTCCTTGTCCTTTTGACTAATGTTCATCAACCTAATGATAAGGTTGTCAAAGTATCCCACCTTGTAGAATCTCTTGATGAAGAGACTCTTGAGGTTATTGAAGTTATTGCATTCGGCACTGTCTAGACTAGTGTACCACATTTGTTCTTTGTCTCCTAGGCAAAGTTTGAAAGCTTGTGCGCGTTGAGCAAGGTCTATGAGGCTGTTAGCCTCACATACTTGCTCAAATTGCACCACAAAGCTATATGATTCATCATCGTGTTGGTACTTGTCGAGTTACTTAGCAAACACATGTATCTTGGTCTGTCCTAGAATTCAATGTGATTCCCAGTCCTATTAGCAACGAAGTTGCTAGGGCTGCTCTACTCTACTCTGCAACCGTGTTGTCTAAGATCGCCTTCTAGTACTCTCTCTCTCTCTTAGCATTTGGTCTTGTCCTATTTCGGTTAGCAAGTACTAATACGAGTTGGATCTCACACATTTCTATGTCTTGCCTCATATTTTGAGCTCATTGCTCTTGATTATAGGTAGTTATGCATTGCAGCACTCTCCTTGCCAACTTCCACTCTTCCTTGAGATCGACTATAATGTCTTCGACTAGTCTACCATGATGCTCCATTTTAGTTTACTGGTCATACCAGGTTATCACTTTTTGGATGTCGACTAGGAATTCTCCCAAGTCAAGCTCATCATTTTTTGGGTTAATGTTGGTTCATGTTCTTGGGCAACTAGGGTGTCGATCAGATTAATCAAGTTAGATAGAGCTGCATCCCTAATTGTGCCTGTCGTTGTTGCTCCCTAGCAGCTCGAGGATTCGAGTCTCCTAGTATTTGGTGATTGGGATCCTTGGCCACTATTCGATGTCTAGGGTCTCCTCCTACTAGTGGGTTCATTCAACTTATCTTATCTTGGGTGAATTTCTTGTTATTTAAACAATCCTCAATGTTTTGGGCACCCCGATGCTAGTAGTGTGCTCCTCAATGTGTGTTATGCCAAATCAAGCTTTCAACTTTCCTGGTGCATATCAAATGTTTAACTAATGTAGTGTACAAATCCAATGAAAACAATACAGTGCAACATATACTTTCATGATCCTTTCATGTGTTTAACGGCCACTCTAGCTGGTTCAATCATTCTAGTCTCTACAACATCCTAGACATGTGGTCTAAGGGATACAAGGTTGTCATATAGCCTGGGCTTAAGCCTACAAGGCTGTCATCTAGCCTAAGCTTAAGCCTGCTGAGCTCAGCCTATGCCTGCCCTAGGGTGGGTCCAATTTGCCAATATATGGATTCTATATAGTCTATCCGAATGACAATGTCAAAGTACCTAACTCGGACTGTCTAAGTGTGCAAGCAGTCCAAATGAATGGGTGCTTAGCCGTTGAGGCTGACGTCCAAGGCTGAATATGTGAGTGTTTGAGTGGACAATTTTTGGGGTGTCGAAATTTGGCCATCCGAGGTCAAGATCAGTTGTTCGAGGCTGAGGTCAATGAGACCAAGTGGCCGTTCAAGGCCAAATAACATTATCCGAGTCTGAGTCTAGGACTCGAACTAGTATAGTTTTTTTGAGGTGGACTAGGGACTAGGATTGTCCAAGTTGTGGTAGGACTCGAACGACTATGGATCCGCCTGAGCGTGGTGTTGTGAGTTTTAGGATGATCAACATATTGCCAAATCTCACACGCGTCTTGATCAATCTTCCATCTATGATCACGGAAGCAATCATCCAATACAAGGGCACACTCAGAGCTTACCTGCAAGGCTCGAAGGGGTGGTGGTGAAAATCTCCAAGCACAAAAAGGTTTCTAGCCCTGTAGCTCTCTCTCTCTCTCTCTCTCTCTCTCTCTCTCTCTCTCTCTCTCTCTCTCTCTCTCTCTCTCTCTCTCTCTCTCAAAACTGACTGCACACAAATGAGCTCTCTCTTTGCCCTCTTGGCTTCTTAAACCCCTCTTTGCTTAGTCTTTTACCTCCCCCTTCTCTCTTTTCTCTATTTTTTCCATGTTTTAAGCCTGCTATTACATCAAAAGCCCTACAATGTATTTCTCTATTTTTCTTGTTTTTTCCTTACCTAAATGCATCCAAATCACAAGCAACCACTCACACTACTCCCACCTACTTATCTAAATTAAAAAACTAGAAAAACTTACTTACAAAGGAGATTTAATACCTCTTCAACTCCCTTTTGCTTCCTACCTATCTCAAGCACCGGTTCGAAGTAAACCCTACTTCAATGCTCGATCCGGAGTGCGCAAGCACTCAAAGCTTAAATCCGTTAGTCCTAGCAATGGAACCAAAATGTGGGAGCTTCTTACTCAACCACCAAGACCCATGAACCGCTTATTGCTTCAAGCATTTTAAGCCAAGTGCAATGGAGACCTCTCACATAGCCATGCACTCTCTCACACCTATGAGTGTAGTGAGCTTACCTCCATGCTCGATCGAGTTGCCTCCTTCCTCAAGCACTCCAATATC
This sequence comes from Lygodium microphyllum, assembly GCF_053477565.2. Lineage (NCBI taxonomy): Eukaryota > Viridiplantae > Streptophyta > Polypodiopsida > Schizaeales > Lygodiaceae > Lygodium > Lygodium microphyllum. The sequence goes on along the minus strand of NC_141149.1, from coordinate 108,594,421 downwards.
TCCACAATCCAAGGTGCAAGCTCGAGCTAGCTTGATCCTCAAGCTCCAAGATCCATGCTCCATTGTCGCATGTAAGATAAAAGGAGAGAATAGAATAGAAGAGAAGAAGAAGAGAGGAGAAGATGGTTGGAGAGCTTTTCCACCATGGTCCCTCACCCTCACATACTCACTCACTCACACTCCCTCTCTCAAGCACAAGCTCAAGCAAGCAAGAACAAAAAGAAGAAGAAAAGAAGAGAGCTAGTTTTGGCCACACATAAGAATGAGCTTCTTCATTCACTTTTTGTCTTTTATACAAGCCCTAATTCCTTTTAGACACCCATCCCTTTTTACATGACCGGCCATTTGTAGGGGCGAGCATAAGCTAAACCACCAAGATCCACGGACCACTTATTGTTCAAGTGTTTCAAGTAAGCACTAATGGCTACCTCTCACATAGCCGACGCACTATCCCTCTCTACGAGTATAGTGAGCTTACCTTGATACCTGATTGAGTTGCTTCCTCTCTCGAGCACTCCAATAGCTCCACGATTCATGATGCAAGCTCAAGCATCCTCAAGCCTCTTCCTCAAAGCTCCATCCTCCATAGCCATGTGCGAGACAGGAAAAGAGAAAAGAAAAGAAAAGAAGAGAAGAAGAAGAGAAGAGAAGGTGGAGAGCTTCACTTCCAAGATCCCTTAGTCTCACAAGCTCACTCCCTCACACTCCCTCCCTCAAGCACTCACAAGCAAGCAAGAGAAGAGAACGAGAGAAGAAGAAGAGTCCACTTTACCACACACCAAAAAATGAGCTCTCATTCACTTTTTGAACTTTATATACAAAGCCTTAAATCCCTTTTGGGCGGTCATCCCCTTATCCCCTTTTTACATGGCCGGCCGTAGCCTAGGCCCTTTTTCCCATTGTCCTCCTATCTTCTTAACTTCCTTCCTACCGCTCATTTGCATTTACAGTTTGCACGAGTGAGAGTCCATTGCTCTTAAAATAAATCATGATACGCCTTGCACTCTTTTACAAAAGTATTGACTTGCGCATTTTCTTGTGCGCCTTTCTCCTTGATTTAGGATTTTTCCGCACTTCTTGTATTTCCATATTTTTCTTGGCATGCCTTGGTCTTCCATTCCACTTTGCCTTGGCCTTGTCTTTTGCTTTATATTTTCTGGATTTTCCACCTAATTCATCGTCTGAGGGTTAACATTACCCCCCTTCTAGAAGCTGAGTGCTAGTCCCATTGCACTTGCTGAGTTGGATAGTGTTGCTAGGGAGGCCAATTGGCTTTTTGAGTTTGTATACAATTTGTGTTGGAGGGTGTGTGGGAGGTATTTATGGAACTGGAAGACCCTTAAGTTATGAATGAGCCCTGGTGTTGGAGGGATTTATGGAATTTGAAAGGCCCTTGCGTTGGATAGGATCCCTGGTGTTGGAAGGATTTTTGGACATTTGGATGGATTTATGAAAGTTGAAAGGCCCTTGTACTAGCCCTGGTGGAAGGTGTGTTGGAGGGATTTATGCCTTTGAAATTGAAGATAAGTTGGACGGATCCATTGGTTGCCCCTCCGTAGCTGCCTTTTCTAGTGCTATTTGAAACGAGCTTCTTCATTCACTTTTTGACTGGCCTATTATGTTTGCCCCTTGCTTTGTTGTGCTTGCATGGTGACAAGTCGTATAATATGGGGAATACATCGCATGGATGATGGGGTCTCTGGAGTTGGTGGTGGGAGCCCTTATTTGTACCTGGAAAGAGAAGAAGGTGCACTACTTGGAGGGGTGTCTGCCTTGCCATGGAGTGTGGTGCCAGTGCTTGTGGGACTAGGAGATGGTTACACCCTTGGGCAAGCCCTCAATGTGTCCCACACTTGAGGACCCAGTTTGTGCTTAGGGGAGGGTAGTGTGTGTAGCTTAGGGTGATAGGTCCTAACCATAGGCGACTTAACCATAGACGAATGTTACATCCCTAGGTGTGTCCTACCCTTGATGTGCCCTAAGCGTGAAATGGGGGATCAAAATGAGGCTAGGGGGTTAGGGACAGAGCCGGCCAACCAGGGCCACCAAGCACACCTAACTTGAGAACCCCTAGGTGTAGTGACAGTGATTGATGTGCAGCTTGTGTTTTTTTTTTTTTGAATGAACAGTTTCTTGAATTTGGAGAAGTAGTATAAGAAGACAGATTCATTTTTTGGGTTCATGGGCGTGGGATGGAGAAGTTGGGGGCTTTAATGATTTGTTAAGGAAGTGCATGCTTAGCATATACCCTTTTTGGCCTATTCTAGTGTGGAGAGGTGTGGTTGATAAGAATGGATGGCTACATTTGGTAAATTGGCTATCGTTCATGTCCTCAAGAAGGGCCATGCAAAAGGATGGGAGTAAAGCAGCGAGCAGCATTAGCCGAGTCATGGCGCACCCATCTATTCCTGTGTTAATGTCAAAAAAGAACAGTGGAAGATGGTACTCTGCTGATGCAAGGGGTTGCTTGAGGAGAGTTCTAAGTAATCTAATATAGTTACATATTGTTACAAAGGTGGAGTCTGGGCAAGAGGAGAATTCCATTAGGAAATGGGCCATGGAGTCCCATAGATCTTGTTCTGAGAAGGCAAGTGCCTCCTCTGGTTTTGTGGCATTGACATTGTAGATCCTTGGAAAGTCGTATCGGCCATGGATGTCCAGGTTAAAATCTAATCCCACCCTTCGAGGATATGGTAGATAGATTGGGTCATTCTATTTGAAGGGTAGGGAGCCACAAAATGACATCCACGCGTCCACGTTGCCATTCCAAACTCTTCTCCTCCACTTAGGTTGGGATTCGTAGCCTTTCACTATGTGGGGTACTTCCTCAACCTTGTTTTCCAAGTAATCTGGGGACTCTGCCCCCCAAGATGTTGGATTGTTCTCTCTTTCAATGAGCCATCGTTCACCAAGCCTTTTTCCCATGGTGATTACCTCTGTTACTGCTTTGGTGGATAGTACTTTGCACAAACCTGCTAAATATCAGAAGATGAATTTGAAGGGTTGGCGACGATTTTTCCACTATTCCCACACCGACAACTTTGTATTCCAATTCATGGGTAAGCAATCCCTTTCTAGTGGGATGGGCGGCTGTGGAACTACAAGTGGTTGTGCTTGAGCTCTTTTGCATGCTTGATCTAACATTCTAGCCCTCTTCTTTTTCGCTTCTGCCTTCCTTTCCACTGTGGCATCTTGTTCTTGAGGGGGCTCTGGTTGTGGTGAGGAGGGTGGTGGGATCCACTCCTCATCTTGTTGCTTTCCTTCACGGCTTGACCGTACCCCTACCTCCTGGGGTTGTCGTTCTTGAAGTTCCAAGGCATCAATCTCCTTTGGTGTCAAGCTTGCTCCTAAATGTTTCTCTTGCTGATCTTGATTGATTAGGTCGAGGCTTGCATCTTGGACCTGGGAGCACAGTCCTTTTTTGATCGCCTTCCTAGCTATTTCTAGTTTCCTTTTAAGCACATCAATTGCCTCCTCCTCAGAGAGTGTGACATCTAAGATTGTGCTGAGGAAGGCACACTGTTGGATTTAAAGGCTAGTGTCTACCTTGCCTTTGGCTAATATTCGGCCTCCCTCTACAAGGGCCAAGCGGTTCACTAGATCCTTCACTTGCTTCTCACTCTTGGCTTCCTATTCCCTTGCCTTCATGTTCATTTCTTCCAGGCCCTCACTTTGCCTTTGTGACAGCGCCACTGTCACCGCCTCATGCCTTTTCCATTTTTGTACAAGGTCCTCTTTTTCTTTTGTTAGGCACCTGATCTTCTCCTCTTATGTTACCCGTTCTTCCCTTTGTCGTTGCACTCCACGTTCTACTTCTTCTCTCTCTTTTTTCCATTCTTCCTGCTCTTGGGCTCTCTCTACTTCTAGTGCAGCAAGCTCTTCCATGACCTCTTGAAGTTTTCTCACGTGTGCTTTGAGCTCTGCCTGCTATAGAACCAAGAGCTTATTCCCTTTGCATTGTGACCAACTCCTAGTTCTCTTCCTCTAGTCTTTTTCACCACTGTTCTTCGTCATCTTCCTTGGTCCTTAGCTTTGCTTTCAATGCATGTATTTATTTGTGTTGCAAGGCCACTTGGTGGGTCTTTTCTAGCTAGGAGGCATTTTCCATTTCCCTTTTTGTTTCTAGAGTCACCACTATCGCTCTCTTCTCCTCCTTTGCCCTTTTCCAACTGAGCGTAGAGCTCCATGACATGCTCGTCCTGGTCTGCGGCTTGCGGCTCCATGGTGATAACATCTATCTTTGGTCGCTTGGGTCCCTGTTGAGATTCGGCATCTGCAACAGCCGATATTTTCACTCCTGTAGTTGGGGTTCCTGCACTAGAGGTGGGCATTGGGGTATGTGCCTTTATTGACTAAGAGTTGCACCCATGCCATGAGGTTGCTGGCATCTACTATGGCTGGGGTGCCTGGTGTTGCTGTGATGGTTGGGGTAGTGTGCAAGAGGGTATGTGGGGTTGAGTGGAGCGTGGCTTTGCCCTTTCTTTCAAGGATGGGTGGAAGCAAGTCTTCTACCACTTGGGCACTGGTTCTTGGCCTGTCCTGCCTAGGCAGGCTCATTGCTGCTAGTTCCTCCTCCCTACACTATTGTTCAATGGACATGTGCACAGCTTGTGCCAAGTCCTCCTCTTCTTTCCTTCTCAACTCCTCTTCTTATTTCATAGCTCTTTTTGACTCAGCCTTGGCTTTAAGTAGGTATGCTTCCTCTTTTTTCTTCCTCTCTTCCTCCTTCTTCTTCCTTGTTGCCTTCTTTTTAGGCGTCTTCGCCTTCCGTTTGCTAGATTGAACTTCTTGCTCTCCCTCTAATCGCCCTCTCACTTGATGGTTCTTTGTCGTGACGAGGAGGTGACTTCTCAAGCGTTTCATGTGATCCCTCTTCTCCGTCTTGTGCCTCTTTTATAGCCTCTCGGATAAGGGCAGTCAAGACTCCTCCATACCCTATGAATGCGGTCTTGGCCAAGGGCTTCTTCCTGTCAGTTCCCTTTGATGCTAGGAATTCTCCACCCATCGGTTTACTTCCAAGGTCGAGTGTCTTGGCTGATTGGTCTATGGTTTTCTTAACATAGTCATTCCAATCCACTTCGTGCAACGAATGAGTTGCCATGCTCTCCAGCACAGGCACGTTGATCCTATGCATGAGCAAATTTTACCTTAGGCTGGAGAAAAGGGTGTGGATCAACTTTGCTTGCAATCTAATTTCCGTGTTGGGAATGTCTTGGATACTTATGCCATCATTTGTTAAGACGCTTTCCTTCTTCATCCCCAACATGGCATAGATGTCTCTTTTGTGCCTTTTCTCCACCTTTGGTTAGAATCCCAGTGCCTTTTCCACTAAGGTCTTATTGAGTGGGACTTGCACTTGCTTGGTTCCTTCCATGCTTGCCAAGGACATTGTCCCACTCTCCTTATCAGGGTCATATGTCCTCAAGAATTCCACGTACTTAGTGAACTTTTGGATATACATTGCAAGGTTGCACTAATCCACAATCTTTCTAATGGCTTTCTCATTGGTCACCACCCCTTTGACATTGTGGATGCTCCTAGCCCCAAGCTGATTGTATGCCCGATTTTCAAGGGTTAGGCTGTACTTCGGTCTTTCCTCTTCCGTGAAGGGTAGACGATGTGCTTGGTCTTGCTGTGACATCTTCAGCTCTTGTCATAAGCCATGGTTTGTCATTAGTGCTTTTCCACCTAGCTATTCACTGAAAGAAAATACTTCATGCTTGGCAAATAAACTCATTTTTAGTACATAATTAAAATTTTTCCTCCAAACAGTCTAAGTACACTGCTTCCAAGCTTTACTGTCAATTCCTTAGTCACAAGTTGCTTTGTCCTACTATTGAGGTTCCTCATGTTCCACATGTGTTATTTTCCTTTATGGTTCTTGTTATGTGTTTGGTTTGTTTCACCATGCTTCCCCCTCTCTGAATTGAGGAGAATCCTTCCTAGGATTAAAGGGTTAGAGGATGACAGCTGTTCAACACATAATGTGAGAGCTTTACCTTTGCATGAGCCAAGCATAGAAATTCAAATTATACTCAAGATTGGCATAGCTATCCATGTCAAAAGGGCAAATGCCTACGTACATAATATAAGTGAGAACGTCAAGAAAGAAGTCACTGGAGTCCGTTTGACTAGTGACATGCAACTCCTCCTCTGTGATGATGCGATCTAAAAACGAATGTCCCTCAATGTGTTCTTCTAGGGGTCGGTTATGAATAGAAGTCAACACCCTAATAGGAAGTTGGAGTGACATAGGTTGGGTCATATTCAGATGCCTTGATTGCGCATCCTTGTTCAGCATTGGTCATTATTTGGTATCCCACTTGCTCCCATTGCAATTGTAGAGTGTACCATTTCCGTAAGAAGGAGAAGTCATGGTCGATAAGTTGTTCCAACACTGTGATTTCTTGATTTGTGGCCGGGTTGTAGTCTTGTTACATGACATAATGAGACGTTGCTTGATGGCTTGTTCATGGGATATCTTAGTTGCAATTAATTCTTGAGCTACTTCGGAAGCCGTAATGAATACAAATTCTGACTCTTCCCAAGAGCAAGGGAGTGTTCATACTTCCATTGCTATAGGTTTGTCTAAGAGACCTAAGTCTAGTTGTTCATAGCTTTTAGCCAAGGTCATGAAAGTAGCGTCCAAGCATCGGAGGCAAGCAACCAAGTCATCCCCTGTATTTTCAACTAAGTCCCTTGCCAAGTTTAAGATTAATCATCGCTCATAAGAGGGTCGAAGGCCGGTGGGGGGTTGAGGCTTAACAAGACTAGAGAGTTCAACACAGTCAATAGTCGGAGTTTGGGTTGTTCTTTAGGTTGGAGTTTGGCCTCACATTCGATGGGTTTAGTGGGAGTTGCGGTCATTGTGCCACTAGATGCATTCGAGATGTGAGAGGTATCATTAGCGCTAGAGCTAGGCATTTTGCTAGTAGCGGGCTGCGATTTTGGACGATAGATTAGTTTAGGCCCTGCTGAGCTAGAATTTGGAGGCTCTACGGAGCCTTACGAGGCCATGGGTTTCTATTACTAAGTGGCCTCCCTGTTTAGGTACCCATTTGAACCAAGGTTCATGGGCTTCAGTGTGGGTTCTAGTGGGCTACTGGCCTAGAGGTTGGGTGGGCTGTTACAAGTCACAACCCCCCTCCTTAGCCTTGGCGGTGGGTTTCTCTACCGGTGGCTTTGTGGACTTGGAAAGAGTCACACCGCCCTTGTTGAAAGCTGTAACTATGTGGACATTACCCATGGCAAGGTGGATGTGCTGCGACTTGTAGTCAACATTGCAATGAGCTTGCTTCTTGAAAGATCGCCCTAACAGCAATTCTATGCCTTCATTCTTAGTATTGGGCAACACATAGAAACTTATTGGCATGCTTTCAGACTCTATAGAAACTGCAACCTTGCACTTTCCTATAAGTTTGTAGGGTTGGCCTCCATAAGGGGTGAGATTAGCATTAGTGGGCTCTGTAACCATGGTTTGCCAATTTGGATCCAATGGTCATGAGTCAAGATATTAAAATCAGCTTCCCCATCGATCAATGCACTAATGGTGCATGTGTGTTTGGTAGTGACCATCATGTATAGGTAAGCTAGTGGTACTGCTTCCTCATCCTCACTGTCCATCTCAATGATAGTGGCTACTCATACGTTGACAAGTAAATTTGGCATTGGGGGCTCATGCAATGGGTGTGGGGGGGGAAAGTACTTCTTTATGCGGCTACCATTGAAGAAGCCTTTGCACTCACCCTCTAGGGTTTCAAGTTCTACATTTCCAGTTCGGTTAATGGTTCGAACCTTGAAAGGTCCTAGCCCCAGGAATTTCAGTTTTTGCTTATGTCCTTTGACTGACTACATCAATTCTAAGAGAGTACTAAGTCACCCTGTTCGAAGTTGCACTGCTTGACATGCTTGTCGAACTAGCTTTTGCATCTTGCCTTCTTGCATATGAGCGCATGGTTGGCTAGAAGCCAGGTTTTCGTTAAGCGTTCAAGTTCAATCAAGCATTCTATCCATGCCTTCTTCCCATCCCATCTTTCTTGAAGGGCCATCCTGAGGCTTGGTATGAAGAATTCTAAGGGAAGGACTGCCTCTTTACCATATGTCAATCTAAAGGGGGTTTTTACTACCGCCGTCTTGTAAGCCATGCGGTAGGCCCACAAGGCTACCATCAATTTGTTATCCCAATCACTGCGTGATGCAGAGATGACCTTGGTCAAACATTCACTAGGATTTTATTTGTTGATTCAGCTTGATCATTTGTCTGTGGTGGATAATATGGTGAAGATTTTCGATGGATGATTAAGAAGAAGGATAGGAGGTGAGCTACCACTTCATTGATGAAGTGGGCGCCTTGATCGCTAACTAGTTTGATGGGGCAGCGGAATCATGAGATCACCTACTCCCATAGAAACTTAGTGGTGGTCCAAGAGTCGTTCTTTCTTGTAGCACATGCTTCTATCCATTTGGTTAGATAGTCGGTGGCCACAATGATGTATTTAGCATGTGAATATTGTGCCATGGGACTAATGGGGCCGATGAAGTCAATCCCCCATTTCTTGAAAGGTTGTCGTGCGATAATTGGGATTAGCTCCATGCAATCTTTACGGATATGTACTTTAGTTCATTGGCACTCATCACAATGCTTCACGAATTGTGTCGCATTTTGAAAGAGGGTAGGCCACCACAACTAGGATTGCAACACTTTGCGAGCTGTCATGTCTCCATTGAAATATTCTCCTGCGACTCCCCTGTGTTTCTCTGTTAGTATGTCATGCATCTCATGCTCACACATGCATCTACGTAATAAACCATCTTGTCCAAGCATGTAAAGCTGACTAGCTATCAACTGATAGGGTTGGATTTTTAGGATAAGTCGCCTAAGTTGGGTCTTTTCTATCGGTTGTTTCAGTAGTCCATGTTTAAGTGTTCGTCCACAATGCCTTGTCTAGTCGGTTCTCCCATGGGGATGTGAGATAGATGGAGAAATCAAACTCCAAAAGCAGAAGAAGCCATCTAGTAATGCATCTTGTAGTGCATAGTTTGTTAACCAAGTACAACAAGGCTTGATGGTCAACAAAGAAAGTAAAAGGTGTAGCTAGAAGGTAATGGCGAAATTCCTTTACAGCAAACACCATGGCCAAGCCCTCTTGTTCCATTGTCGAGTAATTCCTTTCACTCTCAATGAGTTGCATGCTAGCAAAACTCACTGGTTAATCCAGATTGTGTTCACCATGTTGGCACAACACCGCTCCTACAATGAATTTCGAAGCATCGATGTGCACATGAAACGCAAGTGTCCAATCTGGGGCTCGTAGAATTGGGGTTGTGGTCAAAGCATTTTTCAATTTCTCATACGAGCATTGGCATTCCTCGATCCATTGGAATATGATCAACAACTTGTATAGAGGTATAGCAATTAATGCATAGTTCAATACGAACCGCTGATAATACCCTGTATGTCCTAAGAAGCACTGAACACCCTTGAAATCAGCTGGGGGTGGAAGATCAACAATGGCCATGATCTTTGAAAAATCTGTGGCGATGCCATTCTTCGACACCATGTGTCCTAGGATACATCCATGTTTCATCCAAAACTGGCACTTCAAGGAGTTCAATGAGAGATGGTATAGTCGACACCTTTCAAGAACCGCTCAGAGTCTATCCAGGTGTTCTCACCAAGTGGAGTGAGCACAGAAGTCATCCACAAAGACTTCTAACTCCTTCCTCAACATGTCTTTGAATATTGTACACATTAATCGTTGGAAAGTGGCTGGCGCATTAGTCAATCCAAAAGGCATGACTATGTAGGCAAAGACTCCCCATTCAGTGGCAAATACAGTCTTATGTCTATCATTAGGATGCACTTGCACCTAATTGTATCCAAAGAAATTGTCTAGAAAACTGTAGGACTCCTTGCCAGCTACTCTCTTAAGCATGTGCTCGATGTACGATGAGAGTGGGTAGTTATCTCTCTTGGTAGTTGTGTTTACCTTCTTGTAATTGACACACACTCTAATCTTCCTATTCTTCTTTAGTATGATGACTATGGGTGAGACCCAGTCTGTGTGTTCAATTTTGTAGATGAATCCTACTCTCATCAATTTGTCAATTTCCTCCTTAATAGTGTGAGCATGCTTTGGATTCATGGGATACAATCACTGCTTAGCAGGCGTTGCGTCAGGTGTCATGGGTATGTTGTGAGTCACCATGCTCAGGTCTACTCCTTTGAGCTCTTCTAGGAACCAAGCAAAGACATCTATATACTCTCACAAGAGAGTAACAAGACTTGCTTCATCTTACTCAGCCAAGTCATCTGCTATAAAGACAGGTCGTGGGGTCTCCCCTTCCCATGCTAAATTGACATTCTTGACCTTGGTGGGTCCCTCAATTGGTTCGCTTGCCTACCCTTGTTGTTTGTCTCCCAGCAAGATCACCACCCTATCTCTCTTTTTGAACTTTGTGAATCATTTTGGCAAGTCTTGCAGTTTTCATTATTCGTATGTCCGCATTTCTTTGTTCCGTGCCTGTCATTTCTCCTTTAATTACTAGCATCATAGGTGGTTGGGTAGGTCCCCCTTAGTGCATCTAGTCTCGGGAAGTCGAGGTATTTATCTAAGCTAACTTCCGATTTAGAATTGAACTCTCCATTTTTGCTAGAAGAGGGGCTCTCTCCTGGTGGTCGTAGCTCGGAGGAGGAGTTCGTTCGTAGCAGTGGCGCATCACTCGGTCAACCAAGTTCGATCGCAGCCCTTGTATCTGACTCCTTTCTCTACTCTAAGGCCACTCTGTTTGCATGGTCTAGAGTCTACTCGTATTTGTTCGATTACACGTCCCCCTATGTCGTATTCTATGGTATCAATTTTCCTTTTGCTCTCATCACTTAAGGAACAACAGTCCTCATATTCATCATCAGAGCTACCTTTGTCCGGTTGCTCATCATTTTCTTGGTTCTGAGAATTCTTTTCTTGTTGGTCGAGGATTAAGTCCCAATTGTACTTCAAGTTTAAATCGTGCACCTTGGACCATCGCCATTCAAGCTCATCCAAGAGGTCTTGGAGTGGCTTAAGATTAGTTGCTGGATTGATAGCCAACTTGTTGGTCAAGTACCCTAGGATCTCCAAGAGCTCTCATCTATTGTTTGGGACTTGGGATGCAACAGGGTTGGGTCTTCCATGTATGCTTCTAGTCATCATGCAAACTGGCACCGAAGGTGTGTCCTTGAGTTTGTAAGTTGCCTTGATGGCTTGTTTATACTCCTTAGTGTCTAAGAACGATAGGTTGATGGTAGCAAGAACATGCATCCAATCTCGCTCATTCTCAGGGCACGAGATATACTTGATAAGAGCTCCATATGATCCCCTAGTCTGTTCATCGCCCTTCAGCATGGTGGAGATGGCATCTAGGTCGACTAGTGTGGTCTTCCATGTATCCATCTCCACTCTCATAGCTTCTGTTCAATTTCCTAAGAAGATAAGACTGTTGCCCCAGTCTTCTACGACTCTTGCATTGCGCATCCAGGGTTGGCCTAGCAGGACGTCGTAGTCCACTCCCTTCATTACTATGAAGTCAACAAAGAATTGGATCCCTGTGTTCTTTACTGGCCAATTCTTCAACACTCCGAAGGGCTTCACCTTCATTCTATTTGCCAGTGTGATATTAAACCTAGCAGTCTCGATTGGTGGGTTACCCAAGTTTGGAGCACCGCATGGCTTAGCACACTCACTCCTGCCCCTGTGTCCACAATTCCCTTTCTTGTGACATCCCCCAGAGCTAGGACTGGCAAGACTACATGCATTTATGTGCCTTCCCAAAAGGCATTGATGTGCAAGGATTTAGGCATGGAGTGTAATGTCAAACTCGGTATTTGAGTTTCTGTGTCATGCTCAGGCAAGTCCGTGGTAATTGGCTCATTTGGTTCTTCAACCCACTACTTCAGCTCCAACCATAGCATTGGGTGCTTCCTAAGTAGGTCCCCTAAGCTTAAAGTTACAGAGGTGGTCACCAGTGTATTGAGGAGGTTGCTAGCCGCTTGCCCCTCTTCTAACTCCATGGTTCTTGGCCAATGGCCTTAACTGTCTTGGTGGCCTGAAGCATTTAGACTTTGTTTGGGTGGCCCATCTTGTGGTGCCATTGCCTCCCTTGATCTTGGTCGTGGAGGAGAGATTGGCATGCTTATGCTTGAGAGATCATTGATCTCGTCCTCTAGTATAGGTTCAACGTCCTTTAGGTGTTTTTGGAACTCCTTCACCCACTCCTTCACCTTCTTAATGGCTTCTAGTTGGCGCTTCGGATTAGGGTACTCCCCGACCTTAGCACTTCTTTTTTCAACTATCCGTTGAGCTGACGTTTCTTCCTCTGCGTCAATGACTTTCCTTCCAATCGACAGTGTTGTGGCACCTTCAGTTTTGAGGGTGACCTTAGCATCCGGTCTTTTCTTCCTTCGTCTCTGGCTCTTCTTTCCAACTGAGGTTGCGTCAAGGTTGCTAGGCCCTGGCAATGATATGCCGGTTTGCTTCGTCTGCACTCGGGTCATGACATGGAATGGGATAGGTGTGGCCTCCCTGTCGAGTGTCTTGACACCAAACAACCCCAATGGAACTGATGGCTTGGTTGCCAAACTAAAGGATGGCCTCCATCTAGGGCAATCAACAAAGAGATGAGTGATTCCACACTCAGCACATCTCAAGTCAATCTTATCTTTATTTTCTTGCTCCCTCTCAGGGCAGCGCGAAGAAATATGTCCAAAGTAACCGCAAGTCGACCATAAGGCTACGAGTATGGGAGCCTTCGAGGTAATCGACAATGCATGGTGTCATGGCCAAATAGCACAAGGCTGTGACCTAGGATCTTGACACTCATCTGGCAAGTGGTTTCCGCCACAATGCACACATTGAACATGTGGACGCATTGGCCATCTCATCATCTCCTGTAGTTTGGCTATGTCCATCCTGATCTCTGCTAGCTCTTATCTCGAATCAGTACCCCTCCCTTTATCCAGCATGCTTGGGTCTACTCTTTCACTCGGTGTTGAGGCTCTCTCAGAACTTTTGGCACTGGACTCTTCTTGATTCAAGCCTCTGGAGCCTCTTTCCTTGAGCTGGTCATCCACTCTAATAGCTTCTTCAAAGACCCTTGCCAGTGTGTCTCATTGTTGTAAGCTTGAGTTGCGAGCCAAGGCTTTGTAGAGCTCTTTGCTTCGTATTCCGTTGAGGAATATTGTGGATACCACCCTTTCAATTGGCCTCTCACCCGTGGAAATTTTCTTGAAAAGGCTCCTCACGTGGGTCACATAATCTCAAATATCCTCTCTCTCTTTCTGCTTGACGTTCATAAGTCGCACTCAAACTGCTCCATGAAGCTATATGAGTCATCGGTAGCTTTATATTTATCCAACTGTTTTGCTACCACATGGATTTTTTATTAGCTCTTAGAGCCTTGGTTGACTCCTAACCCTGTCAGTAGCGATGTTGCCAATGCTGTAGTGCTTTGTTCTAGGGCCATGTTATCTAGTAGCTGCTTTGTCAGGAGCTCGTTCAGTGTGAGATCTCCTTCTAGTACTCTCTTGCTCTCTAACCGATTTTTGCTTGCTAGGGCTAGCACCCTCTTGATCTCTCGCATTTCTAAACTCTGGCGTAAGTCCCTATTTTGTTGATCCTAGTTGTACGCAATTAGGCCTTGCAGAGCTCTGTGGGCCAGTTTTCTTTCCTCCTCCAGGTTTGCTAAGACGTCCTCAATTGGTCTACCACGGTGTTCTAGTCAGGATTGAGCGTCGTATTTGTACACTAACTATTGAACAACCTCATGAAAGTCTCCTAGGTTAAGCTTCTCATCGCTTCTACAACCTGAGCTAGAGTAGGATCAGTGAGGTCGTTGGCCTCGCAGACCTGCTCAAACTGCTCCACAAAGCTATATGGATCGTTGGTAGCTTTATATTTATCCAACTGTTTTTCTACCGTAGGGATTTTCAATTATCTCTTAGAGCCTTGGTTGACTCCTAACCCTGTCAATAGCGATGTTGCCAATGCTGTAGTGCTTTGTTCTAGGGCCGTGTTATCTAGTAGCTGCTTTGTCAGGAGCTCGCTTAGTGTGAGATCTTCTCTCTCTCTCTCTCTAACCGATTTCTGCCTGCTAGGGCTAGCACCCTCTAGATCTCTCGCATTTCTAAACTCTGGCATAAGTCCCTATTTTGTTGATCCTAGTTGTACGCAGCTAGGCCTTGCAGAGCTCTGTGGGCCAGTTTTCTTTCCTCCTCTAGGTTTGCTAAGATGTCCTCGATTGGTCTACCATGGTGTTCTAGCTGGGTTTGAGCATCGTATTTGTACACTAACTATTGAACAACCTCATGAAAGTCTCCTAGGTTAAGCTCCTCATCGCTTCTGCAGCTTGAGCTAGAGTAGGATCAGTGAGGTCGTTGGCCTCGCAGACCTGCTCCAATTGCTCCACGAAGCTATATGGATCGTCAGTAGCTTTATATTTATCCAACTGTTTTGCTACTATAGGGATTTTTTATTAGCTCTTAAAGCCTTGGTTGACTCCTAACCCTGCCAATAGAGATGTTGCCAATGCTGTAGTGCTTTGTTCTAGGGCCGTGTTATCCAGTAGCTACTTTGTCAAGAGCTCAGTGTGAGATCTCCTTCCAGCGCTCTCTCACTCTCTGACCAATTTCTGCCTACTAGGGCTAGCACCCTCTTGATCTCTCACATTTCTAAACTCTGGCGTAAGTCCCCATTTTGTTGATCCTAGATGTATGCAGCTAGGCCTTGCAAAGCTCTGTGGGCCAGTTTTCTTTCCTCCTCCAGGTTTGCTAAGATTTCCTCGATTGGTCTACCACGGTGTTCTAGCCAGGTTTGAGCGTCGTATTTGTATACTAACTGTTGAACAACCTCATGAAAGTCTCCTAGATTAAGCCCCTCATCGCTTCTATAGCTTGAGCTAGAGTATGATCAGTGAAGTCATTGGCCTCGCAGACCTGCTCAAACTGCTCCACGAAGCTATATGGATCGTCATAGCTTTATATTTATCCAACTGTTTTGCTACCATAGGGATTTTTGATTAGCTCTTAGAGCCTTGGTTGACTCCTAACCCTGTCAGTAGCGATGTTGCCAATGCTATAGTGCTTTGTTCTAGGGCCGTGTTATCTAGTAGCTGCTTTGTCAGGAGCTCGCTCAGTGTGAGATCTCCTTCTAGCGCTCTCTCGCTCTCTGATCGATTTCTGCCTGCTAAGGCTAGCACCCTCTGGATCTCTCACATTTCTAAACTCTGGCGTAAGTCCCTATTTTGTTGATCCTAGTTGTATGCAGCTAGGCCTTACAAAGCTCTGTGGGCCAATTTTCTTTCCTCCTCCATGTTTGCTAAGATGTCCTCGACTGGTCTACCACGGTGTTCTAGCCAGGTTTGAGCGTCGTATTTATACACTAATTGTTGAACAACCTCATGAAAGTCTCCTAGGTTAAGCTCCTCATCGCTTCTATAGTCTGAGCTAGAGTAGGATCAGTGAGGTCGTTGGCCTCGCAAACCTGCTCAAACTGCTCCACGAAGCTATATGGATCGTCGGTAGCTTTATATTTATCCAAGTATTTTGCTACCGTAGGATTTTCAATTAGCTCTTAGAGGTTTGGTTGACTCCTAACCCTATCAATAGCGATGTTGCCAATGTTGTAGTGCTTTGTTCTAGGGTCGTGTTATCTAGTAGGTGCTTTGTCAAGAGCTCGCTCCGTGTGAGATCTCCTTCTAGCGCTCTCTCGCTCTCTGACCGATTTTTGCCTGCTAGGGCTAGCACCCTCTGGATCTCTCGCATTTCTAAACTCTGGCGTAAGTCCCTATTTTGTTGATCCTAGTTGTATGCAGCTAGGCCTTGCAGAGCTCTGTGGGCCAGTTTTCTTTCCTCCTCTAGGTTTACTAAGATGTCCTCGACTGGTCTACCACGGTGTTCTAGTTGGGTTTGAGAATCGTATCTGTACACTAACTGTTGAACAACCTCATGAAAGTCTCCTAGGTTAAGCTCCTCATCGCTTCTACAGCCTGAGCTCCTCATCTGCTATTGTTGCCTCTATGCTCAAGTCTTGATACTCCCCTTGTTCCTTGTGCTAGAAAGGCTTCTCTAGCATCTCTATGGTCTTCGCATGTCCGGACAGCCGGTGTTTAGGGGGTCTGGTCTAATGTTCAAAAGATTCTAAAAATTTAGACTCGACCCAACATGTCCAAATTGCAGGGGCTGAATGTCCGATTCAGCCCGCATCCGAATGGCCGAGGGCCGAATGCGATTGGTCAAAGTGTCAAATT
This sequence comes from Lygodium microphyllum, assembly GCF_053477565.2. Lineage (NCBI taxonomy): Eukaryota > Viridiplantae > Streptophyta > Polypodiopsida > Schizaeales > Lygodiaceae > Lygodium > Lygodium microphyllum. The sequence goes on along the minus strand of NC_141149.1, from coordinate 108,578,140 downwards.
CGGCCAGTCCGAACGAGGTTGTCCAAGGGCCGAGTGGAGAGGGCCGAGGGTCAAATATCAAATTGGTTTGAATGGTTGACTCGGTCGGGCCGAGCAGTGAGTGTCCGAGTCAAGTGGGCCAAATGGCTGAAGACAGGGTGGGCCGAGGGCCGATTCTAGGACTCGTCCCCAAATCGCCATCACTCAGACAAGCCAAACGCAACACGCTTTCGATGAGCTAACACAAAATTCGCAACCCCGAGCGATCGAAGCCTTCACACTACTCGAGTGCCTCCTCCAGATCCTAACTACACATGCAAGACAAGGTGTGGGAATACCTGTGGTGGGCAATGAACTCATCGGTGATGAGATTGAAGCAAGTCCACGTAATAAAGCTCTTTCTCACTCACACACACTCTCTCTCTCTCTCAGGCAACTAGGGTTTCAAATGAGCTTCCCCTTGGTCTCATGGTTGTTAAACCCCTCCTTCACAAAGTTCTTGCCACTCCTGCCCCCTTGCTTGTTGGTCTCAATCCCCTTCAGCTCTCCTTCCTCCCGTTTTTCATAGATCTGTGTCATGTTTGGCCTATTTTACAGCAGTAAACCCTACACTTTTCCAACCGATTTTCTAACCTTAACCTACTCTAAATGCAACAAGAATTGAAAGCAAGGTACTAAACTAATTTCTCCTACTAAACTAACCATCAAATATTTAAAAATACTTACTTCTAGCACGAATTAAAGACCCAAAACCTCCTATCTACCTCAAGCTCCAGTTCGGGGATGGAACCCTTACTTTGATGCTCTATTTGAAGCGTGCAAGCACTCAAGCTTGAATCCGTTGGTCCCGGCAACGGAACCAAAATGTAGAGGCGACCACCAAGACCCACATACCACTTATTGTTCAAGTGTTTTAAGCAAGCACTAATGGCTACCTCTCACATAGCCAATGCGCTATCCCTCTCTACGAGTGTAGTGAGCTTACCTTGATGCCTGATTGAGTTGCTTCCTCTCTTAAGCACTCCGATAGATCCACAATTCATGATGCAAGCTCAAGTATCCTCAAGCCTCTTCCTCCAAGCTCCATTCTCCATAGCCACACGCGAGAGAAGAAGAAGAGGAGAAGAAGAGAAGAAGAGAAGAAGAAGAGGAGAAGAAGAGAGGAGAAGGTGGAGAGCTTTAGCTCCAAAATCCCTCACTCTCACAAGCTCACTCCCTCACTCTCTCTCACACTCCCCCCCTCAAGCACTCACAAGAAAGCAAGAGAAGAGGAGAGAAGAAGAAGAGTCCACTTTGCCACACACCAAAGAATGAGCTCTCATTCACTTTTTGAACTTTATATACAAATCCCTAAATCCCTTTTGGGTGGTCATCCCCTTATCCCCTTTTTTACATGGTCGGCTGTGGCCATCTTCCATTCCACTTTTGCCTTGGCCTTGTCTTTTGCTTTAGATTTTTTGGATTTTTCACCTTGTTCGTCTAAGGGTTAACACTATTTTAGCATAGGTCCTCTTCCGTTTGGCACCTTTTTACAAAGATTTAGAGTGCGCTTTTATATTTAAAGTGCACCTTTCCTCTTTTGCACTTGCATTGAACTTTTAAGGTTGCCCTTGCACTTTTGGCCTTTTTTTCTCCTATTTCTTTGGTCGAGCCACCTTTTTTCACTTTTTCCTGCGTCCTTTTAATTTTCTTTTTGCTTTCTTTGCATTGGGGTTAACAGCCCCACCAAAGTGTAACTTGCCTATTTAACGAATCCCAATGGCACAAGTTTTTGGTAGTCCATTAAGAGATAATCATGTAACTTTTGTTCTAAAGATCCTTGGAATAACCAAACTCTATAACTTAAAACTACTTAAGCCTACTTCGTACAGGAAGCTCCAGCTTGACCGTAGGAGAAGCTCCATCTCAACTCCACAAGAATCAACCTGAAGGAGGGGACTACCTTATTACTATGGACTCCTATCAACATTATCTAGCATCAACTTAAGGTGATCACTTTGTTGGAGATGACAAGCTCAACATGTGCAAACACTAATGATGGACCGCTTGGTTAGATGGGTCTGCACATATACACTTAGTATGTCGGTGGTCATTATGATCCTCACATGGCCACTAACTTATCACATATCATATTTAGTTTGTTGCACCTACCTATAATTGGCAAATTATATTACTAGTCAATTAGTATAATCAATTATGCATTGTTTGACTTACTAGGTCACTTTTCCTTATGTTGTATCTTATCTATACTTTGTGTACATTGTATCGTGTAAGAAAGAAGAAGAAGAAACTAGCAAGATAATAATTTGGCCTCTATCTCTCTTCCAGATTTCTTGATTGATCTTTCTCTTGTGTGTATGGTATGTGTTTGGTGTAGAAGCTCAAGCAAGTCCCCCCACCATGCAATTCTTGATATGGTATCAAAGTGGTGCCATTGAGATAGGCTAGTTTTGAAGGTTGAAGTGAAGGAAAAGAAGTAAGGATTTGAGCAAGTAAGCAATGGGTAAGAAGCTCTTCCATTCTTCCACTCTTTCTCTTGGATAGAGCCGATGGAGGCACTAAAAGCAGTAGAGCAAAAATCTCAGATGGCTAGTTTTTTGGCCATCAGAAGGTCGTTTCAGACCTCAGTTGAGGCCCCCAAGATTGTGAATAGTAGATTCAAGATATACAGTAGATTCAAGATATACTGTGATTTCAACAGTGTCAATCGAAAGTGGGTACATAGGTTACAAATTTTGAATCTGTAAGTTCTGAGATGTTTGTCAAGAAGCAAACACAAGGTTTATATGAAATAGGTTCTAGATTATATATACTTTTGAGCAGTCAATCAAATAGATACTTGATGTATTATTGTGTACTTGTTGTGAAAGGTTGCAAAAGACTTGCTTGCTATTTTATATCAATTTTGTAATAATGGCTGAGAACAGTGAACGCCCATCATTGAGAAGCTAGACAAGAATAACTACCCATCATGAAAGTTCTGTGTGATAAAATTCCTTATTGGAAAAAACCTTTACAAGTTCGTTTCAGGTGAAGAAAAGGAGCCAGAGCTGAGTGACCTTACAATTGTTGATGACTTAAAAGGCATGGAAAGAATGGAATGCAAAGGGAAAAAATGTGATATATTGGTTATTTGTAGTCATTGCTTGAGAATACTATGTTAGGGCATATAAAAAATGCAAAAACTTAACACGTAGCTTGGACAATCTTTGAGAACATGTTTTCAATCAATGCAAAGGCACGAAAGATTCAACTCAAGGAAGAGTTGGATACTTTGAAGAAAGGGAATATGTTTGTAAATGAGTATGTTTTAAAAGTGAGAAGCATTGCATATGCCTTAGTAGCTATTGATGCAATGCTTGATGATGATGATTTGATTTCATCTACTTTGGGTGGCCTCAATAATGAGAAGGCTTTGGAAATCATTTATTACTTCTGTATATGTATAGAAGCTATTTTCAATTTTTAATGAGTTGGTCTCTCTCATGATCACTGAAGAAATTAACATGTAGGGTGAATCATCAGAAAGAAGTGGTAAACAGATCCAAGCATTTTACTGAAGTTCAAAGAGGAAACATGGTAGATCCTCTTCAAGAGACCATGGTATGGGATGTGCTAGTGATAACCAACAAAACGAGTTGAATCAATGGTTTGGTGAAATGTAGGTTTTAGGAGGGCCATGGAAACTTTAGTGGTAGAGGGAGCTCTACAGGAAGAGGTGGATAGCAAAACAGAGATCCTTGCAATTCTGGTATTGCTTGTCATTATTGTGGCAAAATAGATCTTACTATAGCCCATTGTTATGCTAAGAAGGATGGCATTCGTGGTGGTAAATTGTTGCAATGAAATTATGCATAATCTTCATGATAGAATGAAGACAAAAATGAGCATATGTCTATGATGGAGCATATGATGAATGGTGTTATAGGAAAGAGGACACATTATGATGTATGATATGTTGATTCAGGTGATCTAATCATATGATTAGCCATGCTAAATAGTTTGGAGAGATGCATGATTTACAAAATCTATAGTGAAAGTGATGGTGAGAGAAAGAGAGAGAGACAATGAGATGGAGAAGGAGTCACACACTTTTGTACACTTGCTTACACACTTTGCACTTAGAGAGGGAGTTGAAAAGCTCAATGGAACCAACTATGCCATTTGGAAAGTGAGGATTGAGTCATTTGTCTTCTTTCAAAATTGTTGGGAGCTGGTCTCTATGGATGGTCCAAAAGTAGATGAGGTTAGTAGTGGAGAAGAATTGGCCAAATGGGACAAGGAGGTCATTTTTATTGTCCACATGATGAAGTTGAGTGTCAATGATGATATTCTTAGCCATCTAATGGATGTGACAACTTCTAATAAATCTTAAGAGACCTTGAAGAACATATATGAATCAAACGCATATCAAGGTAAAAAGGCTTGAGATTGGAGCTTACCAACACAAAGAGAAAGGAAGGAAAGAATGCCACATGCTTCATCAAAAGAGGTAAGAATCCACGTCATCAATTAATTTACCCTAGGAGATGAAACGATAGAAGATGAGCTATCCACAATCATCATTCATGGTTTTACGAAAGGATATGAGTGACTTTTACAAGGCCTCATCATTCTGAGGCAAAAATCACCCTCATTTGATAAGATAGAACACATTCCTTTGAAAGAAGATCAAAGGCAAGTAGCTATAAAGTACATTCATAATGATATCTCTACAAGTACCTCTATAAGCACAACTAACAAAGCCTTCTTTTCAACAAGAGGAAAAGGAAGATTCAACACCCAAAGAGGAAGAGGAAGACATCAATCTATCCCAACCACAACAATGATCAGCAATCTCATAAAGATAATCATTTTTTTAATGGAGGAGGAGACCATTTCTCTAGAGGTAGAGGAAGAGGCTATCATGCAAAGAAGAAGGGCTAGATTGCATGTTGGGACTCTGCATGTCACTTCTGGCAAGAAAATAGAATTTGTAGTTAAGCCACTTGTGCCTTTGGCTGTACATGCTATACCTACATTGAAAGAGGATGTCATGGATGAGTTAGTGAAGGAGATACATGACCTATAGCTAAAAGTAACAAAGTTGAATGAAAAGGGGTGGGTTGTAGCCCCTAAGCCTCCTCAAGAGGGCTTTGTTCATCAGCAATATAAAGTGTGATAGCCTTCACCATGAGAGGCGTGCTTGTGACATCTACCATGATGCATTAGAGTGGGATTTAAACTTTTGCAAAGATGGAAAATTTTATGCAAAGGAAATAGGTCTTCCTATTGCTTTGAACGGAGGAATGCAAAAATTATTGAATGATATGGTTACCAAAAATGCATAAACATCAGTGCATGCTACCATGTTTGGATTGAAGATAGAGAGAGTTCATGGGTATGTTATGGCTAGTCAGAAAGCCAAGATATGGTCTCACACGATACATGAAAATGAGAAGGGCAAAGTATTAAGGAGTGAATTATCTAATGCAGGTACAAGCATTCATGACATGATATGATGGGAGTCACTAGTTGATTCCTTCTTAATGTATGCTTATCTAGCTAAATTGCAAAATACAAATATAAGTGTGGAGGATAAGAGAAAGAGGGATGAAGATACTATGGGGGCTTCAAAAAGGGTGACATGTAGAAATCCCAAGCAACCCAAGGCTTCAGTTCAATCTACTCCTAAGCATGTAATGGAGGATGTATACCAGGAAAAGAAACAAGGTGGGAAACAAGATGGGAAGGAAAAGGGTAAATAGCTAGGTTACAAGCTGTAGTTCGACATTAAGACTGTAACATATAAAGAAAGTGCTTGGAGAGCATATTCTCAATAGCATGATAGAATGTAATCTTGGAAAGGTGCTTGGTATTGCAAAGCATGAGTTTCATGATGAAATCGCTGACATTATAAAGAGGAAAATGTAGTTTCTTAGTGATCCGACAAATGATATGATGCAGTTGGAAGGAGAGCTTTGTTTGCAAGGCATACGAGCTAATTAAGGAAAAAATACATATGTTATTTTGGAAAGGGTTTATGCTATAAATGATATAGCTATATAGAACTAATGTATTGGTAGAAAATTTAGTTATTTGCAACACTATGCTTAGGGAATCAAGTAGATGCAACACATTGATGATGAGGCTTCATGATTTATTCCTAGAAGTCATTATACTTGAAACCATTAGGCTTGGGCAACAACAAAAACCATGGTTAAGGTTAGGGAGCTTGATACTTCATGCATTGCACATGGATTAATGTAATTTTCAAGATTTTATATGAAAGTGGTGCATGGTTGATTTATGTTGATCATGGTTAGCAATGCAAGCAGCAAACAACTCATTAAGATATCTATATGCAACATGTCCAAATATTAAGATAACCATTGGTGATGTAGAAGAGGAGTATCATTTCTTTCTCTAGGATAGTTATTATTATCTAGTGATTTTTGGATAGCCATACATCACAACTATTCATATGGAGAGAAAGGTATTAGATGACGAATTGGCCGATCCTAGAGTTAGAAGTAAAGATGGGAAAAGGGTTGTTCAAATTCTCACTGTATGTGTCAATTACCTGAGAAATAGAGGCACATTAAGGGATTATCAATTCCCTCAAAATGCAAAGGAATTTAAAGAATTGGGTTTTCAGTAGGTACTATTGTAATGCAGGGCTATAGTAGTGCTATCTAGAGGAAGATCTCACCTCCTAGTGTGGGAAAAGATGACTTTTTTGTTGGTATTACTTACTGAGCTAACAATACATAGTTATGGACATTTTAGGAAGATGATTCCATGTGCATGGTTGAAAGAGTGTACATATGTAAAGTAAAAAAGAGCCGAAAAAGTATGATTTATTGGCTACAGATGAGGGCATTTTAGGCCTATATGAAGAGCTAGTTTTTCTAAACACTATGGCTGAAATTTCAACAATGGTAAAATTTGAAAATATGGATGAAAACATGTTCCAAGTCATAGAATAGTTTACTCAACATGAAGATTTATGGCCAAAAGAACATGTTGATGCAATCATGGAAACAAAATATAAGATTGTAGACAGAAAGTTCAAGTTGATTGCAGTGCCATTGCCGCTTGACAGTGATGGGATGTATAAGCTAGGATCTAAACAATTGAGTTTGAGAGATCCAAAGGGCATTGGGCATTAAATTATTGTTGAAACATTGAAAGAGATAATAATTAGTTGTAATACATTTATTTTGCTTGCAAAAAGTGGATATTATCGAGACATGGGAAGCTTTTGCATTTTAGTAAACTAAAATAGGTTATGTGGATTTGAATGTAGTGGCTTCAACAAATATTTACTATTCCACATGTCCATGGAATTTAAAGCCAATTTCTATGCCATGATCTTATTTTCCTAAGCTACTAGAGTTGCTTAATGAGAAGATATGGATGAAGATTTTTAAGCCATCCTCAGCACATACTCAAATAGATGGTTTGTTGTGCCTAAGAAGAATGGTGCATTGAAATTTATCCTAGATATACACCCAATCAACAAAGTGATGTTAGTGTAGGTCCTATGGTTGATGAGTTTTCTGAGGCATTTTTTGGTAAAGCAATTTATTCTTTAGGGGATTTATACTTAGGGTATGACTAGTTTGAATTGGCAATGGAGAGCAAGGATATCACTACCATGAAGACACCCTTGGGATTGGTACAAATGTGTACTCTTCCTCAAGGTGCAACAGACTTTGTGGCACCTATGATGAATGTGGTGAACAAGGTCTTAAAGGACTACATACCATAGTTAACTATGACATTCTTTGATGATGTACCAATAAAGGGTTGTGCAGAGGATGAATTGAATGAGCATGGTTGCAAGAGTTTGTTGCCAATCGTATCGCCGACTGTGAAAAGATTTTGGCTCGCTTAGAGAAAGTGCATTTGACTCTTTTGGACCAAAAGTTTGTGTTTGGAGTTGAAGAGGTATTGATTGTGGATCATGTGTATGGGCCCTATGGCAAGAAGCCTTCACCAATGAAGGTAGATGGGACTGATAGGATACAAGATATGTGTTCCAGCATTTCAAAGGCCATAAGGTCTTTAATGGCATGTGTCTTTTACTTCATATGGATACCACATTCTACACATGCGGGTGATAATTTGTATCAATTATTACAAAAGGGAGATTGTTGAATTCTACACTGACATTAAGGAAGGCTAATTATTCAAAGGTAAAGTCAATTATCATTATAGTGGACAGTAGCCCGATTGGAATTGGATAGGCAATTAGGAAAGATGATGAGGAAGGGGATAGATATGCAATCAGATTTGGAGCAAAAGTGTTAAATTAAAGAAAGAGGAGTACCTACAAGTGAAATGACAGTTATGGGTGTTGTGCTAGCCCTTAAATGCGACAAAGAGTACTTGATACGTGCTCACATGGTTGTTGAAATGGATTGTTTGTCATTTTTGTGGAGGATTGCTAATTATGCTAGTCTAGATATTATCATGTTAAGGTGGATTGTGGACAAAAGCCTATTATGCCTATTGATGTGAAGAGATGGCTATTATACATGGAGTGTGTTACCTTGGAAAGAAGGGCTAAGTAGAGAGGAATTGCTTGCTCTGCACATTCGACTATTAGAGCAGAGACCAAAAGACATTGAAACAACAGTTATAAGATTGAAGGCAACAAGGCTTCATGATAAGAAAACATTTGACAAGAAGCATAAACTTAGGCCAAGAGCAATATAGGAAGAAGAATGGATGTTGATTTATGATAGGAATTTAGATAACTAATCTAGCACTATTAGGAAGATGTCAAAATGGTGGTTTGGTTTATATGTGGTGAGATACATGTATGATAATGCTATCTATTCTCTTAGTGAGTTAGATGGGACAACATTGAGGATTCCAACAACATGAAAGTGGATCAAAGTCTTCAAGAGACGTGAGTCTGATGCATATGAAGTAGAAGATTGGATATAGGTACTTTCCAAGACAATATTGGGGAGAATGATGAGGCACTAAGGTGGATGGGGGAATCTAGAGAAGAATGATAGTCTATTGGCACATGCTAGAGGATGTGCAGGTTTGAAGGGGGTGGATCATATGATTTTATGTCCATAATATGAAGACTTATGAGAACTTGTAGTTTCATGCATTTAAGAGTCTGCACACAGGACACGACAACATAGGTTAAATGAGAGTTGGAGACACTATAGAGTCTTGACTCAATGCATTATTTACAAGCAATAAAGTTAAATCCAAGAGGGGAAAGGGAAGTTAAATAAGTTTGTGACTAGGAGTTTGTAATGCAAGCTGAATAGTATTGTGAAATTTCAATATGAAACTTTAATCATTGGACTCAACAATTGTTGCATATGCTTGTCTATATAATATACATGAGCTTGAAGTATATGAACAACCTTCTTTAGGGTGATTTTGGGGTAGCATAAAGGAGGTTTTTTTTTTTGTGGCTATTTATAATAGTGAACTAGGGTTAATTTCATGTAATTAGGATCATATAGGGATTTTAGAGGATTCGGGGCTTATTGTCACTTGATGTCACGCTAGTTGATGGTAATTACTATATGCTACATATTTCCTTGGATTAGAGATGAGATTTGAAGATTTTGTGGTTGTATATGTTGTGACTATGGCAAGTGCTCTTTGAGAGCGAGGAGATTTCTCTCATAACTTACAAGAGAAGAACTTGAAAGTAAAATTGAACTAGAACTTGATTGCAAGATAACTCAACTACAAGAGAACTTGATTACAAGAGAATGCTCACAAGAGCATGGCTTGATTACAATACAAGACTAGAACAAGACAAGAACTAGAAGAGGAATTACCTCATAGGGGCCTCATAACTGGTTTTGGCAAGACTAAAGAGCTTGTAGCCCAAGACCCCTATTTATACAAGAATTGAGGAGGTTAAGGGAAAGCTTCTAGATGATGAAATCATTGATGAAATAAGCATCATTGACACAAGTTATGCCATAAGTAATATTGATGTAGGCATTGGTACAATCCTCGTCTAGAACTTTCTAATGGATTATCTAAACCCTTGTATACAAACCAAGGGATGTCCTTACTTGAGCATTTGTTACATTACCTCCCCTTCCAGCACTGAGTTTTTCGAGGGGCCATGGTGTGCTTTTGAATGGGCCTTGGCTTGGTTGGGTGTTGAAGGTGAAACTCACGAAGTTTAATCGGAGCTCTTTGAAGATGTGAAGCTAGTTTCACATTCATTCACTTGCATCATAGCCCTTTCAATGGACAAGAAGTTGGCTTAGTTGGAATAGGTAATGGTTGACGAAGGCCATGAGGTCAATGATGAGAAACTTTAGCTTGATTATGCATGGCACAAGAATGTACAAAGTCCTTGCCTACTTTTCACATATGTAACCACTAAAAATCCCTTGAAACTAGCTCAATTATCTTGTTAATCCCAAAATGCCATGCTAAGGGGAGATCATGTCTCTTTTTTAATATATCCACTTGCGAAGGACTAGGATGAATATAGAGAAGTCCTTTATAATAGAGCAGCCCATCAATGTCTTGTAAATCCCTTTGATTTTGTTCTTAGCCCCCTGATGTAATTTCCTCCTTATGTCCTTGGCAAATGAGTCTTTTGTAATTTCCTTCTTGACCTTTAATAAGAATCCTAAGTCTTCTTGATATTTGTTGATATAACTGCCCTTAACTTTAGTTACTTGGGTTTCAAGTTTACTGAATTCTATTGGTCATGGACTTCATCACCTTCTTTTGATGCTAGGTAGAATCTTTGAGATAAAGCATCTAGATTCCCTTATTGGTGGCTAGGCCTATAGGTAATGACAAAGTCAAATCTGGATAGGAAACCACTCCATCTTTCTTGGCGACAATTCAAGACACAAGAAGTCATAAAATATTCTAAATTCTTGTGATCCATATATTTAGTGATCTTATCAGTGGCACCTTCAAGTAGGTGTTGCTAGGTCTCCAAGGAGTCCACAATAGCTAGAAGTTCTTTATCATGAATTTCATAGTTGATTTCTGTAGAGCATAGAAATTTCTCAAGTGAAAAGCTATTGGATGAACTTGATTGTCATCATCGATCTAGGATAGAATAGATCCAAGTGCAGAATCTGCAGCATCTGTCCCCAAGATAAAGGGCTTCAATGGATCTGCATATGGATGAGAATGGGCGTTGAGGTGAAGGCTTGCTTTAATACTTGAAAAGCTTGTTTAGCCTTTTGATCCCATGCAAACTTGTCCTTTCTAGTTAGTTGGTTAGAGGGGCAATAATATCAAAGTAATCCTTAATAAAGATTCAACAAAAATTTGCAAATCCGACAAAGCATTGAACATCTTGCCTAAATGAAGAAGTCTCCAATTCTAGGATAGTTTGTACCTTCTCACGGTCCATAGATATTCCCTTCTTAGAGATGACATATCCTAAAAACTCAACTTCAATTTAAATGAAAATAACACTTTTCCAGCTTTGCATACAAGTCTACTACTTCTTGCAATTTATTTAAGACTATTTGACATTATGCTTAGGCTCCTCTTGGTTCTTAAAAAATATCAAGATGTCATCCAAATAGATCACAATAAATTCGTCCAAGGATTCTCGAAATATATCATTCATTCTATGTTGGAAAACTACTAGAGCATTCATGAGGCGAAATGGCATGACCACATATTCAAAACGCCCATACCTTGTGTGAAAAGCATCTTTCATTCATCACATTCCTTGATCCTAACAAGATTGTAAGTGCCATAAAAATCTATTTTGGTGAAAACTTTGGTTTTCCCAAGTCGTTCAAAAAGTTCTACAATCAAGGAAAGAGGGTAGAGTGATGGACCTAAAAACGGGCCGGCACTGGCTCATGCACTAGCCGGACCTCGTCACCACGCACAAGACAACCCCTCAGCCTCGCGGCCAGGAGCGTCTATCAAAATCTCTGCCTTCCTACACATTGCGTTTGTAATACGTTGTAGTCCAACTAATCCTAACCCAATATTACTCCTCAGAGGGAGTCCTTTTCACATAGCCAAAAGGCTCGGAACACATACACATGGGGTTCCTCCTACGGCTGAATGCCGTCAACCCTCTGCGACTCTCCTACACCTTGGGGATTGGCCCCTCGATGCGTCGCTCAACATATAGACATTTCGCACAAAAGTCGCTCAAGGTACCAAATAAGCGTATCCAGGAATGTACCATTGTCCTTACTTGATTTCCCCTTTAGGATCCCACGACTAGCCTACAGCATGGGTATCTCACTGCCTCCCAACGTAGGTCATGTCATAATAAACCAATTGCAATGCATGTCCAGGAGCTGATCACTGATACTTTTAAATTCTTTTCATGCTCTATGCATTTGGTGGATGCCTAGTGCTCAAACATTTAGCAAAACAGCATTGTGCACAAGTGCAAATCATTCTTTTAATGGTTTCCAACTACCGTTCGTGCTTCGTTGCATGGGCTTAGCACCGAGGTGATCCTCGTGCTACTAAGCTCTTGATCTTAATTATCATCCGTCCTAAATGCTATGCATAGAAATCAGCAACTTTCCCATCATTTCACACGGCATTTAGACATATTTCAACTTCTCTACCCTTCCCCGTTTAAATAGTGCATCATTGGATAGGTTTATAGGGTATTTTCTCATAATTTTATGTATAGAAAGCGGAAAAAAACCACACTAGAACAAGAAGGTGGGGTTGAACTGAGGCAAATCCTCATGCTTCAGTCCCCACAAACATTCACAAACATTGCTCTTATTCATCCTTATTTTTCGGAACCCAAAATGTATTTTTCCCCTATTTTTCATGGTTTTTCCCTATTTTCCCTTATTTTCCTGCATTATTTAATTGCTGGAAATTCAAAACAGGTTATGGGCTGTGGCCCTTAGTTCCTTCTTGCAGAAAAATGAGAGTTTAGTTGATGTTCCTATCCATTTTTCCATTTTTATGCCAAAAACCCTCATTTTTCCTTGTTTTTTCATGTTTTACGTGTTTTAGCATATTATTTTGAACCACAAAATGCATATTTTTCTGATTTTTTTATCATGACCAGCAAGAACTCATAGAAAACAGCATCATGAACAATTATTATCCCACATGAACACCATTTCATCCACCAAAAGCCATAAAAACTCAAATTTCCTTTGAAAATTTTAAATTACCGCTTATTTGCGTGTTTCGGGTTTTGTGTCCATGGCTGTAGATTTGGAAAACAGCAACACTTCATGTCCAGCAACATCACAAATCACCATTCTCAGCCCGTCTAGCAATCCGATCCATGCCGGACAAGCCTCCATCATTCTTTCTTCTTCCTTCTTCTTCCCACATGAACTTGCCTTTAGAAGAGAGAGAGGGAGGAGAGAGAAAGACTAGAATCAGAGATTTCCAAAGAGGGCATCATTCGACGGGCGAAGGGCGGCGAAAGAGTCAGGATACAGAGGGTAGGCAAGGGCCATTGTCAAATGGGGGGGTTGTGTGCAGGCTGAAGATTGCCTCCTCCTCTCTCTAGCGCATTTTTCGGCGCAGTCTGATGGCGCCTTCTTCTCCCTCATCCCACGTTTTTTTTCATGCATCTCTTGTCAATTGGCATAAAATGTTGGGCTCCCAAGAGTCACTTACTCATTTGGGCCAAATTTTGTCCACCTCCTCGTATCTTGACCGGTTTCTTGGCCATTTCCCCGTCCGGACTCGGAATCGAGCTCTGAAAAATCCTGGGCGTCCGGCTTAGCATCCCGCACTGGCCAGTAGCTTGTGTCAACCCGCACGACTGTCTGAAAAATTATGAAAAATCAACAAGTGTCACTCGGGCGCCTTTAAAGCACTTTGGCGCTTAAAATCGTCCTAGATCGAGCCGCCGCCTTTGACAGTGAATATTTTTCCCTTGATATTCATAATTTTTAGCTATTTTTAAGCACTTCCCGTCACCTGAATTCCGCTCTCATTGGCGACCACGGGATAGGGCGACTCAGCCCGTCGAATCCACGAACATATCTGCACATAAACAACCAAAGAAGCATCAAACGGATACAAAACAATTATCATCATAAAACTCAGCACAATGCTCCCCCTACCCCTGACAGAACCAAGGCATAACATCCACAAGGAGGAGGCCTAGCATCATCTAATAGAAGATCCGAAGTGAATCACTAACCAACTGCTCCAACACAGCCAAACTAAAAAACCTATCAAAGAGGTTGCCCTAAGTGGTAGTCTGAACTACTTACCAACTAAAGACAACACCACTAGGTGCTCCTACAAGGCGAGGACTCCTATAGCCTGATCAAAGAATATTTTCTGTCAGTACAGTTCTTCTTTGAGGATTTTTATTGGATGAACATACTTGGGCATGTAAAAAGGAGGGAGCTGAGCGTAGTGACCCAAGGAGAACAGGGCATCGGTCTCAGGACCTGTCTCGGCACCCAAGAACCTACCAAGCCCTCGCAAGGCGACACTTAATCCTTTTCTAACGCTCACTTTTATTTTCGCTCCAACCTTCCTTGTTTTGATATTAGTTTTCCAGCAAGAAGCCACCCCTAGGAAGACAAGGTATCGGCCCCGGGTCTGACTCGTCCCCAGGAACCTACCAGGCCTTCGCAAGGCAATGAGCAACTGCTTATATATTTCCATTTCTTTTCTTTTCTTTGATAGGGGTTAGAACCCCTTTTTACACACCTTCGTATTTATATTCATCTTTTAGGATATTCAGGATTTCTTGGCATCTTCATTATGATCTTCTAGCAGGCTTCTCTAACTGCCTCACTACTAACAAGAACTCCTAGAACGGCTGCCTAGCAGGTTAGCAGGACAGGGCCACTAGGACTTCCTTCTAAAACAGGTCTTTCAATGCCTGACAATGTCTTTACAGGAGGCAATGACTACTCCGACCTCCCTCAAATATACTTAGCCTAAACCTGGGACTTCATGCCTTGGTTGCCGGTCCTCAACAAAAAGTATCCCCTCAACAAGTACAAATACACATATAACAGGAAAGAAAGGTACTCGTAAAGGAGAAATATCACCTGGAGTGGCCACAAGAAGCTTCCATCGTAGCAAAGGCTCCTCCAGGCTCCACAAAGTTCCACAACCCCCGAAACCTGTCCAGCACAACACTAAACAAAACCCAATTAAACGCACCCGCACTAGACAGGAAAATGGCCCTCTTGGCCTAATGAAATCAAACACTTCACTACAAAACTGCATCGGCCCTCTTGGCCTAATGAAATAAAACAATACTATGCATAACATCCTCCTGGAAACAACTATGATGGACAGCAAAGCATACTATTCCCAGGGGAACAGAGGCTCGTAGCCCTAAACTAGGTGCATTAAATTATGACCCATCCCTCCTGCGTATATCGCAAGAGGTGTTCGCATCACATGTCGTCTAACCAGTCTGTGGGTCCAAGATAATAAAGGCAGATGAGTCTCGCTTATCCTCTGCATCACCCAAATCAACCATCGTCTGCCAAAGAGGGCATGCTCAGAAAGCATACCCCACAAACGACCAGGTCCTGTCTCATCATCAATAGATATATCGGGACAAGGGCCACAATTAAAGAAGAGGTCTTCTTCATACGCAAAATTAGCCAAAGAATCGGCAAACTGATTCCAATTCCGTGGAATCAGCTGAAAAGATACTCTATCAAATTCGTCTAGCAGGGCTATGGCAGTATGATGGTACATACAAAGGATGGGGTTTCGTACCATGTACGTCCCATTGAGTTGATTTAAAACCAATTGAGAGTCCCCTTTTACCAACAACTGACGGATACCACCCTTCTTCGCAATATTCAAACCCATAATCAGGGCTTTGTATTCTGCCATGTTATTGGTAAAATTCACCCCGAGATAAACAGCTAACTTCATGACAATGCGTCGTCGGGGGTCTCGGATGACAACTCCTACACTTCCTTTTTTGTATGGACCCCTGGACGCCCCATCAAAGTACAAGGTGTACGTCCATAAAGGGTTTACACATCCCGCCATCCAGAACTCTACTCGTAATTATGGTAATCGAAATTCAGCATATTCAACGGGTGGACTATAGGCTCCATCCCTCCATCATCATTGAATTCAACAGGGATACTCGTCAAAATTTGCAGGCAGTGATGGCAGAAGACTTTGATTTCCCAAATAAATGTCCCGCCTTCTTGCTCAATCACCTTGTATCCTTTGCTCCACCAAATGAGCTTTCCCTGATGATATCTCTGTTCCAAATATGGGTGTTCTAAATAAGGGATCAGACGACCCATCAACCTCTATCACGATTTCCTTGCAGATGTTTGATCAATCTTGCCTAGACCTGCAAGGCAGTCATAGCATTAGTACAATCAGAAGTAATAAGGTTTAATCTTATTAAGATTAACCTTATTTTTAAATTCTATCCCCTCAAGGTCAGCTAACAACACTGTAGATTTATTCTTTCCTATCCTAACGATCCTATAGGGCCCATCCCATTTGGGCTCTAATTTGCCTGGAAATAATTCTCGTCGTGCGTCATAATACAGAACAAGCTGTCCTTTCTTGAAGGTGTATTTCTTGGCTTTGAGGTCGTGTAACTGCTTCATTCGGCGCTTCGCCACTTCTTGGTGCAATAAGCTCTGCAACTTAAGCTCATCTAAATGTGCCAGTGTCGTCAAGCGCTCAAAAAGTGCATCTTCATCACTCAAAGAATGATTGATGGTAAACCGAATAGTCGGCAGCTCAATTTCTAAAGGCAAGACACACTCCTCCCCATATACTAACTTGAACGGGGTATGGCCAGAAGCTCGTTTGAAAGTCGTATTATAAGCCCACACTGCCACGTATAACTTTTTATCCCAATCTCGTTTCTTTTCCGACACGATTTTGGACAGGATGCCCACAAGCTGCTTGTTGGTACTTTCAACCTGACCATTGGCTGGTTGTCTTGTTATGCTTGATTTGCCACATCTCTGTCAAACCTTTGATCACCTTATTCAGGAAATGGGTTCCGCGGTCTGACACTAATTCTTTCGGCGGACCAAACCGGCATATTATCTGCTCTAAAAGGAAACTAGCAGTTTCTTTAGCATCATCTTTCCTTGTTGCATGTGCTTCTGACCACTTTGTGAAGTAGTCAGTTGCTACAATGATGTACCTCTTTTGTGTAGTCGACGACGGAGTAATAGGACCCACAAAGTCTATTCCCCACTTCTCAAATGGAAGTATCGCCATAATAGGGGTGAGTGGTCGTTTCCTATTCTCTCGACTATCATGGCGTTGGCAAATATCGCATCGCTTAACATACGCAAATGCATCCTGGAAGATGGCAGGCCACCAATAACCTGCTCTTAAAGCCTTTTGTGCTGTAAGCCGTCCAGCAAAATGGCCACCGCAAGCAGAATCATGGCACTCTTCCAAAATGAATGGCACCTCGTCAGGCATCACACACCGGCGATAAATATCATCAACCCCTTGCCGATATAATGTACCTGCGATCAAGGCAAACTTTAACGCTTGCTGCTTAATTTTCATTCTCTCAGCTTTAGATAATTCGGATCCCGCCTCTCCTGTTGATAAATAATGCGTTATTGCAGCATACCAGGAGGGAATAGATGCCGTATCTATCTTAAGTAACAACTCCATGTCACTACCTTCAGCCATAGATTCTTTCGGCTCCCCAAAGTCCACAAGACATTCCACGATGCCTTGCAACCTTGGTGGCTTACTCTTGATTTCATAATCAAATTCCTGCAAAGTGATCAACCACTTTGCTAAACGATCAGGCGGTTGTAACTTATTCATCAATAGTCGAAGTCCCTCCGCCTTCGTATAAAGCACGACTTTCTCATAGAGAATGTAATGCCTGAACTTCTTGGTCCCAAAAACCATCGCTAGACACAATTTCTCCATGTAAGTGTAATTGATTTCGGATACCCCCAGCTTCCGACTAGCAAAAGCAATCGGGTGGTACCACTTCTCTTCCCAAATTTGGGCTAAACAGCAGCTGATACTATACATGGTGGCTGCTGAGAATATATAGAACACCTCACCTCTTTTAGGTGCTTTTAAAACGGGCGCTCTTGCTAGCTCTTGTTTCACATCCTCGAATGCTACCTTACAAGGGTCACCCCATACAAACGAACAGCTAAAGGACAATAAATTTGTAAGTGGCAACGTTCTTTCTGCTAAGGCGTTGATGAATCTACGGTAGTAACCAACCGAAGACAGAAAGCTATGAACCTCCTTCAGAGTGCGTGGTGGACCCATGGCAACTATAACTTTGACCTTCTCGGGGTCTGTCGCAATTCCTACCGAACTGACCACATGGCCCAGCAATAGCCCATAAGGTACTCCAAAAGCACACTTCCGTGGGTTTAGGGCGATGCAAAATTGTCTACATCGCTCAAAGCATTTTCTCAAAATGATCAACTGCCTTTCTCTCACGGTGGCGGCCCCTAAGTCATCAATAAACACCCTCAACTCTTCAGGGGATATATCACCGAATGTCTTATCGGCTGTTCGTTGCCACGAACCAGGTGCATTGCATAAACCAAAGGCCATCACATGGTACGCAAAAGTACCAAATACAGTGATGAAAGTTGTTTTCAACTTGTCCTCTTCTGCGATTGCCATTTGGTTGTATCCTGCAAAGCAATCCATAAACGAATATATCTCCCTACCCGCTAATTGATCCAAAATCTGGTCAATAAATGGCAATGGGTAGTAGTCCTTAACTGTCTGCTTATTCAGCTCCCTAAAGTCTACACATAAACGGATTTGATTATTCTTCTTCTTTTTAATCACAACTGGCGAACACCATTCCGTGTGTTGCACAGGAAAAATCAAACCCGCTTTTCGAAGCTTCTGTAACTCTTCAAACAGGCCGTCCCTTAATTCGAAAGGCATACGCCTTACTTTCTGTCGGACAGGACGACTGCCCTCTTTCAACGGAATTGTATGAACAGCAAGACTAGGAGGAATGCCTCTCAACTCATCATAACTCCAGGCAAAGATATCACGGAATTCCTGGATCAAGGCCACATAGTCCTCCCTTTCTGTTGTACTGAGCATGGATCCTAATTTGATTGGCCGCGAATCATCAAGCGTACCAAGGTCTAGCTCGATAACATCTGCATCTCTTATACGATCTTGGCCCTCTATCGGCTCGTTCAAAGTGACCTGATAGATGTCCTCCGTGGTGGATCCCTCTTTGGACTCATCACTCGATGATGTCTCACTGGCGGATAAATCTTCTAATGTCTCCAATTCTGTAGAAGATAGAGGAGCTCTCTCACTCTGCGGGGACTCAGGATAAGCATCAACCACCACACGCTGGGCACCTCTGCCGAATATCAATCGACCGGCGGGTATATCCACTTGGCAATCCGCTTGCAAGATCCAAGGTCGTCCAAGTAATACTTGGTAACTTGGCCGCCCTGCAAAACGAATCACCCTAAAGTCCAACATGCACTCTACATTTGCAACAGTGACATGGACCTTAGTAATGCAGCCTTCCGGCTGTCTCAAACTGTCATCTGCCATTCTGAGAATTGTGGAGGTATCTTTCTGAATCGCAAGACCTAACCTTTCCATCAGTTCAGAACTCATAATGTTAACAGATGATCCCGTGTCGACAATGGCATAATCTACTAATATCCCATCGACAAAGGCTGCAACCCTTGGGCAATGCTTCTCAGCATGCTCGAACCAGTCATCACCAACTCGCGCAATACCCAAAGGTTCTACGATATACCCGGTACGTAGGATCTTTCTAAATTCCTTGCGTACTCCTGGGGAAAGCTTAATAAGCTGTAAGAGGTTCACATCCGGCTTGACTTCGCAAAGAGAGCTCGCCAAATCGAATTCATGATAGTTCGATAGAGCTTGCTTTTCACGCCAAACCATCCGCTCTTTAGGTCGCTGAACTGGCTTTATTGCCTCTTTCTTAACTTTCACCTTCTTCTTGGGTGGTTCCTTATCGGCTCTACTTTCTATGGGCTTCAAAGGTCCCCCTTCCAGGGCAGGATCCAGAACTTGCGTTCCTTTGTCACCTTGTTTAGGGTTTCTGTCGACAGGCTTATCCATGTCGGCTTCTCTACCCTTTTTACCTCTTGTAAGGACAGCTCGTAAATTAGAGGTTTCAGCATCATTAACGCGTACAGCCTCAATCAAACTAACCCCACTACCACTTGGTAGCTCTTCCACTGTAGTCTTTGGTCGTTGAAGTATTTGTTTAGGCCCATTTTCTGGCTGGGAGTCATTTCCTTGGGCACGATGATTGACAGGCCCTGGTTGCCGACTGCCACGCTGGAGAGAACTGATCTTACTCCAGCAAGTAGCTGCTAGATGGCCAGATTTTCCACAAATGTCGCACTTAACATTTGGGCAATTCCTTGGATAATGCTGCCCGCCACACCATTTGCAACTAAACCTCGAAGGTGCACCCTCCTCTGGGTATCTACTTCCTATCAAATTTTGTTGTTTTTTAAGGAAGTTGACATCAACGGCTATTTGTCGATATTGCTCCGTAATCATGTCGGTATAATGCTTCATCATGTCCTTAACCTCGCCAAGAACATTGGAAGAACTCGACTCATAGCCTTGGTCATTACCATGTCATTCAATTGGCCTAACAATTCGATTAGGCACTGGTTGTTGAGTCACAGGCATGGTGTTAGAATTGACTGCCTGGCCTCCACCATTTGGAGCTATTTGACTGCCCGTAGGCATCGACATGTTAAGGGGAGCTGGTAATAAAGGCACATTCTGCATCATGTTCCCTCTCCCATTAGGGTTAGCCATCGCTATCCCTTGACCACTACTGCCATTGGCTATTGCTATATTGTTTCCCAATACTAAACCCATATTCGAATTGCCTCGAGAAGCATAGGCTGCTTGTAGTCGGGATTCCACCTCTTGTGCTCGTGTAATGGCAGTATCTATATCCCCCAAGGGGACACTACTCAACTGCAATTGGATATTAAAGTCCAAACCATGTAGGAAATATTGCAATTGGGCAGCTGCAGGGATAGGAATAGAGGTGTCCAACTTACGGAAGACCTCTTTTATCTTCTTTGCATAAGCACGAATATCCTCGTGTGGATCTTGGCGGGTCACGTTGAGTACACGCAACCAATATTGCCCACCCCTTTCAGGGGCAAACTCCCTTCGAAAAGCTCCATAAAATGCATCAATGTTCAATATAGTTCCGGCTTCTAAACCATGATACCATATAGCGGCTCTTCCTTTGAGAGTCATGTTGAAGAACATCATTAAATGTCCTTCTTCTTGGATGCGACAATTAAACATCAGCTTTTGAAACTCCCTAATGTGAAGTTCCGCATCTTCCTCAACTAACCCATTAAAAATGGGTAGCGGGTAACCTAGAGCCGGCAAATCCGTCGTTCCTGCTGGAATTGCAATAGGCTGCGCCATGACAAGGATTGAATTTGCACTAGGAATAGGGGACGGTGTGGTTACACCTCCCGTACTTGACGTGGACTGGCTTATAGAAGGAAGGGGAGCACTAGAGCTTCCACCTTCTCCTAACTTACTGCTCGTGGTTCTAAGACCACTAGATCCACTTCCTCGTAAGGGTTCAACGCCGCTACGCTTAGGAGAATATCTCCTAAAAATTTCAGCACGTCGCCTAGCTCTTTCGTCTCTTTCTTGCTTTTGGATTTCTGCTAGACGATGCTTATCAATAAATAACGGATTAATCTCAGTATCCTTTGGCATAAACTGCTAGTTGGTCCCTAAACAACCAGGATTCGAGAACCGCCACTTTTAAGCGGCTCCCGGCAGACGCACCACTAATGGACCTAAAAACGGGCCGGCACTGGCTCATGCACTAGCCGGACCTCGTCACCACGCACAAGACAACCCCTCGGCCTCGCGGCCAGGAGCGTCTATCAAAATCTCTGCCTTCCTACACATTGCGTTTGTAATACGTTGTAGTCCAACTAATCCTAACCCAATATTACTCCTCAGAGGGAGTCCTTTTCACATAGCCAAAAGGCTCGGAACACATACACATGGGGTTCCTCCTACGGCTGAATGCCGTCAACCCTCTGCGACTCTCCTACACCTTGGGGATTGGCCCCTCGATGCGTCGCTCAACATATAGACATTTCGCACAAAAGTCGCTCAAGGTACCAAATAAGCGTATCCAGGAATGTACCATTGTCCTTACTTGATTTCCCCTTTAGGATCCCACGACTAGCCTACAGCATGGGTATCTCACTGCCTCCCAACGTAGGTCATGTCATAATAAACCAATTGCAATGCATGTCCAGGAGCTGATCACTGATACTTTTAAATTCTTTTCATGCTCTATGCATTTGGTGGATGCCTAGTGCTCAAACATTTAGCAAAACAGTATTGTGCACAAGTGCAAATCATTCTTTTAATGGTTTCCAACTACCGTTCGTGCTTCGTTGCATGGGCTTAGCACCGAGGTGATCCTCGTGCTACTAAGCTCTTGATCTTAATTATCATCCGTCCTAAATGCTATGCATAGAAATCAGCAACTTTCCCATCATTTCACACGGCATTTAGACATATTTCAACTTCTCTACCCTTCCCCGTTTAAATAGTGCATCATTGGATAGGTTTATAGGGTATTTTCTCATAATTTTATGTATAGAAAGCGGAAAAAAACCACACTAGAACAAGAAGGTGGGGTTGAACTGAGGCAAATCCTCATGCTTCAGTCCCCACAAACATTCACAAACATTGCTCTTATTCATCCTTATTTTTCGGAACCCAAAATGTATTTTTCCCCTATTTTTCATGGTTTTTCCCTATTTTCCCTTATTTTCCTGCATTATTTAATTGCTGGAAATTCAAAACAGGTTATGGGCTGTGGCCCTTAGTTCCTTCTTGCAGAAAAATGAGAGTTTAGTTGATGTTCCTATCCATTTTTCCATTTTTATGCCAAAAACCCTCATTTTCCCTTGTTTTTTCATGTTTTACGTGTTTTAGCATATTATTTTGAACCACAAAATGCATATTTTTCTGATTTTTTTATCATGACCAGCAAGAACTCATAGAAAACAGCATCATGAACAATTATTATCCCACATGAACACCATTTCATCCACCAAAAGCCATAAAAACTCAAATTTCCTTTGAAAATTTTAAATTACCGCTTATTTGCGTGTTTCGGGTTTTGTGTCCATGGCTGTAGATTTGGAAAACAGCAACACTTCATGTCCAGCAACATCACAAATCACCATTCTCAGCCCGTCTAGCAATCCGATCCATGCCGGACAAGCCTCCATCATTCTTTCTTCTTCCTTCTTCTTCCCACATGAACTTGCCTTTAGAAGAGAGAGAGGGAGGAGAGAGAAAGACTAGAATCAGAGATTTCCAAAGAGGGCATCATTCGACGGGCGAAGGGCGGCGAAAGAGTCAGGATACAGAGGGTAGGCAAGGGCCATTGTCAAATGGGGGGGTTGTGTGCAGGCTGAAGATTGCCTCCTCCTCTCTCTAGCGCATTTTTCGGCGCAGTCTGATGGCGCCTTCTTCTCCCTCATCCCACGTTTTTTTTCATGCATCTCTTGTCAATTGGCATAAAATGTTGGGCTCCCAAGAGTCACTTACTCATTTGGGCCAAATTTTGTCCACCTCCTCGTATCTTGACCGGTTTCTTGGCCATTTCCCCGTCCGGACTCGGAATCGAGCTCTGAAAAATCCTGGGCGTCCGGCTTAGCATCCCGCACTGGCCAGTAGCTTGTGTCAACCCGCACGACTGTCTGAAAAATTATGAAAAATCAACAAGTGTCGCTCGGGCGCCTTTAAAGCACTTTGGCGCTTAAAATCGTCCTAGATCGAGCCGCCGCCTTTGACAGTGAATATTTTTCCCTTGATATTCATAATTTTTAGCTATTTTTAAGCACTTCCCGTCACCTGAATTCCGCTCTCATTGGCGACCACGGGATAGGGCGACTCAGCCCGTCGAATCCACGAACATATCTGCACATAAACAACCAAAGAAGCATCAAACGGATACAAAACAATTATCATCATAAAACTCAGCACAATGCTCCCCCTACCCCTGACAGAACCAAGGCATAACATCCACAAGGAGGAGGCCTAGCATCATCTAATAGAAGATCCGAAGTGAATCACTAACCAACTGCTCCAACACAGCCAAACTAAAAAACCTATCAAAGAGGTTGCCCTAAGTGGTAGTCTGAACTACTATACGAAGGGGTCTATCTTTTTTCTTGATGAATAGAATTAGAGCACCCACTGGAGATTTTAAGTGATGTATGAATCCCTTGGCAAGGTTCTCATCAACATATTTCCTAAGCTTTGCTAATTCATATTGGAATAGCTTATAAATGGAGCCGACAGCTCCTTCTTGTAAATCTATTGCACAATCATAAGGTCGGTGTTCTAGTAGCATATTCGCATTCTTCTTTTCAAACACATCCTTGAACTCTACATATTGAGCTAGAGGCCTTTATCCTTTAGTTCTCCATTGGAATAGCATAAATAAAAAAGGATGGATTCTTCTTTGCTTGATTTATGAACACCTTTGCTCCAATGTATATTGGTTGAGAATTCTTCCTTTTATTATATCACACTGGCCTTGGTTAACATTTCTAGACCTCCAATTGATGTTAAAGCTATGTGATTTTAGCCAAGGTAGCCCAATAACAATGAAACTATTTAGGCAATGGATGATGTTGAAGGCTATATCTAATACAAGACTTCTTAGGGCAACTTTTATGGATTGAGTCTCGTACATGACATCTCTTGAAGTAAGAGATTAACCATCAATTACTTCTACACATATCATCTTTCCTTTCCTTAGAATTTGAATACCATGTTGCTCTATAAATTTCTTGTCCATGAAGCATACTATGGCTCCAAAGTCTAACAAAGCTTGTTCGTTTATCTGTCTTCCCTCCAAAAAAATCTTTATTGGTAACATAAAGCTAAATGGATCTACAGATAGAAGGAGACCTTCTTTTGGGTTTCTTGAAGCTTCGTCCAGTTGCATGGTCTTATTGAGGTTGAATGTCAATGTTTCCCAAGAATGATGAAGTAGTGGTGCCATGAATTCTCATCCTTCCTTTGTTAGGACAATATTTAGCTATGTGTCAATTGGTTGCAATACATGCATAGTCCATTAATGCGCCACCTTTGTTTCCCTTGAGTTTTCAATGGGTTGAACCATGTCATATCAAATTGCATAGGCTTTGCCTCAAATACTTGCCCTTCTTGCACAATTGGGTCTTCAAAAGTCTTCATCATGTTAGAATTCAAAGCAACTTTTTGATGTCTTTCTTGTCTTCTCTCAAATAGGTAGTTGTCACTTTTAATTGCTTGAGAGATGAATTTACTAAGTGCATGATGCACCTTTGGCATGGCAAGAAAAAGATATTTAATGTCATCTTTTAATCCCAAATTGAATTTAATCCCAAATTGAATTGACTAATAAATTAATCCTCATGCCATGTTAAATTGCATGTGAGTTGTCAAAATTCTGATGCATAAACTTCAGAGTCAAGTCTTGATACTCGTCGTAGATCTCTAATCTTTATTTTAGCTACTCTTGCCCTGTCTACTTCTCCAAATGTGGCAGAGAACTCTTATATGAAGGCCTCAAAATTATATAGCAATAGGGATTCCTTCTCAAGCAAGTGGGCAAACCAAGAGAGAGTTGTACATGAGAGGAGAGTTCCTAAGAGGTTTGACTTAAGAAGCATCATTTGGGTAATAGTATGGTTACATACATATAAACAATCATACCTGCTAGAGAAAACCTTTGAATTTTAACATTGAACCATCAAATTTCTCTGGAAGATTGACCTTTGGTTCTTTCCTATGTTGACCATGAGGGTTGCCAATAGTTGAGGGACCTCTAACTTAATGTAGGCTTATCTCTTGAATTTCTTGAAGTTGTTATTATGGGCCTTACATAGCTAAGCCCAAAGCTTGTGGTTGCTCTACTTGTAGCTTTGCATTACTTTCTTGAAGCTCTTGGATTTGCTGCTAGATGCTTTGTAAAGAAGTAAGAATACCTTCTATCATATGGACTCCATTATGACTGGGCAAGATCGTGGTAGAAGGGTCTTGCCACTTGTGCGAGCATAACAAGTGCTCTTGGAGAGTGAAGAGATTACTCTCACAACTTACAAGAGAGAATCTTGAAAGAGAACTTGATTGTTGCGAGATAATACAATTACAAGGGAATGTTTACAAGAGTGTGGCTTGATTACAAGATAAGACTCAATACAAACAAGACTAGAACAAGAACATCACTAGAAGAGGACTTACTTTGCATGAGACTGAAGGGGTTGTAGCCCAAGACCCTTATTTATACTAGAATTGAGAAGGTACGAGGGAAGCTTCGATAGATGATGACATAAGCATCATTGACATAAGCGATGACATAAGTAACCCTTCTAGAACTTTCTAGAGAATTATTGAAACTTTCTTAGAATCATTTAGTACTTTATCGAATATTCTAGCATCTTTGAGAAACATCATGACACCAGGGGTTATACCAGCTTGCATATGAACCAAGGGATGTCCTTGCTTAAGCATTAGTTACATTGCTCGAGCATCTGTTACATCATAAAGCCTATGTATAGCAAGGTATTATCCTGAAGTAGGATTATCTTTGAGTTCTCATCTCATAGCTTTTGGGTAATCATCCTAAGGTATGGTATTGTGCTCATACAATAAGTACATGTATTAGACTTACTCAGTCAAGCATTATATGAATGAAAGGGCTTTGTGACAGCTTCAGTAAGAGTTTTTTGATTCTCGGATTGATTCAATATTCTCTTTTCTTATTCTTTTCAAATCATATTCTTTGCACCCTTCTCTTTTAAATCCCTGTAGTTAAGGCATTCGACTTAATACAACCCCCCCCCCCCCCCCCCCCCCACACACACACACACACACACACACACACACACACATAATTAGGAAGTTTTAGTCATATGATCGATTGATCTTGAATTTCCATTTTAATTTTGCTTAGAAGTGGGTCATTGATCATGGTGAATTGGAGTGGGCTAAGGGAGCACCCTTGTCAAATAGATCTCCTCATGATAAACGGTGGTGAGACCAGCTCATTGATACTTACACAAGTAGTGCCATTGGTGAGAAGAGTCCCAAACCATACCAAGAAAACAATATCAGAGTTCAAGGCTTCCAAGGTGGCCATAATAAAAGACCAATTAGTCCTAAAATATGCCCTGTCAAAATCGATATTGACTAGCAAAAAAATCACTCTATGTGATCATATCTAGATCCATGGAGAAGACTAGATCCAAGCTATTATATTGTGAATCTTCCTCCCACAAGAAGACTAGATCCAAGATGCTATATTGTGATTCTTTCTCCCGTGAATAACGTTTGCAAGCACAAAACCTAACCCTTAAGGTAAGTGTTTTGATGTGATAGGTGCCAAGACAGATAGGTGAGGTAAACACAATTGTTGGGTTCTTAAGATTCGAACTCATGTGCATGCACGCATGCATATGCACACGCACATGCACGTGCGCGCGCGCGCGCGCACACACACACACACACACACACACACACACACACACAAGCCGGTTACACACCAAAAAAGGGACGTCCACTTTGTAAGATTTGACCAATCAAAACACTTATTTAAAGGTTGACGTCCGCAATCCTTTACACACTGGAGAGGACATGACCTGTTGTTTACCTGCTAAATAGGTGAACTCCCTGCCCACTTTTGGACGGGGAGTCTCCCCTGCCCACTTTGTAAAGTGGCGAACAAGGGTGTACTTTTTGCATTTACAACCAATCAAAAGATTTATAAGTTTATTCTTTTTTATTTTTTTACAAACTGTGTCCCTTTGGTGTGTAAAAATATGACGCCCATGTTCGTGCCCAATTTCAAAAAGTGCATGCCCACACTCTGGGCGGGGGTTGGCCGTCCATTACTTGGTGTGTAACCAGCCTCACTCACTGGTGGCGGCGTAAACCGACTCGCACTTGAGGTCATAGGCGCCTGGGGCAGTGTCTTTAACTCACACAACCGGCCCTGCCAGACAGTTGTCGTTCAGGCTTAACACAATTGTCGAACCTCGAACGTGCGTATCTCCACAACAGACTCGTCGTAAGAGCCGGACGCCCCCGATTTGCGAAGGTGTTCAGCCATGGCGGGAGCCGCAGAAGGAGGGGACGAGAAGCCAGCAACCGCAGCAGCGACCATTCCCCCAGGCGCACTGCTCGACTCTGCTCGAGCCGACCGCGCGGTCTGGCTCCTCAAAGTGCCTCCCCGGGTCTCCTCGGCATGGCAGCAGCACACTGACCCTTCCGGCTGCCTCGCCAAGCTCGTCATGTCTCTCGATCCCACGAAACCAGACCAGGATTCCGCTACTCAGGTGAGGCCTTCTTCTTTGTATCTTATTGAAGTAATAACACAATAGGCATTTCCTAGGGTTTTTACCTTCTGTCTTTCTCGCCAGTTCAGCTTGGAGCTCTCCAACACAGACGTTCCCGCTGGCGTCCCCAAAAGCTACGATCTTAATTCCACCAAGGACGTCGTTCCTATGTATGCGTTTGGTGAGACGCCTCAAGGTTAGTTGACAATGCACGATTCTTGATGATTGGTTGCGTTTCAGGTATTAATTAGGATCATTGACTTTGTAATTTGGAGTTGGAGTTTCATAGCCATTGAAGTATGCTATTCTATATGATGTCACGGTAGAGTGTTTTCTTTATTCTGAAGCTGAGCAGGGCTAGAGTTAGTGATGATGGTTACAAAACTTGATAATAGGCCTTAAGCACAAGTGTGTCACATGACATTGGATATTTAGCTAGGCAAACGCTGTGCTAGGATAGCTAGTGATGTCTTCGTACTTTTCCTCTATGTGAAGTCCACGAAGTTACTCATCAAGTCCCATGGGTGATGTCCTACACGTAAACATTGGGCTCATAATTGCAAGGTTGCAGGTCTAAGTCTATAACTGTACTGGATGCATCACTTGCTTCAATACTAATGTTTTACACACAATGTTTTCATGTAGTTTCTTGCTCTTCCTCACTCAAATACTAGGTTGGTCATCTTTTGGTAGTCACTAAAGTCTAAGGAGAAGGATATTTGTGTGATCAAGCTTGGTTATTCATTTGGATTGAGGATTATTCTTGCACATAGCAGAAAACTAAAATTTCATTGTTTCCATAACTCTAGATTCTCCAAAATAGACATTGTAGTCTCCCAATAAGCCAAGGAATAATCAAGATTGAAGGCACAACTTACAAGTTCACAACATTGATGAGCCAAAAAGATTTCAAATTTGATTTCAAGTCATTTGAGCCAAGACACAATTGAAGCACATCATGGCATAATAGTAGTTTAGATTTTAAAATATAGTAGCAGGCTGAAGCAAACTATATGGTAAAAAGATTACACATGATGATCATGGGTAAGATGCACCCTCCTCATCCTCCTCCTCATCAATATCCTCATCCTTATCATTTTTCTCCTCCTCATTTTCCTCATCATCATTATCATGATCATCCTCTCCTTGATCAACAAGGGAAGCATTGCTTGTTGTAACATTGGTATTATCCAACTCTTCTTCTTGCAATTCTTGAATTGCAAGAATCCTATTAGTATCCTTTTCCTTATTAAGCATTTCCAAAGTAACCTCATTTTTTTCCCATCCTCTTTCTTTGAGCTTAGAGACAAGGTGAAGGTTTGTGTGGATTTAAACAAGTTTCTCCGTATGCTTTGGAAGTAACTTGTTTCTTCACTTTGTATGTGTATCAAAGAGAAGGTACTCCAATTCCTTTCTGAAGGAGATGAATCAGTACCTTAATCACCATTTGCTACAAATGAGGTGTTTCCCACCACTTTACCCCTTGGTGCATCCTTGCCACATCCTTTGCAAGAGGCCGTGCATATCCACCTACCTTTGACTTATATATATCCAATTTATAACATAAAACACCTTGATTTGCTACATCACGAAGAGTATATAGTGATCGGGAGGCACAAAGATTGAGACAACAGGTATTTCTTAGGCGGAGAGACAAAGAGTATGAGAGAGAGTAATAGTAGAGAGTGAACACGCTTGTAGGTACAATGATGAGTGTGTATCTTTAGGTTTTTAGATAGATATATATGTGTAAGGAAATCCTTCATGTCAAAGCTGCCATGAAGACTTTGCTTTAGTGAGTTCAAGGCATGAGTATCCCTGCTAGCAATCAGCATGTCATCTACATACAAGACCAAGATAATCAGGCTGCCATTTGTTACCTTCTTGGTGTACAAGCAGTGATCCACTTAACTTCTATGGAAACCTTGAGACGGCATAAATGTATCAAACTTACAATACCATTCTCTAGGTGCTTGTTTCAGCCCATACAAACTCCTTTTGAGTTTACATACCATCTTTTCTTTCCCTTTTTCCACAAACCCTTTAGGCTGATGCATATATATGTCTTTATGCAGATCACCATGTAAAAATGCAGTCTTTATATCCATCTGTATGAGTTTCATATCTTCAATTGCAACCAAGCCCAAAATGGTTCTCAATGTAGTCATCTTGACTACAGGAGAGAAAATCTCATCAAAGTCAATTCCTTGCTTCTGCTTGTATCCCTTTGCAACCAATCTTGCTTTGTACTTTGGTGAGGAACCAGAAGTGACCATCTTGTAAACCCATTCGCATGGAAGTGTTTTCTGCCCTTTAGGCAACTGCACTAAGTCCTAAGTGCCATTTTTCTCAAGAGATTTCATTTTTGACAACATGGCTTTATACCATTTCTTGCTGTCATGTCTGTCCATGGCTTCCTTGAAGCAAGACAGTTCACCATAGTCTATCAACATGACATAATCGGCCACATTGTTTGCACCAGGAACAAATCTGTCAGGTTGTCTAGTAGCCCTAGACGATCTCCCAACCCAATGATCATTGTTTGCTGGCTGTTTTTGCAAATTTTCATTTTCAACATGTTGTCCTAGCATTTCAGCTTGCAAATCAGCATTAATAACTTGCTGTCTTGGTTGTTTTTACACATGTAGTGGCTCATTATCATGGGCAATAGTTGTCTGATCATTTTCAACATTATTTTCTGCATTTACAGTAGGTATTTGCTATTGTACAACGGGTACATTTTGCTGTCCAAAAAGGTATTTCTTCTCGGAATACAACCCTATGGGCCTCCTTAGTCTTTTTGGGCTGTTTATGCATGTGATCTTCCCGGAAGATAACATCATTGCTTCGTACTACTTTTCTTTTCTCGGGATTCCATAATCTATACCCCATTTCACCCTCGTTACCATATCCTAGGAAAATGCATTTACAGGACTTTGGCTCAAGTTTGTTGCGTTTTTCTTTACGAATGTGCACAAAATTCTTGCAACCAAACACTTTCAGGTGAGCATATGAAGGTGGCATGCTCGACTACGCTTCTTGGGGAAACCCCCCCCCCCCCCCCCCCCCAAAAGACAGCCTCTGTCCAAAAACCATGGGGTAATGCAGCATGAGATAGCATTGTACGGACCTTATCCTGTATGGTCCGATTCATACGCTTTGCAACTCCATTTTGGGGTGGATTATGAGGGGCAGTGAGCTCCCTCTTTATCCCTTTGCTGTCACAAAATGCTCGAAAGACCTTGGACACATATTCCCTATCATTGTCAGAGCGAAGATACTTAATTGTCTTATCTGTATGATTTTCAGCTAATGGCAAGAAAATTTTAAACTTGTCACTTCATCCTTGCTACGAATAGGGTAAACCCATACCTTCCATGTGTAAAGATACAGCCATGCTGAAACTGCAATTGTACACTGTTAATACCTGCAATGTTACATGCATAGTTGTCCCCAAGATGGACAACACCATGTTGACCCCCTGTATAGGCAAAGAACCACTCTCGATGAGGGGTGACATGAAAGGAAGCACCTGAATCGAGAATCCAGGTATGTATGTCATCATCTGTATCTGCAAGTAAAGCATGTGCACCAAAGTGTGAAGAGACAAAGAGTATGTCACTCCCACTATCAGTGTCATGAGTGACTACATTTACCTCTTCAATTTTTACACTGCTCTTCTTAGGCTAACTGTCGTTTTTCTCTTCCTTGCTATCATCTGTCTTCTTGCCCTTTCCTTTTTCTTTCTTCCATTTGTAGCAGTCATGTTTAAAGCGACCCTTCTTGCCACAATGATGGCATTCAACATCTTTGCCACGTGATTTACTGCGTCCCTTGCTATCATATTTGCCTTTCTGCTGTGATTTGCCCCCAGTATGCAAAGCATTGTAAGACTTATTGGATGCATTATTCTGTCGATTCATTTCTTCCATGAGTAGAGCACTCTTTACATCAACATACAAAAGAATCACATTAGAATTGCTCATAGCAGTCCCGAATGTATCCCAACTCTCTGGTAGAATGCAAAGCAAGAACATAGCCTTAAATTCTTCATCAATCAAAAACTTCAAGGCAACTAGCTGGCTGAAAATGGAGTGAAACTCACTCAAGTGAGTAGACATTGCTGTACCCTCTTTCATACGCAAATCCATAAGCTTTTTCAGCCAATAAACTTTGCTTGCAGCACTCTTTTGTGCATACAGTTCTTCCAGTCGAGTCCATATAGCATATGTAGAATCCAAACCTTCAATGTTAAACATCAAGGCATTAGAAATCGATAGCTCGATGGTTGAGCGTGCAAGCTCATTTAATTCATCCCAATCTTCCTGTTCCATGTCCACCGGCTTTGTCCCTTTGGTTTTGATTGGCTTTGCCTGCTTCTTTTGCAACATGATATTGTAGCATTGTTTTTGCCAAACTGCAGAGTTATGTGCTCCTTCAAGCTTCTTTATGTGCATCAGATTACTGGTGTCATTGCTGCCAGCCATGATTCTCAGCCCAAATGTGACCAAAAAACAGCAAATGCAGGCCCAAAATTGTTACCCAAGTGGCCAAGGTACAAACAAGTACCAACCAGCAATAAATGGCCACGTAGAAGCACAGATTTCAGTTCTGTAAGTAAATTTTCAGAGGCACTAAACCATGTGCTACAGCATTCCACAACTGATTACAACTGTTCCAAGGGCATATGCATCACATTACATGAGAAATCCCAAATTTTAGCTGCAATTTCTGTTGTACATGTATGCACAGGCATAAAATTTGACATGAACGGTCAAAAGCCCCAAAATTTTTGTGCTCAAAGCATCAACCACACATTTGCATTTTCTCTGTCATGCATAGAACAGACCAATTTTGCCAAAATAGAGCAATTTAAGCAAAACCCCCAAATTTTACCAAGTGTTGATGTCCAAATTGCGTGGAATTCAACTTGTATGTACATAAAATGACCAAATGCTACACAGATTTTGCCCAAACTGCAAAAGCCCCAAATTGCACGGGGTCCAATGTGCATCAATGTCGAGAAATTGGGTAAATTTCAGCCCAATTTGTGCATGTACATTAAAAGCCCCAAATGTCAAGGACAAAATGTCTCAAATTTCTGCAATTTCTGAGACAGATGTCACCGTTGCATCTCGCTCATACCAAATCTGGACAAATCCCCAAATTTTCCAAGTCTAGCGTGTACTAATTTTAGTGAAATTGAAAGAATTTTACTAAAATGTGAAAAGCCCCAAATTCCCTGGGAAAATTGCACCGACTTTGCAATTTTTGAGTTGGATTGTCCAATTATGTTGAGATCCCCAAATTTGGGAAAAGCCCCAAATTTCTGGGCCTAAACTTGCACAGATTTGCACAGTGTGCTTGCGCATGCGAACACTCGGAGGAGAGGAGGCAAATTCAAAGGAGATTTTGAAGAAAAGATTTTTTTTTTTTTTGAAAGATGTGATGGGGTCCGTTGACCCCGTTCAACTGTGCCACCATGTGCTGGACGTGTCCTGCCGATTGCTGACCTGTCACGCGCTAGACTATCACGTGCCGACTGTTTCCCCCGTCACGTGCTGACTATTGTCCCTGTCGCCCGTTACGTGGTAGTTGACTGTAGCATGCTTGTCGACTGTCCGCTCGCCTGTCGACTGTCCGCTCGCCTGAGTCTTATCGCAAAGTATCGTCTGTCACGCACTGCCCGTCTTGGACCTGTCGTCTGTCACGACTTACCCAGTCTTGGACCTGGTGCTTGTACACATGTCACCTCAACTGTCGACTGCTGTGCAGAAGCAAGCTTCTTCTCTTGTGCAGACTTGATTTGCACCTCTTGAGAAATGCGAACACAGTTACCAATGCTCTGATACCGGTTTGTAGTGATTGGAAGGCATGAAGATTGAGACAACAGGCGTTCCTTAGTTGTGGAGAGACAGAGTGTGTGAGAGAGAGCAATAGTAGAGAGAGAGCACGTTTTTTAGATAGATATATATGTGTAAGTACAAGTGCTAAGGGTGTGTTTACACCCGAGCACATTTAAAGGCACGAGGGCCTTTATTCCCAGTAGAGTACCTCTCAATCACATTCATCCAACCTTCATGCACTTTATTATCACCACTTGGATTCTTTGATCTCCATATTGGATGCAAAACATAAGCAGTTGCATGTAAAGGTGAGTGCAACATATCCCATCTATCGACACAAAGATCCTTAACTTGCTGCAATTTACCAGCATCCACATCCTCAATGCGCTGTATCTTCTCAATCATACGATCTGTCAACTCATGCACAAGCCCTATACACACTTGCATTACATTTTTTGGCCCAACATCCAAGATTACATCTTTTAAAATCTCATAGATGTACTCTCTGACTTATATTGTCCACTTGTGTCTATTGCCTTCATGAACATAGAACCATGTATGGAAGATACCATGACATTAATAATGGGTCTATGACGAGTGTCGGACCATCCATCGCATAAAACACTGGATCCATATTTCTTTCACTTATTTCGAATGTCAAGCAACACTCTTATCAATGCATTTGACTTCATCATTAAGTTGCCTTGTGCGAAGCATGTGGTGAGAGGGGGGCTTGTAGCTTGGTCCAACTTCCCTTATTGCTTTCACACTGTCTAAAAAATATGGACTCCTCACTTTCTAATGAGGAATGTCTTTAGCATAAAAAAACTTGCGAAGGGCAACATCAGCATTGTGCCTTGCTTGCATATTCCAAGACTTCTCCAAGGCTCCCTGCGATTTGCCCACTTTTTACTTCTCGGAGCTTGATGGCTGAACACTATAAGAAACGGAACTACTTGCACCTGCAGCTGAAACATTAGGGGCATTTGCAAGTAAATTGTCCCCTTCCACATTGCTTGATAGTTGTTACAAATTCCCACTTTTTTTTTTCTTTCTCCCATTTGTGTCAGCCTGATGCATAAGAATGGGGATGAAGCTTCATTAGATGACGACATAATAACTAATAAATCTTGCTGAAATGTCAATTTCAGTTGTAAAATCTGAAATTTCAGAGATTTTTAAGCCAATACCAAACGGCAAATGAGTTCAATGGCTATCTCAGCTTGTTAATGTCTAAAATTTCAGATATTTTGGACTTCTAACAAGAAATTTCAAAGATTCTCAATCCAATATTAAAGGGCAAAAGCATTCAACGGCTGTCTCAGCCTGTTAATGTCTGAAATTTTTGAAAATTTCGGATATTTCAGACTTTAAACAAGACATTTTAGAGGTTGAAAGATCAATGCTAAAGGGCAAAAGAGTATTTCTGAATAATTTGAGAGTTTACTAGTTTTTGATGACTGAAATTTCAGACTTTTACTCAAGAAATTTGCAGGCTGCAGTAATTGGGACTCAAGTCTTAGGAGAGAGAGAGAAAGAAAGAAAGAAAGAAAGAAAGAAATATTAACGTCTACATAAGGTCAATGTGGCCTATGAGACAAAATCCAGAGTACATCCATGTCTAGTGTCATCTTATCAGTAAGGTAAAGATAACATTACAAATAAGTGGGTGGCCTATGAAACAATACTGAAAATAACTATATGATGGCACTATACTAGGGTTGAACCATGTGTAGTGTTATTCCATCAATAGAAAAGAAAAGGAAAGGAAAGGAGAACCGGATCTGATAGAACCATGTACAAAAGTGTGGTGGGGACTATGGGCTATAGGTGATCTCAAGATTTGCACATGATCTCAGCTATGATGCGGTCCCTAGCTGCTTCATTGATATTCGTGGTGGTGAGTCTACGGTGTCTCGTGATAATGGCTCCAATCCGACTCTGGTGTGGCCTCCTCGGACGTGGTTGTCATGCTCGACGAAGGGAAGTGGCTTTATCCAATGTGACACCACGGTGTGGCCTATAAGGTGTCTGGCGGGGTGGCTCTATCTCTGCTAGGTTGGTAGTGTCAGTAGGGTCGGATCTGTAGAAGAAGTTTGTCACTGCTCTCTGCGTGTGTCCCTCTGGGTGAGCTGGCTTCCTATCTCGTAGTAGTGCAGTTCGGCGCCTCTCGAGCTCCAGGAGGAAAAGACTTGGGCATCTCTGGTCCTCGTACTCCACGACGCGACGAAGGGTTCCAAATCCATCACGGAAGAGGCAGTGGTACCGTCCTCGTATGTCATAGTATATTGTGCATCTGCATATGTAGTGCTCCTCTGTCTCAGGCTCTCAACCATAGAGCTGGCAAGTCCTATCCTCTGCTAGGGTATTTGTCCATTTGCCTGTCTCCATCTGAAGGCTATGTGAGGAGGTGTGAATGCGTCCGATAGCAACCCGTACGCTATGGGAGAGATGAGTGTCCATATATGCTGGCCGAATAGTGAAACCATCATCAGAGAGACACAAGAAATGGCTCCTGTAGAACTCCATCCTTGATCCTAGAGGGAGTGGTGGATGGATCCATGTCCTTGCTGTCTCAATCCTCAAGATATCAGCTCTGATCACCTGGTTCAACTTTGATCGGCTGAGAGAAAGTGTAGGGCAATCAAGGCTATAATCCAAAGGTGGAAGACAGTCAATATCTAAACCATGTAGGCTCATCCAAATAGTCATCTGTGAAAACCAACAGTTCTTCTCGTCACCAGCTGCTAGTTATCTAGATGAGGTTAGTGCCAATCTAGAGTATCTATGGCGTGGAAGTTCCCATAGTCTGTGCCAAAAGGTCACTGACCTAAAGAGTGCCTCCGTAACTATAGGTGTTGCCCCTAGCTCTGCTCTGACAATGGGATGTGGTGTGGAGGGCTTACTTTCTAATCATGCGTGCTATCATCATGATCAATGGCCTTTCCATGCTATCCCAACCATCATAATAATCCCTCTCTATTCCAATCTGATCAGTGAGTGGGCTAAGATGCCTGTGGTACAAGCTATAACTCCATACCTCTGCTCCATATAGTAATGTAGGTGTGACTAGGGTGTCAAACAACCAGAGTTTGGTGCGGGGCTCCTAGAACTGTATGTGAGCACATTGACTCTCGAGTGCCCCTAGTGCTGCATATCCATGTGCCAGACGTGCCTCTGATGCCCTTCTCAACGAAAAACGTGGGCCAGAGAAGGTGACTCCCAAATAGACATATTCCCTCACATGCTCCAGTATGTCTCCCCCAGATGTGAACTGGTACATAGATCTAGTCACCTATGCTGCTGAAGTATTGAAAACCATGGTTTTGGTCTTCCCAAGGTTCACTGTGATGTCTTTATCTCTACAAAAGATGTGCAAAGCATCTAGATGGCATTGCAATCCCTCCGTTGAATCTGAAATGAGAACAATATCATCTGCATAAAAGTAATATTGGTATCAGCACCCCTGCCAGGTTGGCTCTAGCTCCTCCTCCTCGGTCTTTGTAATCAAACACTTCATCTATGTATAGATCAAACAATGTGGGTGAAAGTGGACATCCTTGTTTCACTCCTATGGTACTGTCAATCCTCTCTGATAGCCCCCCAGGTGCTCGTACATGATATGTCATTGCCTCATATAATGCATAGACACCCCATCGTATACCCTTTGGTACTCCAATGTCTTGCAATCTCTCCATGGTGCGTGTGCGAGGCACTGTATCAAAAGCTTTGCGAAAGTCTACTAAGCAACAATAAATCCTCTTGACCCTCCTCAATAATGGCTCTAAGTGTGAGAATATGGTCCAGCGTGGTATATCCTCGTCTGAAACCTGCCTGTCCTTGTGCTCTCTTGCCATACATTTCAGCCCACTCACTGAGTTCATGCTCCAATATAGATCCATATATCTTGGCCAAAGTATGACCGATCATAATAGTACTGTAGTTGCTAGGAATTAGGGGATCACCATTTTTAAATAGCGGGATTATAGTATTGTCTGACCAACTCATAGGGAAACGTTCACATACTGCTCTATTGAACATATGTGCTAATATGGGTGCTAATATGTCACAAGCATGTGAGAAATGTTTTGTTGCTAGTCCATCTTCATCCTGTGTCCTCCCATTTTGTAATCTATAAATTGTATCCCTAACCATTTTCCATGTGAAGAATGACCATTGTGTTGGCCTAGAAGCTTGTGGGGGCTGCATAGGTGGCTGTCATGGCAGGTTATATAGTTGTCTCCCATAGTCAAGCCACTCATCTGGTGATGTAATCTGTATGGGGGGCTGTCTTTCATGGAACATCTTCCATGCGCTTTTGCTATCCCGCCCCAAAAATAGCTGATATATCTCTGCTTCTACTTTCGCCAAGTAAGTCTCGTTTCTTCTTCCGTACAAGGCGTTTGAAGAATGCCTTTGCTTGGCGATGTGTCTGAGTGCCTAGCTCCACTTCCCTCTGTAGTTGAGCTCGTGTGGCTCTACACTCATCATCATACCGGCTATTTTGGGGAGCAGTAGATCGTGTGGGTCTACATTGGGGCAAGGTGTGTGGGAATGCATACATGGGTGATCCACGTATGGCCTCTGCTAAATCCCTTGTACATTCTTCCAACGATCTACTCAAGTCCAATGTATGTAAACTGGTCTGCAGAGAACCACTATAGATGTGTGAGGTGTCTTTTGTAAAGTAGTACTTGGGATGTTTAGGGAGGCATGGTGTTTCATGTTTCATATGTACACAAGAGATCATGAGTGTCAAAACAGCATGATCTGCTGCTATGCCAATTGGTCTCTTAGATATCTTAAAGTTTTGGATGTCTGGTATCAATGTTGGTGAGCCTATCAAGTAGTCCACAGTACTTGCCCCTCCTTTGTTACTCAACATGTCAAATTGTCAGATCATGGCCATTGTGGCAGACCATTAAAGATGGCTAGTCTATGTGCACTTCCCAAAGTCAATAGGTGTGTTCCGTAGGTACTCACTTCTTTATCTTGGACTCTCCTGCGTAGGCCTATTTCATCTATGTCGATCTCTTTGAACATTGCATTATCATGCATATAAAAGTCACTCTATCTATCTTTGGTGCGTGCATTGAAATCTCCTACTAATAATATGTCCCCAATGCTAGCATTTCTCATGATATCCTCATAAAGTACATCAAAGGGTGATCCATCTCGTGTGGCATAGGAAGAATTTGCAAGAGGAAAGTAGCATATTGCGATGAATATATCCCGTGGTCTTCCTACATGTATCCTAATCCATAAATATCGTGCATCATCATCTCTTTTCATTACTTGCACTATCTCTTTGAGATCATCCCAGTATAGTATGGCCACACCTCCAGAACCCCTAGTGCTTCTTGGTTTTCTAGCTGCTAGATAAAATGCACTTTCCCGCTTGTATCCCCGCACGTCTGGTAGTCGGCTGCCTTTTACATTGGTGTGTTTTTGTGTACATTGCTATGTCTATGTTTCGGAAGCTATCTTCAAAGTAACCAGCATCCAAGCATAGG
Organism: Lygodium microphyllum; assembly: GCF_053477565.2. Classification (NCBI taxonomy): domain Eukaryota; kingdom Viridiplantae; phylum Streptophyta; class Polypodiopsida; order Schizaeales; family Lygodiaceae; genus Lygodium; species Lygodium microphyllum. The sequence continues at coordinate 108,538,489 of NC_141149.1, read as the reverse complement.
GCTCCATTACAATTCCATATTGACATCTGAAGTGTCTCATAGGCCTCATACCGTCATGAAGTCCTTTTGTCAGTGATGATGACTCGTCCATCCCTATAAACAGCCCACTTTCCCTCTTTGTGAGCCTCCAATACCTTGCGCTATTTGTGTTGGGGTAAGGTCCTCATCCAAATAAATCTTCTCACCCTTGAGGGCTCTCCTCTTGGAGAGGAAGGCCTTTTTTTTCTCTGTATCTCCAAAGCGAAGAATTAGAGCCTTGGACTTAGAGTCCTCTTTTCCCACTCTCCAATCATTGACGATAGGTACGTCAGAAGCCCCAATTTTGTCAGCAAGTGTCTTAGCATCTTCCTGTGGGCTGCTCTTCTCCTCCCATCCTACTACCCGTACATGTAAAACCCTAGCTCGTCTCCTAGCCTCTTCTTCCAAGGTAGCATACATTACTTCGGTTTTGTTCAGTGATGTTCCCTTATTCTTTTTTACTACCTCAATCCATGGGCTGGCTTCTTCTATCTGCTTCTGTGTTGTCTTTGCCACTTTTGCCCATGAATGAACCTGCCTTTCACATGCCTTCAAAGTTTCTTTCTCTTTTTGTAATTCTTCTTGCTCGTTCATTCCTTTTTTCTTAAATGTATTCGGTTCTTCCCTCAGTTCTAAGATTTTAGATTTGTAGGCATCTACAACATTCAGCATTTCAGTTTTCAGCTTGTGCATCTCGGACAGCATTTGTGCCTGTAAGTCATTCTTAATCTTTATGTGCATGTCTTGCATTTCTGCCCTCTGATTTACAATCAGTTCGGCTTTGATCTGCTCTCGTATTTCTTTCTCCAATTCTTGTCTCATAGTTCGTAGTTCAGAGCGAATCATGAGATGAATTTCTTTGTATTTCTTTTCATTCATAGTGCGTGAGGTCTTTCCATGCCTATCAAATGCTGGGGAGACTGTCCAATCACGGACCCTACGGCCATACGTCTTGTATCGTGTGTTCTTAGAAGGGGTGTTGAACATTACTTCCATGGACGGTTGTGTTAGTTCTTGATCAGATTCGTCTCCCAGATATTCATTTTCCACGGTTTGATGCTTGCATTTGTCTACATTATCCATCTCTCACACATTTTGTGCAAAGCCACTCAACTTGTACTTTGTATTGTCAAATCAAAGCAATTTCTGTGATTCCTGCAAATTTCCAGGGTTTCCCTAAACCCTTACTAAATTTTTGTAAGCCCAGTAATCTTTTACGAGCCCAAATGCTTTCACACTATTTAGAGTCACTGTAGAAATACAGATTGTAGTCCTAGTCAGTGTATTACTGCATACTCTAGGACATGATCAAAATCAAAGTCAATGCATTATTGCTTGGTCCACAAGCCAGTGCATCAGTACATTCACCTAGGTCTGCATTCATGTCATTCTGAGTACATTCATGTTATATCAATCTGATTACGTTTGCAACCTCAGTACATTGGCATTTGGGTCTGTGTCAGTACCTTGCTGTCAGTACATTATTGCATACAGTACGCCTGCGTCAATGCATTCAGTACATCTTTGCAACACTATATTGCTAACGATAGGTCTACCTCACGCCATGTACATTCTTGCGCATGACAAGTCTGCCTCATGCCAGAGAGGTGTCTGCCTCACGATAGGTCCGACATCACGCTAGGTACATCGCATCAGGTCCTCACGACACGTCTGTCAATAGTTAGTACAAGTGTCAAGTGTCATCCGTCAGGTGTCAGAGAGGCGTCCTCCGTCAGGCATCATTTGTCAGGCGTCGAGCATCATTCGTCAGAGAGAGGGAGTCCGTCATCCATCAGGCGTCAGAGAGGCGTCCTCCGTCAGGCGTCTGAGAGCTCCCGCCACGTCACAGCATCCCCGTCATGTCAGAGAGCTCCTGTCACGTCACACAGAGAGAGAGAGAGAGAGAGAGAGAGAGAGAGAGAGAGAGAGAGAGAGAGAGAGAGAGAGAGTCCGTCATTCGTCAAGGCGTTAGAGAGCTCCCGTCACGCCACAGCATCCCCGTCACATCGGAGAGCTCCTGCCCTGTCACAGAGGGAGAGAGAGATGCCGAGAGAGATTCAATCTGAAATTTCAGATAGACAAAAGCAGCAGCACATGTGAAAGTGAGAGAGAGGCACAAAACAGGAAGAAAAAGCGTACTGTTCAGTGTTTAACTTTGAAACAGCCCTGTCAAGGCTAAAGGCTGAGTAGATCACATGCGCAGTCCAAGAAGCTGTTTCTTCACGATCTGGGGCAGAGAGAAGGTAGGTGACAGTGAAGCGACACCTTTCTGGCTGAAATCCCATTTTTTTTTGTGCTCCTTGCTAGGCGACAGCCTTTTGGCTGAAATCGTCACCCTCCGTTCCTCCCTCCGATATCATATGTTTTTCAGATGTCTGCAAACTGAATCAGATGCGTTTGATAAAAACTATGGTTTGAACATTGAGTCTTGACTTGGGGAAGTGCTGTGCATAGCTAAAAGTAACTTTGGTTTGCACTAGAAGTGTGATGCACTCGGGCACCTATTAGTAGATTAGTCAGCTCATGAGTGAGTGGGTAGGGTTTAGTGGGTTGGGAACTAGAGATTATTTTCTTTTTTTTTTTTGGTGCCTTTTTTTAAAAGTTTGTTGCCATTATTTAATGGCGACCAGCATTTATTATTATAATTTTTTTATTTGTTGATTGACCTGATCTTGATATTGGCATATTTTTGGTTTTTTGTGCTGTGGCTCCCTCCTCCTCAGTTATTCATTCACTTGCAGTCTTCTAGAGCAAGTCTTGTTGGAGGGAGGAAGTTGGTGCTAGTGCCTAGGCCCCACACAGCAGGTGACTTGTTGTTGTACATGACTGTCTCCTATCTTGGTATATGGATTCTATTTTGTGAGCATACTTTTGAGTTCTCTCTGTGCAGTGTTACTTGCGTTTTTTAAATTTCTCTCTTTTCTTGCAGTCTCTCTTTCTCTTCTCTTCTGTTGTGCAATCTATTACATCAGTCTTCTACACTTCCATTGTTGCACCCACTTTTGACATGGTATCAAATGTCCGTGCCAGGTCTGGGAGTGCTGTTTTTGCTGTTGCTAGTGTGCCAACTGCTGATTCTGATCTTCCTTGACTGTTATTGTCTAGGTGACCTGATTTTGGTGCAAACTGGCTTGTTTCCAGCTTCAACTGCCTGCATTTTGTGCTTAGCTGCTTGCTTTTGTGCTTACGTGCTTGCGTTTTCATTTTTGCATTATTTTATTACTGGTTTCTTGCATTTAAATCTTAACCAGTCTGCGTTTTGCTGTACAGCTGCTGCATTTTGTGCATTTAATGCTCCTTCCAATTGGGTGACAACATTTTCAGGCTTTTGGCAGCAATTCTTGGCTATTTTATTTCTATTGATTCTTTGTTTGCTATGTTTGATCAGGTTTTTCCTATTTCAGCAGTTGTTTTTGTGATCAACTATATTTACACTGCATGTGAACTTGTGATGAGTGCAGTTTGTGCTATGTTCTATCTATACTCTATCTTTAATTCTCTTCTTTGCTTTATCTTCTTGTTCTATCCTCTCTAAATGACCCCTCCCTACTACTTTATTGATGATAAACTTTATGGCTTTGACTAGCTTACATGGAGTGCTGTTATGAAAGTTTGTGTAGAAATGATTATGGTATGTAGTTTTAGAGGCTATTGTGCAGCCTCACACTCCAACTCCTCTTCCCAAATCCCAACTATGTGAAAGTTGTGCTTACATGGGATATAGATGATGCTCGTGCATACTTTGCTCTTCTTCGATGCATTTCTAAAGAGGTTCTACTAGTGGTCACCTCTCGTAGGACATTTTCAAAGGTGTGGGAGAAGCTTGAGACATTATATGAGGCTATATCAACCATGCATGTAGTGACCTTGTATGGTCAACTCCATTAGGTGGATTTTGAGCCAAAGGAGACTATTCGGTCTTTTTTTCTTTGTATAATAGAGATCTAGGATCAGCTTCGATATATGTAGTCTGCTCTTGTAGAGGCTCAACTCTTAGGGACTGTTCTACAAGCTCTCTTTGGAGTTTGATGAAGTAGCCAATGCTTTGAGGGTCGAGACATCTTCACAACTATTGAGTTTCACTCGTACGTCCTTGATGTTGCTTGAGCATGAGACATCCTTGAGATTATGGGGGAGACTTTCATCTCCACATGGTGGTCATGATGAGGCATTTGCAACTTCAGAGAGGAGAAATATCAAGAAGATGTTGAAGGCACAATGCTGTCACTGTGGAAAGAAGGTCACCTACAAAAGGATTGTCAGGAGTTAGCATCTTTGTGGAAGAGGGAGAATAAGTAGAAGTAGGATACAAATGCCTTTGACGAGCCATCCTCATCCTCATTCTCCTCTGACTTTGATTTAGATTCTCTGGTCAAGAAGAGGAAGGGCCCTTCCCACCCCCTTTTCGAGGAGAAAAAGATAGACAAGCTCATGGTGGAGCTCCAATTGTGCCTCGCAGATGCACACACACACACTCTCTCTCTCTCTTTCTCTCTCTCTCTCTCAGTCTCATGGAGGGTCAACTAATGCTTTTGATTCTTGAATTTGTAGAAGTCATGGCTTCCTTAGGATCAAAGAGTTCGGGTACAAAATGATCTTAGTGGTGGGATGAGGTTGAGAAAGTGGACCATTATGCAACGAAGGGAGGGCAAAGAAATGGGAATGCAAAAGGTGTGAGCAATTGAAAATAGGAGGATCCAATTGTGTGAAGCCTTACTTGTGCCATGTTGACATTGGAGCGCAAATAAATTTTTGTCTGAACACTACACTTGAAATGCGAAGGCAGCTCTTGGCAAAGTACCTAAGTGAAGAAGACAAAGCATGTGCAAGGAAAAAGCGAGCAATTGATGCTTCTTTTTTTAGTGGACAAGTTGATGATATAGTCATGGGCAATGGAGCCATGCATGGGAGACTTGGAGCTTTTGCATTTTTACAGTCACATCATGGAAAATATAGCAAGCAATAAACCTTGGGAATAGCTTGGGATTCTTGTAAAAAAGAGAAGGTGGATGTAGTTGTGGCAAGGTTTTCTACCATGATCATGTTGCATTCAATGTTATAAGATCTCCCTATTTCCTTGAGATGGCCTAGGAGATTGTAAAGTATGGTCCAACCTATAAGCCTCCACCATATAAGACACTTCGTGCCACTTTGTTGCAAAAGGAAAAGGATACAATTGAATGTGCTTTGGCAATTGTGCAAGAAAGTGGAGTGAAGAATGGTGTCTCTTTGATAGTTGATGGATGGAGTGATACTCGAAAACGGTCCATCCATGGAATGGTTACTTATTCCCAAGGAAAGATGCAATTCATTTCCTCACAAGATGCCCCAAGCACAGGAAAAAGTGCAAATCAGCTTGTGAAGGAATGGGCTGAAGGTGTTGAAAAGGTTGGGGCTGAAAATGTAATCCAGTTTATTGTTGATGGTGAGGCAACAAACAGGGCATCGTGTATGAGACTTGAGGAGAGATACCCTCATACCACAATCAGCCCATGCTTTGCTCATTGTTTGAGCAATTTGCTGAAAGACATTGGCAGCTTGTCGTGGATTGATCCCTTTATCCAAAAGGGCAAGGATATAGTCAATTTCATCCAAAGCCATTAGTTCATTCTTAGTGAGTTTCGCAAGAGATCACCCAAAAAAGACCTCTTAAAGTACTTTGAGACACGCTTTGGCTATAACTTTCTCATGATGAAGAGACTTGAGAAGGTAAGCTTACCCCTAAAGCAATTGATAGTAAGTAATGAGTGGATGGGATGAGCCGTTTCTAGATCAAGGGCTAGTATAGCAGTGTAGAACATCATACAAGATTGTACATTTTGAAATGAATTGAAGAGCATCAATATTGTCATGAAGCCAATCATGCGCTTGATGCGAATTGTAGATGGATGAGAATTGTGTGTTGGAAAGGTTTATGCGGGGGCAGATGGCATGATTGAGAAGTTAAGACAGCTTGGTTTGGATGATGCAAAGTATAAAGAAATCCAAGATTTATGTGAGGCAAGATGGAATGCTTATCACTCACCTATGCATGCAACAACATATGTAATGGATATGGAGTTCCAAGGATGTGATCAAGAGGAGGATGAGGTAATGCAGTGTTGGGATGTAGTGGTCTCTAGGTTGGTTCCCATTGACACTAAGAGAAGATTGGTGAAAGACAACTTACTTTTTATAGAAACAAGTTGGGAAGGTTTGGGCTTGTTGATGCACAAATTTAAGATTGGGGCTGCCTTATGGTGGGAAGATTATGGGGCACGTACACCTGAGATTCAAACATTAGCAGTGTGGATTTTGTCTCAAGGTGCAAGCTCCTCTCCCATTGAGTAACTATGGAGTGTATTTGGGCATGTTGCATCTAAAAAGAGAAATAGATTTGGGACAAAACAAGTGAATGACTTGATATTTGTGAGTGCAAACTTGTGCTTGCTTACAAATGTGTCTTTCCTCCAGACAGAAAAGTTTATAGCTCTTGATGAAGAAGAGTCCTTAGATGATGAGGATGGAGAGACACCTATGCCCACAAATATGGCTAATTATTAGGATGCTTTGGAACTTGCAAATGCTGATTTTGATGATGATATGGCTTTCTTAGACAATGTGGATGATAGTCTTTTGGATAGTCTTGCTGCTTGTGGCAACCATATATGATCCAATGGTCACTTCAAGAGACTTTCAAATTCCAAGCTTCCATATTCTATCCATTGTGGTTGTTACTTGATCTTAGATTATCATGTAGTATGATCTTAGATTATCATGTATTTTGGGTATTATGTGCCATTTCAAAGTAATCAGCCTTTCGTCTATGAAAAAGACTTTCCTGTTTTGCATATTATACATGCATTTTTCAAATAGCTTTTATGAAATATATAAATGTATATTTTAAAATACATAAATCATATATATAGCAGAGGTCGTTCCCCTTACGTTCCCGTTCCCTAGGGGGCTTCGTTCTCGTTCCTTGGGGACCTCGTGTCCTTGTTCCCATTCTTGTTCCATTGCTACTATGGTATAGATGTGTTGGGCGACATGCCAAGAGTCCAAGAGTGGTGACCACACAATGAATGTGCACAATAGGGCCTTGAGTCCCATAAATAGGACTCGGCTGCCCTAACCCTAAAGTAGCCCTTAGTGCATTTTTACCGAGTCACTTTGTGACCATTGCTACTAGTGCCCATTTGGATGTCCAAGGATGCTATAGGCTTGCTTGTTTGGATGATTCTCGGCTTTTGCACCATTTTGAATGCGCCTCTAAACTAAGGTATGTCTGTTAAAAATTCTGGGCTTTAGATCTCACTCAAATTAGAGTGCAACTCCTAGTCATTGAAGAACTCTGAGTGGGTAACAAGGGACCGACTATCTGTTTGGTGGCATCTAGCCCAATTTCTAGTGGGTGCACATGATAGGAGGGGAGGAGCAGCAGATGGAAAATGAAATTTCATTAGGGATGTGCATCACATGCAAAAGTTGCTAGTAAGACCGTGAGATATGGTCTGATTCCAAAGAGACCATCCCATTTTGTTATGTGAATTGTTTTGCTATTCTTTGCTTATATAAATGGTACTAGGAAGTTCTTAACATGCTTCTTCTTAGTAGATGGTGCTAGGAAGTTCTTAACATGCTTATTCTTGGTTCTATTTGCAGTCTTTAGTAGATGGATTTGTGGAACAGTCATATTCTGTGCTTATATAAATGGTACTAGGAAGTTCTTAACATGCTTATTCTTAGTTCTATTTGTGGTCTTTAGTAGATGAATTTGTGGAACAGTCATATTCCAATTGCAGCTCCATGCTTCAAATTTTGCAAATATTTATGTTTAAAATATTTTCTTTTCAGGTAAAGTCTCAATTGAAGGAAAAGTGGGATACAAATTTGACATGAAGCCAAATAATTATGTGAGTGCTGAGTATAGAAAACTTTGCAGGGAGAGGTTGGACAAGTCCAAATTAAAAACGAGAACCACTCAGGTTGATGTCATACTTTCTCATGCCTCTGTTAACAAACCCTAACTTGCCCTTTTGTTAGCAAGTTCTCATTTATTTGCTTGTTTAACCTTTTTCCTTGGGGTTTGGGGTGTGATATGGTTAATTCTCAGGTACTTGAAAATGATCATGGAGGGTTTATAAGACCATCACCTATGATAGTTGGACCAACTTATGCTATGAAGGTAAGGCAGATTTTTGAGTCTGATCCAAAATGACCAAATAAAGAGAGTGCTAAACAGAATCTTTTTATAGTGTTGCAAAGGTGAATCAAGCTACTTGTAATGCATGCCTACATTCTTCAGAATTTCTTACAGTTAGCACTTGAGTAGTAAAATAACTATTTTTAAAAGCTCTAATAGATGATCCATCATAAGCTGCACATAAGATTTAATCTTCTAAAAGATTTTATATGCCTCAAGGAAAGACATGGGCACCTTTAGTTCTAGTTTTGTACATGGTGATGGAGCAAACAATAGTAAAGGTTTTGTTACTCACACATGGTGGATACTTCGCATTTAATGCAATGGTACTACAAGTTTATAAACATGTGATACTTTGTCAGATCTGTGAACTTGGCTCCATTTAACTCATCTTGTACCAGTCCTTTCTGACGCATGTATTGCCTGACGGAATGGATTCTTGTTTCCCACATCTCAGCTACATGGTTGACCATCACTGCATTTGACAGCACATCTGGTCCGGCCTACTTCAACAAATTTTCACTGCTTCCTGAACAAGAAACCTTGGTTTTGTGTACTGCACTCACATCAGTAGTTGTGTATGCCCCTGTTTTAAATCTAACTATGAATTTAACCCTTTTCCAGCTGAAGTTTTTCACTCACCAATTCTAAATCAGATCCGATCCCTGGCATTCTGTAATCAATCTCCGGGGATGTGATATTCCTTGACGATTTCTGTTGCGCAAGGTTTCTGGCATGGAAATCTTTAATTTGTCTTACAGTCTATGTTAGAGAGTAGGTATTACCTAATAATGTAACTTAATAACAGGCATCAATCCTCTGCATTTATTGGCTTTTCACTTTTCATTTCTTTATGTGCTTCCTGCACAAAGGATGTGGAAGTTTCATGTGCTTAAAGCCTTTTGAACGGATTTTGTTTTTTCTGTGCTAGGTATCTTGTTTGTAAGACCCTTAAACTTACAGCTGCATCTTTATACTTGAATGAAGAGAAAGGCTACAGTTGCAAAGGCTCCAGAGACAAAGAGGATAAGGATTGAGCGTGGTCAACTGGAAGATAAGGTCTTTGACCTGTTTGAGCGGCAACCATACTGGACATTGAAGCAGCTTGTTGCTGAAACAGAGCAACCTGAGGTGCGATCCCGACTCTAAGCCACTAGTCTCACTTATGAAGCTGTTACTTGGTTAAAATAAAGGCTGATGTTGACAGATGTATTCAACTTGTTTGTGCCTATTTTATCTTGCTCTATGCTCTTTGCAGGCGTTTATGAAAGAGGTCATGAGTGACCTTTGTGTTTACAATAAGAGGGGTCCCAATCAAGGAAAGTATGAGCTGAAACCAGAATATATTCGGAAGCCCACAGAAGAAGAAAAGCCTGCAGAATGAAAAAGCAGCTTGAAAGCTATTTGCATCTCATGCAAAGTGTATCTCCATGGTCTTAGAACCATAGTTGCTGTACGTGCTGGAATCGAAGGATTCTTACTGCTCTCATGGAGATGGAATTATATCGATGCATTTTGCTAGTCTGGTATTTGGAGGGGACTCTGCAAAATACCAGAGCTTGCTGATACTACTGTATCATATCCTGACCTACGTGAATATGTTTTGGAGAGTCTTTAACTGCTGTCTCATTAATGTGTGCATGGAATTGAACAGGAGTGGGGACTGTTGTGTCATTGCAGTATTTTTGTGTATCACATACTCCTAGAAACTGATATAACAACAGAGGATCAAAACTGGTGCTGAAGGTTATTTTCAATATTGGATTGTTATTGCGTGCCCGTAAAGCTTCTGCATTTCTTTGAAGGGCCATAGGATTTTTAACACATGCACTGCACTCGTTGATTCAACATATTTTTTGATTGATAAGGACTGTTGAAGATCATTTCATATGAAAATAAAAAGATAACTATGTGAGCACATGGAGCCGAACATATCATAGTAATAATGGTTGAAGTCCAATCAGCACAGCATTTGGGGTCGTTGCAACTACTTTGAAAGTTCTTTAATAGGCATAAACAACATATGTAAAATAGAATAGACATGAACCTAGTTACTAACAAATGTCATGTTAATTAACATAACCACAGTTAGATTGTCAAACACCGAGTCAAAAGTCACTTCATTGGGTCATATGCGGTGATTCTTTAAGCATCTTCCAAGGTTTGTCTGCCCCATTCCTTGTCCCACGTGCCTCCATCCTTCCTATCTTCTTACCCACACTAAAGTGGTGTATGCCTGCTGCTGTGCCTTCACCTCTTTAGTGCATCCTCCCCTGTGCTTTCCTGTTCCACCACCTTTCCCACTTCAGCAGGGCCTGTTTACCATCTCACTTACTCCCAAGTCATCAGCCTTGTGTGGTCCTCTGTAGTGAACAATTATATTTGGTTTGAGTGATGGAGTATGCTGAGACTGCTGCAATTGGACTTTCACATCTGTTGTGCTCAGCTTTGTGATTGGTTTCCCTCTCCCGTATTGGCACCTTCAATGTCCTTGGGGCAGTGGTGTAAGGCATTATCGTGTTTATGCTCACCTTTAAGAGGCTGCTTAGGGTGGATGTGCACATTTCACGCAAATGTGTGCTGACATTCCCTATAAACGTGCAACATGGTTCGAGGTCGTTACTGTCTTATACCAGTCCCAACCTTTTCTTGTGGACCACTTATTATTATGCCTTTTGATGTGCATGGTTCACAAGATGTCTACTTTCTATCGGGTGGTCAATTGTGTCTTGATCAAAATGTTGCATGTGAGGTGACTGGTCATCTTGAAGGAGTCTTAGTTGAGAATCCCTTTACAGGAGTTAGTCTTTCAAATTGGGTCATTGACAAGTTGTCTTTGTATAGTGGGTTCTTAAAACTAGGTTTTTGTCACAATCATAGCTTATTTGAGCGCTTGGTTACTCTGTTCTTCCCAAGCTATTCTCGTAAGAATACAAACTTGACAATGTGTATGGTCGTAATTCATGTGTAGATAGAATTGCTTCTTATGTCTATTTCTATTTGAGACTTCAAGAATTTTAAATGCCCTTTTGGCATTCTCCTTTGGGCTTCATTGATGGGTACATTGATGAATGTAGGTGTGTCGAATGTTTGGGTGGTGGTGGTGGGTACTCACTAGGTCATTGTACATTGACAACATGCCAAGTGACATTGCTCTCATGTGAGATTCAAGGTCATGTTGCAATTGAGCTATGCTTTTTGGTGCCATGATTTTGGTCTCTAAGCAGCCAATTGCCTTGTTAGGTGAAGGGTGGTGTAGCGAGAGACTATTGAGCGTATAAGCCTATGCTTGTGACGAGCGATAGTGATTCTTTGGAGTTAAATGACATGATGAACCAATAGGTATCATTTAAGCACTAATAGTATCCTAGTATGCTTGGGTGGTCGGTTGTAACTCTTTGTTTGTAGGGGCTTCTCTTGGTTCATACAAATCTTGTAATAGGAGCTCTAGAATGGGCCTTGGTTGCACTTATATGAGAGTTTTGGTTATGTAGAGTTCTACTTTCTCTTGGGGATATGCTACTAACCCCTCTTGGAGAGTTTAATTACTACATTTTGTTCGATAATCCTAGTTCATGATATGAGATAGTAGATGATTGATCAAAAGTGAGGTAGAAGAAAATTTGTCACAATGGGTAGGCAATGGTGGGCTATAGTTGCTATTAAAGCATTATACTACTTCCATGATGGATGCCTAATGATAAGCAATTGTATGGTATCTATCAACTTTGCCATGCAACAATTGCAACACCAAGCTAGTAGCCAAACTCCATTATAAATCTTGATTCCCCATCTTCCTCATACTCCACCATACTCAAGAATAACTTGTTTAGGTAACTTTGTCATTATTAAACATCAATAGTGTTACCTTCAATGGAGTGTTTGAACTTAGGAAGCCAATTGTTTTGTAGGAGGTGGGAGAAGTTGTTGGATTGATTGATATTTAGTTGTTTCAAGAAGAGATGCTCTCTTCATTAGAGCCTAATTGTGTTGGATAAATACTTTCAAGACGCTTCACTGCATGGGAGTACTCGATTGGCAAATATGGTTGAGTGGAAGGATGTAGAGCTCTATTGGATGAAGCTTTTGAGTGCTCAATAAGCATATACAATTGAGTGGAAGTTTGTGAAGGTGTATTGGATGATGCTTTCTTTTTATGACACCATGGGACAATTATAGTAGGGTGCACTCTCTAGGTTGAGCTTGATATGGAGGGTTTTTGCATTAGGATCTCAACAATTGTGCATCATACTTTTAGAGGATTAGAGAAGGGAGTGAGGGTTGGAAGGCCCCTTTCTCTTTGTAGTGGGTGATAGAGATGCTTGGACAAACATTGCCCTCCTTTGAAGAGAAGGGTTTTACGTAGGGATTTGACATAAGTTTAGATTCTTTTTATGATTATTATGGATAGTTCAAATATGCTTTGAGGAAGGATGGGCTTGGCCACAAATTACTATGGGTGGTTCTCTTAGGAGTAGGTTTTGGCACAAGTGCTCTAGTGTTCCAATTATTGGGATGAGGTGAAGTACTCCCTTCCTTTGTAGGAAACCAACTTGATGTGGATGCTTAAGAGACTCAATTGGTTTGGCTTATTTCCTCCTCCATAAGGGGATATGCAAGAACTCAACTAGTTGCAACCCATTAAGCTTTTTTAGTGATGTTATGGCCGTGGCAAAGATTGTCAACAATAGGTTACATAAAACTTCGCTATATACAATATAGGCTTTCTTCAAGATTAAAATATCCTAGACATCTTCACTTTTTTAAAGGCTACAAAGTGGGTTCAACATTGTTGCTTTTGGATTTTGAGATAGCCTATGATAGGGTAGATTAAGACTTCTTGGAGGGTACAATGATTTGTCTAAGCTTTCTTCAATTGTGACTATTAGGGTCTTAACACTCAATAGATTATCCAATAAAATAGTGATTATTGATGAGTGAAAGGTGTGCTCCCTTGAAAGGTTGGTTTGACAAGGCTAGCCCTTAGCTCCTATGAAATCATCCTTTAGGAAACCCAAAGGGTAGGTATCATAACTATGAAATGAAAAATAAAACTGTCAACACACTCAACATAGGGGAGCTAGAATGCTCCTACTTGGATATACAGGCCCAAAGCTTGGAACCTCTTGTGGCATTTCCTTAAGGTTATGAGGTTATTATATTTGAGTACAAAGAACACGATTTCTATTGTGAAACCTTGTCTCCTACGCCCTAGTAGACTTTAACCAGCATCTTGTTCTTGTATCCACTCTTCACATATTAGTCTAACACTCCTTGCTCACTAAGTCACAAGTTGTTCTAAACTAACTCGTATTAAAAACACTAGAATAGACTAGATTTGCCTTGAAATCCTAAATTTTTACACAATCTCTTCAAAAAGCACTTGCATGTAGACTAAGTCTAATATGTACAACAAACTTTGTGCCCATTGGAAATAGAAACTATTGAACATAGCTTGCATGCACCCTTGGACAATAGGTCTATGCTAAATAGAGAAGCTTCATGCTCTTTCCACTCGACCCTACATAATGCTATCTAGTCTAGTCTTGTGCATAGGAAAGAGATGGTATAGCTAGTCCATGCCAAAACTACGAGAAATTGGAAATAGCACTTGCACACAATCCAAGACAAATTTCCCATGGAAGTGATGTGGTGAACAAGATCTAGCACTCATGTATAAGGAAACACTAAGCCTAGTGGACGAGATCAATTTACAAAGAGAAGTAAGCCCAAAGTCTTGTAGGAAGATTTGACCTCTCATGAGGCAAAGCCTTTATGAAAAGATTTGCAAGGTTGCCTTGTGTTGGCAAATAGGTAAAGTTGATCTCTCATATCAAGAGCCTCTCCTTGACATGATGATAATGCATCTCAATATGCTTAATATATACATGGAACATTGGATTCCATGCAATTGCTAATGTGCTTTGATTGTCAGTGAAGCTGGTGGTGACACATAGTTGTCCAACATTTAAATAAGCCAAAATGCATTTGAGCCAAACACACTCGACTCTAGTTATAAAGGCAGTTTTGTACTTTGCTTTATGATTGGAAGTGGCCATAGTGGGCTGCTTCTTGCTCAACCATGATATGTATGAGATGCCAAGCATGAAGCAAACACTACTTGTGGATACATGAGTATCATAACAATTGGCCTAGAGTCGAAATTAGAAAAAGCACATGGGGCTTGCGATAAAACAACCCAAGCTGCTGAGTACCACACAAGTAGCAAAAAATAGACTTCATTGCTTGCCAACACCTAGTGTTTAGGCTATACATAAATCAATTCATCTATGAGATTGCAAATTGAAGGTCAGGCCTTGTAATACATACATAAATGAAGCATCCAATAGGCCCTTGATAGAAAAGATAGCAAAGTAGTCTCTAGCATCATAAATGATCAACTTCAAATGTGTCTCCATAGGAGTAGCAACAGGCTTGTAGTACTCAAGAGACCAAATCTTTCCAATAATGTTTCAATATACTTTGTTTGATATAAAGTGATATATGCATCACATTGGTTAAGCTGAATGTCCAAATAATGATGTAATAGGCCCCAAATTTGACATGTCAAAAGTTGAATTCAACTTAGCCTTAAAATTAGCATTGTGTGTCTCATTAGGAATAGTGAGCAACATGTTATCAACATAAAATATAATGATTAGAGGCATATCACCCTCATGTCTAACATGTAAAGTTATCTTATTTGGACTATTCTAAAAACCATGTGCAGTCAAGTATGTATGTATCTTCTCATGCCAAGCTCGAGGTGCTTGCTCTAGACCATACAATACTTTTTTCATTTGCACACTTTGTTTTCTTCCCCCTTTTGCATAACACCATGAAGTTGAAAGCCATAGACTTTTCCATGCAAATTACCATTCAGAAATTTAGTTTTGATATCCAACTAATGAACATTCTGACCATTATGAGTTGCTAATGCACAAATGCTATGAATAGTTGTCATATGGCAAGTGGGAGCAAAGGCCTCATCAAAATCAATGGCCTTGTGTTGAGTATAACCCTTTGTCATGAGTCTAGCTTTGTAGTGATCAATACTACTATCTAGCTTGTGCTTTAACTTGTAAATCCACTTGATACCAATTGTGTTCTTGTTGGGAGGTAAATCACATAAGAGGTGAGTTCCATATTTTACAACAACATCATAATTAGATTGCATAGCCATCTATTTTCTTGAATTTTGTGCCCCTTCAAAAAACATAGGCTCTTCTTATCACATAGATTCGAAACAACCAACACATAACAATTTGATGCATAAGAGGCACTACGAGAGCCTAAACAAACACGACTAGTCAAGAGTGTATCCAACTTATGATAATGCAATATTTGCACCAACCATTTTAGTATTGTTCTAGACTAGTCAATGCTTACTATCTCATTAATAAGTGCATCATTCACATCTTTATTAAAAACATGCTGATTTATGGTGTCATGAAAAGCCTACATAGGCTTAAAAAAATTACTTCATATGAAGCTACATGTGACTATGCACCACTAAAAAGTGATAGCAAAGTGTCATAGATATCCATTGAGCGTATGTGTGTCTCTTTCATACATGAAAGTAAAGGTTGAATAACATTTTCCACAAAGACAACATCACGACGGCTGACTAAGATACACTCACTATATGGATGGTACAACTTATAACCTTTGCTTTAATCACTATATCCAACAAAAATCTATTTCACAACCTTTTTATCCAATTTCTTACATTGTTGCATTGGTACCAAAGCATAATCCAAACAAGAAGAAATATGCAATTAAGAAACATATGTATTTTTGCTATGCCAAGCCAAAAACTATGTGGCAAAGCTTGACCCTTAATCATGTATTATGCCATCTCCATGCGAAATCTGTTCTTTGTCCAAGCTACACTATTTTGTTATGGTGTATATGGCAATGTACATTGTTGTTTAATCCCATGCTTAGCTAGATATGTATTAAGTTTCTCAATCAACAATTCAATGAAATGCAAGTTTCAAGAGACCATAGAAACTTTAGAGATAGGGGAAGTTCTAAAGGAAGAGTGGATGGCAAAACAGAGATTCTAGCAACTATGGTATTGTTTGTCATTATTATGGAAAAACAAGTCATATTGCAACACATTGTTATGCTAACAAGGATGATATCCATAGTGGTAAATTATAGCAACAAAACTATCCATCATCTTCATGACAAAATAAAGACAAAAATAAGTATCTATTTGTTATGCAACATATGATGAATGTTATTACATGAAAGGAGACACATTATGATGTATGGCATGTTGACTCAAGTGCATCTAATCATATGACTTTAATGGTTTAGAGAGATATAGGATTTACAAAATCTAGGTTATATGCAAATGGATGATGATTCCCCCCCTTGATCAAAATGGAGAGTGTCCACTTTACATTATGATAATTTTTTAGCTTCACTGACAAAATGCTTGAAGCACAAAAGCACTTTTATATTTCAAACTATATATCCATACATGCATGGAGTAATCATCATCAACAAAAGTCATGGAGTACAAGTAGTTGCTAAAAGAGGGTGTTGGCATTGGACAATAAACATCAATGTGTAGTTTACAAAAAAATCTCACTAAATCACCTTTTGGAAATGAAGCACACTACAATTTATCCAATGTGTAATTTTCACAAATGTGTTTTTCAAGTGTCTCAAGAGTAGGCAATGAAGACACTACATTAGATTCCTATAGGCACATCAAACTAGCAAAACTTAGATGATCAAAGCATGCATACCAAAGTCTTCTGATAATCAAAACATACATGCCTTGTCTTCTACACATTTAACATAGCTATTGAGCTTGTACGGGCCATGACATAGTGAACTAAAACTAGATGCAATAATGTATTACCACAAGAGAGATCATGAATTGTACATCTATCATCATCATCAACAAACTTCACAATCAAGCCAATCTCAACAAGTGCAAAAATTGATACAGTAAATTCTTCTTAATCTATGGTATATACAAAGCATCCATAAGTGTGAAAGTACTACCATTAATATTAGTCAACATAATTTTGCTAACTCCTTTCTTAGGGTCAAACTCAAGAGAAGTGAACAAACCACATAGAAAAGTAATATGCTTAGTGGCATCACTATCAAAGGACTGTATATCTGAATCCACAATAGACATGCACAAATCATGTAAAGAAGGATCATAACTACATTATACACTAAATGCATTGCATGTCTTGAACAACATTCACATATTTTGACTTAGAAGGAGAGGCATCTACAATAGGCATACTAGTCTCTTTCTTCTCAACCACTTTCACAACCAATTTAGGATAGTCCTTAATGACATGATCTTTTATCGTACAATATCTACAATAGACTTTATTCTCATTCTGTTCTCATCCTTATTAGCCTTCTTTGTTGGAACAACATTTGCATATTTTTACTTGCTGGTAGAAAATGCAAATTTTTATTTACTTTTCTAATTAGCCATAAAATCTTGAATTGCAATATGCATAACGTTCATGTTTTGCCAATATTTTTCTTCTTATAGTAGAATAAAAACCAACTCATCGAATGGAAAAGCATGTAGATCACCTTTCCTTATCAAACAAAGAGTAGATGAAAAACTCTAATAAGAATTAGGGAGACTATTGAGAATAGTTTGCATAAGTGAATTGCTTGGCAAAATCTTGTCTATAGCAATTGACTACGTAAGATCTTTTATCTTTATAAAAAACCTAGGCATGGAGTCGTCTTCATCCATATGCTCACTCTTTAATTTCTTGTATAGGTAAGCAACATGGCCCTCATTTCTTCCTTGATATAAGCATGCAAGTATATCTCAAGTATCCTTAGCTGTCTTGCATGAATGAATGTGTGAAATCATGGTAGATATAATAGATATCACAATCAAATCATAAGCCTTTGTACCTCTATTATCCAAAAAAATTCACTCAAGAGTGGGTGGTGGTGGTCCTCTAACATTAACTAGAAAAGAAGTGGAACTTGTAGCATCCTCAACAACACCTACATCTGTTATTCCATTGGGCTTGCAACTTCCAAAACACCACTATGGTGTCTTTCAATTCCATGTATAATGTTCCAAAGCCCCTTTATAACACACACACACACACACACACACACACACACACACACACACACACACACACACACACACACACACACACACACACACACACACACACACACACACACACACACACACACACACACACACACACACACACACACACACACAATGCATCATATAAGCCCATCATGGATAACTGGTTCCATCCAACTTGTCCTCAATAACCAATATATGGAATACATCATTGTTGTCAACCATGGCCATTGATTGTACTTGTTAGAAAAGCTACATGTATTGAAGAAGATATGCACACAAGCAATGTGTGCTATGTAGCAAAACATAAGCACAACAGAAGGAGACTATGAGAGCTCTTACCTGTGCAAAATTGATTATTGTAGAAAATTGTGCACAGAAGGATGAAATAGCTTGTATAGTATAAGAATAGTGAAAATGAAGGCCAAGATGAACCCAAAAAAAAAAAAAAGACAATGTCAAGCCCATATGACTTACTATAGTATTCGTTAACTTGTGAATGCTCGCCAAATCTCATCTCAATTTGAAGAAATCATGTAGAGGATATTGTCGACTTTTCCTAAGAGGTGAAGCCCGCTCTAACATTAATTATTGGATTCATGATTATAGGAATGCGCACATACAGCTTGGAGAAGAAGAAAATTGAGAGAGAATAACTTAAAGTGTATTGAGATGTATCAATAGAAAGAAAGAAAACAAGACTATGTTGACATCTCTAAAAGGCCAATGTAGCTGATTGGAATACACCAAAACATACAAAGAAATGTATCTCTCATCTCAAAAGATAAAAGATATGCTTATGAGACTAGATGCTAGTAGGTGATATATTCTATAAGAATATATATGTGGTGCAAATGTAAGTGATACTACTAAGAAACAAGAAAAATAAAGATAGAAATATTCTTTTCCTTAGTGAAGTTTCTCCCTTAAGTAGGAATGTAGCTCTCTGTGGTTGAAGTTCCTTGGTATTTGTCTTTTGTAGTGCTGAATGATAGCTCTAATCTATCTATGATAAGGGTATTTAGGCCTCCTTCTAGGTGGGTGTGGGCACCTTGCTTGACTGAGTGCTAGTGCTCTATCCAAGGAAATACCCCTTGAAGGTGAAGCTCCTCTATGACTTATCATTGTTGGCTATCTCTTAGTGATGGTGGCCAATCCCATGCTTGATTGTGTGGTAGTGAAAAAATTTGTGATACACCTGGTCTAATCATGCCTAGTTGTGGAGGGCTTCTATTTTGTAGAATAGCACCTTTGAAGCTCCAAATAAAAAAATCCCAAACATCTATGGTCCTCAAACTCCACCATCTGTTCACAAAGAGCCAAAACCTTCTCAAAATAGACAATTGTATCTACCTCAAATATCATAATCTGATGTGCATCAATAGATGTAATGCCCCTCTATCACTCGCTCTATGTCACAAAGTTGACACATGCGGTCCTCAATCTCCATACCCTTCCATCTACTTGTCTCAATCCTTAAGTGATGCATTGAGGTGTAGAGTTACCTAGTAGCTGTATGTAACCCATGTGGCAATAGCCAACTATCTATATAGCTTGGGGTTAGGTGATGAAACCATCTTCAAGGAGTTGAACAAAATAGCTTTGATAGTGTGCCATCCTCGTGCCGTATGTGGAAAGGGGTCTAACCTAGGTCCTCTTTGTATCTAATCTAATGATTTTCTCAAGGTTCACCTTAAGGTCTTTGCAAAAGACTGATAGTGCATCCAAGTGTCTCTGTAGTCCCTCGATGATTCAGATATAAGCACAATGTCATTTGCATAAAGCAATTTTGAGACCAGCACTTCAACTAAATTGGTTCTAGGACCTCCTTCTTTATCAATATAATCTGAGACCTCATCTATATAGAGCCCAGATAAGGTGGGTAGGAGTGGGTATCTTTGTTTCACTACAATAGCGATGCCAATTGAGTCTGAGATACCCACTGGTGCCCATGCCTTGTCTATCACTATCTCATATAGAGCGTAGATAATCCATTGTACCTCCTTGGAGGTACCAATATCTTGTAATCTCCTCATGAGTTTGGCACTAAGTATGCCATAAAAGTGAATAGGCATATATACAAGGTTGGGGGCAAAAAACCTCCTAGAGAGGGGAAAAATGCCTTGTTGGTCCTAAGTGAGTTCATACACATCACTATCAAAATATGTGTCATTGATGAAAACTTTGATATTGAGGTTTAAAGGCTCCAATATATAAATGCTCACTTTGCACTCACACATTAAATAATTTGATAATTAAATGATATCTAGTTCTAAACTATTAAACTCTTGCCACTAATGGACCTAACCCATATCTTGCACAATTTATATAATGTCTTGCTTGCCTAAAGAGCTAACCGAGCTGGGAAAAACATATCTTGGTAGCGCCTTATTGGAAAATTGCAAGTGTCCTCAGTTGCATGTAAGTGCAATTAAAAGGCTTCTAAAATTGAAATACATGGAATCAAATTATGACACCCATTGCATTGCACACAATTGTTGCCATAAATTTTCCCAAAGCCTCAACCAAAGTTGCCTTTAAGTGAAAAGCTTCAAGTAAAGTTGTGACGAAGGAAATTCGGTATGGCAGCCTCTATACTATGCCAAACTCCCTTCTGCCACAAAGTGAATGAGGTAAGGGCACCACCTAGTCATGGAAGAGCAGACTAGGATGCTATGCAAGAGGGAGAGGAGCTTGTGAGAGAGAAGAGAGGAAAACTGAGAGAGAGAGAGAGAGAGAGAGAGAGAGAGAGAGAGAGAGAGAGAGAGAGAGAGAACTACAAAAAATAGAGGAATCAATAAAACTTAAGAGGGCACAAGAGATGGAGAACCCTCAAGACATAACCAATATACACAATATAAACACCAATAGCATGGGCTTATTACACTATAGAGCATGCATAAGCTATAGTAAGGGAATGAACTGCATAAGCTCATGAGAGAGAATGGGGAAGGCTCAATAGGGCTGAAGAAGGCCTCTTGGCTCTCTTTTTTTTTTTTGCAAATTACAAAGGAGAAGGCCTCTTTATATAGGCCTTGAGGGTGTTTAGGGAGGAGGTTAAGATAGAATAGGAATTAACACCACCAAAGCTGCATTAAAGGAAGCTTCATCTAGATGTTTTGTTGACCAATTTTGTACTTAATCAAATTCCATCATAGGTGAGTTGTCTCCATTCTCCCCCCCATAGCTTGAGTCCAAGAGCTCTCCTATAAAAAAATATAGAGAATCTTTATAAAATAAGATCATATCTAGCAATTATGGAGAGAGAGTAGTGAGAATTCATACATTACTACTACAATTAAGGATGATTTGAGGGTGATTTAGGAGGAAAATTCTAATGTTTTATTATCTTGAGAGAGAGGAGAAGAGAGGGGAAAGGGTTGGGAGTCTAATGAATGATGTTTTATGGAAGTGTTAAGTGTGGGAAAGAAAGTGTGGGTGTGTATAAAATTGGGAGGTGGTCTCCACCACAGCTGGAAAAAGTTGTTGTCCATCATTTTGGCCATATCTCCTGACTCGTAGCTCCAAAAAATTATAAAAAAATACCAGCCAAAACTTCAGCTCACACGCTACAACTTTCATGTTGAAAAGTTTTTTTGGATAGGAGTGGAAGTATTTTTAAAGAATCTTACAAAATCATGTGCCTGATTTTTCTTCCACTAATGCTTCCAAGAAGGATCCCATTTGTTTGAATTATCATAAGGCTCCAAAGCCATGACATTATGAGCCTCACGTGCCCTTTTGGATGGCTCCAAATCCATTTCATGTCTTTTCCCTTTACCTTCCTCCATCGATCTTTACTCTTCACCCCCCCCTTGGTAAACTGGTCCATGAAATATTTCTATCGAGTGATTTCTTGGATTTCCCAAGAGGTTGTTCCCATCCTCTTCTTTATTTCAAACCTCCAAATGTACAAAAAATAAACAAAGTGTTAGACAAATAATTTTTTGTGATTTTCTCGGATCATATAGTCCCCCCCAATGTGGCTAGAGGTATTTATGCCTCTAGATACTTTTTGGTATTTGGAGCTGATCCCACCCTGATGTAATAGGGTTTTAAGCGCCATCCATTTACCCTGGTCTTGTGCACTTTTCCCTCAATGTCTTGAAGTTTGTAGGAGCCATTGTTGAAATTTTTTGTGACCCAAAACGGTCCCTCCCACCGGTAGAGAAACTTGCCATCCTTTCTTTTATCAAAGCAATTGTCATATCGAAGCACTAAAGATCCCTCCTTGATGTTTTTATCTGTTAGCTTCTTGTTGAACTTTTCTTTAGGCTTCTCAGCTTCCTGGGAGTAGTGGTTGATGGCTTCTTCACGATCCAATTGTAGCCTCTCTAGATCCATTAATCTTTGATGTAACTTCTTCTTTTGAGAGCCTACTGTGCCACCTAATACTCGAAGGCTAGCTAATTTCACCTCAATAGGCAAAAGAGCCTCTTGTCCATAAACTAGATGAAAAGATGTGAACCCTAACATGGTTTTGAAGGAGGTTCTGTAAGCCCATAGAGCTCCACTAAGGTGCTTGGCCCAATCCCAAGGCCTTGAATGTACCTGTTTGCCGATGATTTTACAAATCATTCCATTTACCTTTTCCACCAATCCATTGCATTGAGGGTAGTAAGGGGTAGAGTGTCGTCGTTGAATATTTAGCTTTTGCATGAGTTCACCCACCACATTAGCTCTAAACCTTGGTCCTCTATTTGATAGTATTTCAAGAGGGGTACCAAACCTACAACAAATGTGGTCAAAGATGAATTTACTCACTTTCTTAGCAGTGATTCTTCTAGTTAGCATAGCCTCAGCCCATCTAGTCACGTAATCTATCCCCATGATAATATACTCTTTTCCTGATGGAGTGCGTGGTAGAGGCCCTATGGCATCAATTCCCCACTTCTCAAAGGGTCCATAGACCTTGATTGGGGTTTGGAGTTCTGCTATGAGCCGTCGTGGTCCTGATTTCTAACATTCTCCACATGTTTGACACCAATATTTGACATCTCGGTGTAG
Source organism: Lygodium microphyllum (assembly GCF_053477565.2). Taxonomy (NCBI): domain Eukaryota; kingdom Viridiplantae; phylum Streptophyta; class Polypodiopsida; order Schizaeales; family Lygodiaceae; genus Lygodium; species Lygodium microphyllum. Next base: position 108,515,168 of record NC_141149.1, on the reverse strand, counting down.
ACTGGGCCAAGTAAAGCCGGCTTGTAGAACCTTTCTACTTGTGATGTCGTGTGCAAAGTGGCCTCCACACACATCATCATGGCAAGCTTTTAAGATTTCTTCAATTTCCCATTTTGAAGGCACTTTCCTAAGTACACCATCCTTATCAAGACAATACAAACTATCATTTACCATGCGATATCTTGTAGCCTTTCGAGCTAGCCACTGTCTTTTTCCCTTAATCAGGTGTTTGGGAGCTTCTCCTTGCTCTAAGAGGTGTAGAATATCTTCTAAGTCTTCCTTGCCTTGCTGAAGTGGGGGTTTGATAGCCACTGCTCCCACCATTGACTCATTCAGCTTTGATGATGCTAGATGGTCGGCATCCTTGTTCTGGTCTCTTGGCACATGATGTACTTGTGCTTCCCTAAATCTTCTCATAAGAGATTTGGCCTCTCTCATTTTACTAGAGAGGTTTTTATTTTTGCATGCCCATGTACCTTGCATTTGCCTTGCCAATAGCATGGAGTCTGCAAAAGCATTCAACCTCTCGATTGAATTACTAAGACACCAACAAAGACCATGAATTAAAGCTTGATATTCTGCCTCATTGTTAGAGTGGACACCTTCCAAGATGATTCCTTCACCATAGATTTTAACAACAATGCCTACGGCTGCCTTATCCTTAGTTCTCTTGTATGCACCATAAAAGTAGAGGCTATAAGCATCTACAAGAGTCTTTATGGATGGGGGTGGTGGAAGGTCCTTTCTTTTCACCTTGAGATTTTTCTCATATCACCTATTTGTCAAAATATTAGCCAGGCATACTCGAGTTGTTTTTTCAACTTGCACTGTATAATCAAACTCTTGAAGTCGGACCACCCACTTTGCTATTTTGTCAGAGATTTCCATATGTTGTAGTCCATAGGCAAACATATCCTCCACAATGATGATCACAAACCTCTTTGGAAGCAAATATGGCTGAAATTTGGTTATTGCAAACACGAGGGCCAACACTAGTTGTTCCATGGAGGTGTAAGCCTTCTTTGAGGCTTTTATGAGGCGGCTGGCAAAATACACATGCCTCATGAAGGATGTTTTTGGATCTTTTTGTAGGAGAGCAGCACCAATGGCCTCTTCTCCCACGCTAGGGTTCACAAAGAATGTTTCTTCCCAGCAAGGCTGGAGGATTATAGGAAGTGACCCCAACATTTTCTTTATCTCCTTAAAATGTTCTTCACTTTGTTCACTCCATACAAGTGTTTCTTGGCGTGTCAGTTTTGCTGCAGGGGATATATGGCCTGAGAGAGTAAGTTTATAAATCTACCCAAATATCTTAGCTTTTGTAAGAAGGAGACTAATTGTTTGATGGAGGTTGGGGAAGGTAGAGCTAGCAATGTTTCTACCTTTTTTGGATCTACCTCAATTCCTTCAATTGACACTACATACCCTAGTAGTGTAACCTTGCTTTCCCCAATGTGACATTTATCCTTATTTAGTTGTCCACCCAACCTAGCTAAGCGAGTAAATCCTTCATCAACCTTGCATAGATGTATGTTCCTTGAGCTGTAAATACAACAGTCATCTATGAAAACCCTTATGGACTTACCAAAGTAAGGTTGGAAGACCATATTCATGAATCATTGAAAGGTTGCTGGGGCATTTGTGAGACCAAAGGGTATGACCCAAAAGGCAAAACAGCCCCATGGTGTGATGAAAGTGGTTTTCTTTTGATCCTCCTCTGCAATGCGAATCTGGAAGTAGCCAGAGTAGCCATCACACACTGTATACCGCTCATGTCCCGCTACTTCATTCAAGATTTCATCCTGAAATGGGAGAGGGAAGTGGTCCCTCTTTGTTGCAGCATTTAGTGGCTTGTAATCTATACATACTCACCACTTACCATTTTTCTTTGGCCTCACTACTACTGGGGAGACCCATTCTGAATCTCCCACTAGGTATATGAATCCTGCATTCAAGAGTCTCTTCACCTTTGTCAACAGTGCATCTTGTTGCACAACTCCTAGTCTTGTCAATCTTTGTACTACAGGTTTGCTTCCGTCTTTGAGCTGGATGTGATGCGTCACTGCAGTGACACCTGTAATGTGAGTATAATCAAAAATAAACAATGATGCATGCTTCTTGAGAACATTCACATAACCCTCCTTTCTTCATCCTTTATATCCTTGGATATCATCTTCTCTAGGCTAGCATCCCACACATATTCTCCTTAGATTCTTGGGTTGTCTTCTGATGAGGTAGGTTCTTTTAAGGTGATGTCCATAACTTCAAGAGTGCTATCACTCTCTCCACTTGAACTCTCTTCCTCTTCTACCGATGAGGAACATCCACTTGAGCTCCACTCATCGGCAGATGTTTCTAGTTCAAGATTCTCTTGACGCCCACTCTTCAAGTTGTAAACCACCTTTTGATCGTGGCCACCCACCTTACGTGGCCTCAACTCCAGATCCCCTATTGCCCAATCTTGCCTAGCTCCGATGCTCATAAGCCAAGGTCTCCCTAGGATGAGGGGATATCCTTCTCACTTTACTGGCATCACATAAATATCCACTGCTGCAGTGATTCCAAAAACAAAAACTCTCAAAGCTTTCACTACACTCACACATGTGACTGCATCATTGTTGGCCATCTTTGCCATAAAGGTTGAGGATTCCATTACTTCTAAGCCAAATTGATGCATAAGATTTTCTGTCATGACACAAACCTCTGCTCCACTATCGATGTATGTTTTTCGAATCCGTTGACCTTTGATTTGAGCCTCCACTAAAGGCACTATATCTTTGAGGCCATATGCCTTGATTGCACTAACCATTTTACCTTGCCTTGCCCTTGTGCTTACCATTTTTGACCATTGCCGTCATAGCTTTGGAGAGGCATGAAGTAGTTGTGGCCAAGTAATTTTTGGCCCTTGAGAGCTCACATCTGCTATCAGATCATAAGGTTGTGTCCGAGAACCCAAAGGGAAGTTGGAGATATCAATTTTAGACCTAGTTTGAGTCTTTCTCTTCTTCCCTTCATCTCTAGGTGCCCGTGATGTACTTGCCTCATTGATTGCTTCCTTGCTTGCCTCAGTTTGGCCGCTTGATAGGCATGGTCTCTACTATATCTACCTTCATCTTACCTCTCGCTATTTCTTCTTGGAGCCTTCTATCCCTGACCACCTCCTCTATTTTTATGACATTAACATTTGATTGAACAGCAGGGGTTTCAGCTTGAACATAAGGTGGTTGTAAAATTGCAGGTCGTGACTGCTCTTGCTCTTGAGTCCTAGCACAAGGAGGGCTTACTTGTTGTTGAGGACCTCTGGCAAGGTGATCATATCTTCTAGGGTGAGGACAATTGTACATGCCATGTCCATTTTCTCCACAGTTGTAACACAACATCTCCCTTGCTTGTCGCCATATTTGTGGTCGATTCCCACCATTCTCCTTGATAGGTCTTCTTGCACCTTGCACAAGATTCAGTCTCGAACCCTCTAGTTGATTAGTAAGATTGTTTATTTGTTGGATCATGTCTTCTTGACCTCTAACAAGGCTTGGTGCATTAGATACATTTGGGGAAACTTGAGAGGCCTCCATAGTTGTGATGTTGTTTCCCAAAATTGCTTGGCTAGCTTGGGCTTTTAGAGGGAATGCACTTTCTTGAATTATGAAGGACTTTTCCCAGAGTGTTTCTTTCTGGAACCCACCAACTTTGCTATACAGAGAATTTGCTCACCCGTGATTGTTCTTGCTTTAGTGTGTCCATCCTCAGTGACATATATTTCATAAGGTGTGATGGCCACCTTTTCAATCACACCCAATCTTTGAGCTAGCAACAGTTGAAGGTAGTCTCCATACTTTGTACCTCTACAAAATTCCACACCGTTCATGCATAGTTGTCTTCCTTTGATGTGGATTAGGCGAGAGAGAAAGAGGGATTTGATGATTTGGAGATGAGGACCTCCCAAAAGGGCCTTCACTTTGTTTGCAAAACACTCACCACAATTATGAGAACCTAGCAATTGATGGCAACATGATTTTTCCCGTTGTGAGAGAATGGAAATTCTAAGGTGAACAACTTTTACCCGCACATGTGACATCATCTGATAGGCATACTTCCTTTCTTGGGCTTCCTTGGGAGACCATTGTGGGAGTTATGGACTTCGACCAGCTTCAAAAAGAGTTGGTGAAGGCGTTGGAGAAGAGCCACTTGGAGCACTTGTTATAGAGGATGCACCACTATGTGTTGTATCGTTCCGCATAAGGAGGTAGAGAATTGTGGATGAGAATGCGGCGGGGGTACCAATTTATGACGAAGGAAATTCGGTATGGAAGCCTCTATACTATGCCAAACTCCCTTATGCCACAAAGTGAATGAGGTAAGGGCACCATCTAGTCATGGAAGAGCAGACTAGGATGCTATGCAAGAGGGAGAGGAGCTTGTGAGAGATAAGAGAGGAAAACTAAGAGAGAGAGAGAGAGAGAGAGAGAGAGAGAGAGAGAGAGAGAGAGAGAGAGAGAGAGAGAGAGAGAGAGAGAGAGAGAGAGAGAGAACTACAAAAAATAGAGGAATCAATAAAACTTAAGAGGGCACAAGAGATGGAGAACCCTCAAGACATAACCAATATACACAATATGAACACCAATAGCATGGGCTTATTACACTATAGAGCATGCATAAGCTATAGTAAGGGAATGAATTGCATAAGCTCATGAGAGAGAATGGGGAAGGCTAAATAGGGCTGAAGAAGGCCTCTTGGCTCTCTTTTTTTTTTTGCAAATTACAAAGGAGAAGGCCTCTTTATATAGGCCTTGAGGGTGTTTAGGGAGGAGGTTAAGATAGAATAGGAATTAACACCACCAAAGCTGCATTAAAGGAAGCTCCATCTAGATGTTTTGTTGACCAACTTTGTACTTAATCAAATTCCATCATAGGTGAGTTGTCTCCATTCTCCCCCCCATAGCTTGAGTCCAAGAGCTCTCCTATAAAAAAATATAGAGAATCTTTATAAAATAAGATCATATCTAGCAATTATGGAGAGAGAGTAGTGAGAATTCATACATTACTACTACAATTAAGGATGATTTGAGGGTGATTTAGGAGGAAAATTCTAATGGTTTATTAGCTTGAGAGAGAGGAGAAGAGAGGGGAAAGGGTTGGGAGTCTAATGAATGATGTTTTATGGAAGCGTTAAGTGTGGGGAAGAAAGTGTGGGTGTGTATAAAATTGGGAGGTGGTCTCCACCACAGTTGAAAAAAGTTGCCATCCACCATTTTGGCCATATCTCCTGACTCGTAGCTCCAAAAAATTACAAAAAAATACCAGCCAAAACTTCAGCTCACGTGCTACAACTTTCATGTTGAAAAGTTTTTTTAGATAGGAGTGGAAGTATTTTTAAAGGATCGTACAAAATCATGTGCCTGATTTTTCTTCCACTAATGCTTCCAAGAAGGGTCCCATTTGTTTGAATTATCATAAGGCTCCAAAGCCATGACATTATGAGTCTCACATGCCCTTTTGGATGGCTCCAAATCTATTTCATGTCTTTTCCCTTTACCTTCCTCCATTGATCTTTACTCTTCACCCCCCTTGGTAAACCGGTCCATGAAATATTTCTATCGAGTGATTTCTTGGATTTCCCAAGAGGTTGTTCCCACCCTCTTCTTTATTTCAAACCTCCAAATGTACTAAAAATAAAAAAAGTGTTAGAAAAATATTTTTTGGTGATTTTCTTAGATCAATTGCAACAATTATGATGAATCTGTTAAGTTACACCTCCTCCATCCACTTTGCATGCATTGTGAATAATTTTGAAACTTCACTAAATAGAAATGAGATACTTTACCTCTTATCTTCCTTTATTTATGTGCCAAAATATAATTCAAGACCAAAATCTCATTTAGTTCCTCAACTTTAGGCTAAGTGTCATTGAGCGAATCCTTTAGGACATTTGGTTGCACGGGTTTGAGAAGAATCACATGAAAAGAATTTTGGATGCTCTAATGAATTGATACTGCAAATCTCTTCATTACATAAAAGAATTGACTTATCCTCTTCATCAATAAGTTGCCAAACCTCTTCATTCCATGAGATAATCCTGTTATCCTTTGCAAACTCTAATGTGATGTGATGATGTCCATCTATTTTCTATGGGTGGCCGCCTTATGCTTTGCTTGAGTCCTTTGCGGAGCAAACCTTGCTTTCCAAACTTGACTGATCCGTGTGGATCAATGATAATTGTAAGATAGTCTCACAACACAATTTGACCATATGATCCACTTTTATCAACTTTCTCACAAAAATGAAATAGATGTGATTATTGAATCAATGTAAAACAATCCACTTACTATCATTCTCTTGAAAAGTGGGCGCAAGAATGGAAGCACAAGCAGAAGCAAGAGAGATCAAAAGCTATGGAGGTTCATGCAAGAGAGCAAAGAGAGATATACATTGTCTAGGAACTCCAATAGTCACAATGTGTGACCTACCTTCCCTTATTCTATTGTCATAGTAAGAATAAAGAATAAAGTGACATGACAGGCAATTGCCACATGTAGTGTATAGATGTGCAGTTGGTAAGAAGTATAATTAAATGTAGGTAGTTAGGGACAAGTGGACTCTAACACCAACAACCTCCCACTTAAGGAAAAATGTGCACAAGTGTGGAGAAAACAAGAAAAAAGTGACAAAGTACAACGTGTACATAGAAATACAATAGGATAAGGAATACATGCCATCTCATTCTACTTGATCATCTTCCTAAGGAAGGTATAATGTTGCAATGGGAGAATTTTGTTGAGCAAATCTACAAGATTCTCATTAGTCAAGATCTTGAAAAGCTCTATGTAGTTGTCCTCAATCACCTCTTTGATGAAGTGATAACGGATTTCACTATGCTTGGTTTTAACATAAAAGGCTAGATTATGTGCCAAAACTGAGTGGCACTCATAGATTTCAAATGCAATGTAGGTGTCATAGCAAGGTTTGCCACTAGATGGCCTAACCATAGAATCTTCTTGCAAGCCTTGGTGTTTGCGATGTACTTAGCCTTGGTAGTAGACAAAAGGCCATGCATTTCTACACCCTAGACATCCAAGAAACAACTCCTCGAACAAAGACTCCAACAAAGATGAGGATATAGCTAGAGGTGGACTTCGTACTATTTGCATGTCCTGTATAATCAGAGTCCAACTAGCCCAAAACTTTAGTATCCTGGCCACCATAACAAATGCGCATATTTCCAGTCTCTTAAGGTATCCTATGATATCCTTCATGGCATCCCGATGTTACTTGCCAGGTATTGCTATATGACAAGCCACAACTCCCATTGCAAATGCTAGGTCAAGTCGAGTAGCTATCATGACATACATGAAAATTTCCATTGTGGATGTATACAGGATCTTGGCCATTTTGGCATTCTCATTATTGATTGGAGACAATATGCTTGATTTACCTTTAGATGAGAAGGTAAAGGGCAACCAATAGGCTTATCACCCCCTATATATAGAACTGCTCAAGGACTTTATGAATGTACTCCTTCTATGGCAAGTAGAGTCATGTCTTAGAGCGATTGTGCATAGCACACATACTAAGCATATAAGAGGCATATCCCATGCCATTCATCTCCAAGCTCTTCTTGAGTTGAGTCTTTACAACATCTGGCTCATCATGAGCACAATCAATATAATATCAATATATAGCACCAAATTGATAAGGCTACCATCATAGGGCTTCTTCGTGTAAAGACATGAATCCATATCACCATGAGAGTAACCCTATGAATGCATAAAGAATTCAAAATTATGATATCATTCCCTAGGTGTCCGCTTAAGTCCATAAAGACTCTTCCTCAACTTGCACACCAAGTGTTCCCTACCCTTTTTCTCAAAGCCCTTACGTTGATGCATATAAATATCCTCATGCAAGTTTCCATGAAGAAAAGCTATTTTCACATCCATCTAGTACAAGTCCAGATCCATGTGCACAACCAAGGCCAATACCAAACATAGGGTAGTCATCTCGATCATAGGAAAAAATATCTCATTAGAATCAACTCATTTCTCTTACTTAAAATTGTAAGCAACCAATCTGGCCTTATATACTAGCCTGCGATGCCCTGGGGGACTCTTCAACTTGTACACCCACTTGCATGGCAATGCATGTTTCCCTTGGGAGGCAAAAGGAACCAAATCCCATGTATGGTTTTTCTATAGTGAATCATACTTAAACTACATGGATCTCTCCCAAGAGTAACTATCACTTTTCTATATGGCCTCATCATCAAAGTAAGGGGTCACCAAAATCTATTAGCATAACATAATCCATAGAGGGCTCAAAACAATTATAAGGACAATAGAATCTAGTAGAGAGTTTCAAAATAGAGTGTGGATCTAGTCCTCTCTATCCAACATCATGGTTCTACGCAATAGGTGGATCTTGGGCCATTGGAGCACTAGTTATAGGCTATCTATTGCAGCATGTACTGTGGCAAGAGGCTCCTCATGAAAGATCACCCTACGTATCTCAACCACCTACTCAATTTGCTTATGTATCCTATCCTCATGAAACACAACATCATGGCCGTGGATAACCTTTCGAGCTTGTGGATCCCTAAGATGATAGCCCATCTCACCTACATCACTATATCTAAGAGAAATGCATTCGATAGCTTTAGGATCTAACTTATTGCATTTGTCTTTGGGAATATTGCAGAATGCCTCACATCCAAAGACTCGAAAATGAGTATATGAGGAAGGTTTTCAAGACCATATCTCCTCAACAACCCAACCACCAAGGTAGTGCATGGGAATCTATTAAATGAGATAAAGGAAAATAGTAATTGCCTCAACCCAAAAATGTTATGGCAAGAATATTTGACTAAGGATACTATGAACTCTCTTCTTCTAAATAGTCTTATTTGTGCACTCTAGAACACCATTTTGGGGTGGGGTATAAGGGGTGGTCAAGTGACACTTAATACCTCTCTCATCACAAAACTTCTCAAAAACCTTAGGAAGTGTTGAAATGTAGCTAACACCTTTGATATTTGCATAATAGGATAGGCCCAAACTTAATGCAAATAATCATCAATGGACATCACAAAGTACTTAACACCACCTAATGACTGATAGGGCATGGGATCATAAACATGTGAATGAATAGAGTTAAAGGCTCATCCACATGCATAGAGCCATAATTTTTATGAGAGTTACATGTTTACTTGCCATATAAACAATGATCACAAGAGTCAAAATGTGAGTAGTCATCAAGAGACGGAAAATACTATAAAACAATGATTACTTTTGTTCCTTTAAGAGACATATGCCCAAGACGACAATGCCAAATAGATACATGATGAAGATTAGTCACGACCAAGACATGATGTATAGATCTCGATATAAGCAAAGGATAGATGTTGCTAACCTTGACACCTCGAGCAAGAACAAGACTACCATGAGTAAACTTCCATGCACAATCACCAAAATAGACATGGTACTTGTCATCATCTAATTGTACAATGGAGATAAGGCTTTTGGTTAAAGTTGAGACATGATGTACATCATGAAGCAAAAATGGAGCACCAATTCCAAATTGCAATCTCACATCACCTATACTAATAATATCCAATGCAATATCATCTCCTAGTCTAACTGAACATATGATAATACGGTAGATGTAATACCAATGATGATGTAGGGTAACATGAAATGAAGCCTTTGAATCAAGGAGCCAATATTGAGAGTAAGAAGATAGAGTATCGGTCAACTGAGTAGCATCAAGCACGATGAAACACCAAGTATGATCATCTGAGATGTAATCCAAGGCATTTATTTCTTCTATCTTAACATTTGACTTATGAACAATGCTACAATCATTAGAAGATTTGGCATTGTCCTGTGTTTTTCCTTTGCCTTGTTTATGTTATCATTGTGCATCTTATAGCATTGTGGCCTTATGTGACCCTTCTGCCCATAATAATGAAAAGTAAGTGAGGACTTAGGACCATGGGACTTACTGCATGATTACCCACAAGACTTAGATTGCCCTTGTGTTGTGTCAAGAGTCTCTACCACTATTATTATTTCCATTTCCATCATTTCTGTCTCTCATTGTAAGTGCATGAGAAGTGCAGGATGCATTAATATTCTTTCTATTCACTTCTTTTGTAAGTAAAACACTGTCTACAACATTGAATTTAAAACCATCTTCAGGAGGATTAGTATTCATAGTAGTATGAATGTATCCTATGAATATGGTAGTGTGACAAGCAAGAACAAAGACTTTATGTTGTCCTCAAACTAATTGCATTGTAAAATAAGTTGGTTGAAAATAGTGTGGAACCCATTCAAAAGAGGAGACATAGGGGTGCCATCCTTCACGCAAAAGTCCATAAGCTTCTTCAATCAACACAACTGAGATGTAGGACTCTGCTTGTGTGAGGTGCCCGCCCATTCGCTGTCCACGCTCGCTTTTAGCGGTCTATTGAGAAACAAATCTAAACATCTCGCTGCTCGGAACTCCCATGGAATGGTCTGAGTTTTGTCGCCTAGGGTTTCCCGAATCTGCCTTGCAATGGAACGTTCACAGCCAAACCCATTAAGATCGACCTGAAATTTGGGTTCTTAGTTGTCAAGGTCTCTCTCTGACAGCATTCTAGTATCGGGTTTTGGACATCCTACTTTACACAGAGATACCCAATCCCAAGCAGATCCATATCGCAGTTCAAAGAGAATGGAAAACGAGAGGGATGTGCCGCTCAACCTCTCTGCCCGTAGGGTATAGTCCCATTTCGGTCCCTAAAACGGCATGAATCAAGGTTCTATCCTAACAATTTCTAAGGTCGAAGATGGTAAACCTTGTGAGAAGCCTCCCAGTTTTCTGGGACCATCCTGCCATAGGACGAACCCATCAGGGGTTTCGCCCACCCGCTTCCCTTGATAGCTTTAGTTTTCTAATTAGGTCCTACCACATTTATGTGTGACATTTAAAGTCAACTTCATTAATTAAGCCTTTTAGGGAACAGGGTTCGTTTGCATAACTTATAGCGTAGACAAGAAAACAAGTAAAGCAATCTATTGACAAACAAGTTCAAACAAGTTCCTTAACTTATCTTCAAGTTAATCTTTGTCTCCTGCCCATACAAGAAAAATCATATATCCCTTATGTCCAACAAAAGTATGTCTTCTGCCCTACAGAAGTAACTGATTCAAATCACATGGCATTATAAACTCAATCCTTTATCTAGAATATGATCTCCTAACATGCCCAGACGTTGGGGGCGTCTTCAACTCTATTCTAGACCTAGCAAGGGGTGTCCAGAGCTCCAACTGACCCACAAGCTGTCTAGGAGCAAAACATCATTCACATGGTTGGCCTTTTCACCACTCGACATTCAGCTCATGAATCAAACAGTGCCCTCTTTGGGTTAGTCCAAGGTGCGATCATGGAGGTGATCCACCCGTGCAAAATATCCTTCCCTAATTAAATCCTTTAAGAATCAAGCATAAACAAGGCATTCAACCCTAATATCATTTTCTAGGAAAACATTCCTTTATTCCCATGGCAACTTGTCATCACAGACCCTTGCCATGCATTTGGCATAAATCACAAGCACTTGAAACAATCATCCAAACAACAACTAACAATCAGTCGAATGCAAAAGCATTTAGGAAGTTGTTAGATCAACCAACAAAAAACCAATTGTATTCTTTCCAAACAATGCAAGAATAGTAGCGATACATTACCATCGCATATATGTTCTTCCCCTTGGGATCAAAGAGAGATTCTATGTAAAATTTACTTAACTCTTGTATGCACAATTTTTAATGTCATGACTATGCCATTCATAACCCTTGACTAATTTCTCCTTGTAATTGCTCTATCAACGAACAAGCCATATGCAACTAGGTGCAATTAACTTTCCTTAATACATGCACTTTGCAAGCTTGATCTTTTGAATACGTGAGATAAAATTTATCTTTTCCGATGACCTATCCTCGTGCATCATAGTATGGGGCCTAACGTATTTCATATGAGAATCAAAACAAGCATCTATCAATTTGGAAATACATTACTTATGATCGGAATCGCAATTGGATTGATGGTGATGCCTTCGTCTGAAGCTTCATTGTTGGTTATGGGATTGCCGTCATCCACACGTAACATTCTTCGCTTGGGGGTCATCGTCCGCAAGTAAAAATTATTAGTTATTAAGGTTAGTTAGTTTTTACCTTAGTTAGTCTTTAGTTAGTAATCTTACTAACTTATTAATTGACTAACTAACTTTCAAACCAACCAACTAACTTTTATTGCGTGGAAATATTACAGCTTGTAATAAAGATCACATATATTCTTCCATAAATAATATGCATAATCATTAGTTGAAAAAACATAGAAGTACACTTTCTTAGACAAAGGCAATATGATGGTAGACTTGCATGACTCATCAAGCTCATCCCAATCATCTCTGTCTCAACTTTATGGCTTTATAACCTTGGCTTTCAATGGCCCAACATGCTTCTTTTGCATTAGTATTTGTATATTTGAGTCTTCCAATATTGAAAGTTGTTTTGCGATCTAACTTCATGATGTTGAAAATAGCACTACCATTGGATGCATTTGAAGCACTTGACATTATGTATGGAAAGGATTGAAAAGTATAAGAGTACAAACTAGTATAATTACAACAAAGTATCCCCAAAATTGAGCCAAAAGTAAGGACAAGAAGTGGGAAATTAAAGAGTACATAGCTATCCATAAACAATAGGAACTAGAGTACTCAAACAAAAGCATCTATTCTCAAAGAGACTACTCAAAAATAGTTTTTAGCATGGATATCCATAAAATTGAAGTAAATGACCATACATCTGTAGGAAAATGACCAAAAGAGTAAGCTCCCATTGCTAGGAAGGTCCAGTTAGCAACCAGGATGTAACATGCAACTAGTAGTATAGTAATTAAGTACTAAGAATTGTCAAAACATCCAAGGTGTCAGATACATAGATGCATACAACAATGCATATCAAGCATTTATACACCAATGACAACCAACTAACAATGATAGGTACAAGATGTCCAAGCTCAATAGCAAATCAAGCTCGATAATCATGAATCTTTGCAATGAACATTATCTACACAAATCATGTAAGCATAAGAGAGCTTCCCATTAACTCAAAAGAACTAAGCTTTGCAATGTAAGTACAAATGGATCCCATTAAAAGAAAATTCAGAATACTCAAGAGTACAACAAAGCTCAATACATCAAGTATATAGCGTCAAGGTGTCCAAAGACATGAATCAACATATCCAATAGCATATATCAACAATAGGCCTCCAATCCACAAGTGAAGAATCATTTTATCAATGATCCCCATTACCAAAATGGATTCAACCAAGCTCAAATATGAAGATCTAAGCTCATCATAAGCATATCTAGGCATATATATCAATGCCAAACATCAATATCTACATGTAGAATATCAGAATAATATGTAGACAATCAATATATAGACATTAACTGTGAATGGTTATTGTCCAAACCAAACCAATTTTGTTATGTAAATAGATAACTAAAAAATACATATAATTAACTTTATGAGTGCTTAAATATGTACATCTCATCTCGCTCTTCATTTTGAGCTATAGAACACCTCAATTCGATATTGTATGCACAAGTTATGGCCAAAATACGAAAGTGGTGTCAAGCTACTATAATTGCCTATGACTTCTACATCATGCTTTGTATCCATGAAAAAAGGATAGAATGGTTCCTTCTCAACTTTGTAAGCATTCAACAAGGCCCAAGTAAGCCCTAGAAAGCTCCTCAACCAACTTGGGATAAGTGTCGAAGGTAGAGAAGCTAATGCATACCCCAAATAGATTGAAATGGGGCTACCATGAAAGTCGTAAGTCAAGCTCTCTTCCTAGGCCAACTGTAATATCAGTGAAGCTCCTTGATGGCCCACTTTGATATTAGTTGAAAGGTGGGAGTAAGAGTGGAAGCAAAAGCAAAAGCAAGAGAGAAGCAGAAGCTATGGAGGTTCAAGGAAGAGAGCAAAAGAGAGAGACACAATATGTGGGAACTCTAATAGTCACATTGTGTGAGCCTTCCCTTATTCTAATGTCATAGTACGAATAAAGAATCAAGTGATAGTGATGGGGGGCCACCTTCTATAGTGTATAGGTGTGTGGGTGTAAGTACAAGTAAATGTAGGTAGCCATGCACATGCAACCTTTAACCCCCAACATCTTTGCTAGTGCTTTAGGTAGTTCCAAGATAAAAATCATAGTCATGTTTTTCCACTATCTACCCTTAACAAGAAAATGTGTGCAACAAACCCATAGCCTTCTGACATACGATGCAAATCCCTTGAAAGCATCCATCTTTAGTCTCAAAGCTAGCTAAAGAAAGCCTTAATTGCTTTCGTTGTAGCATCATTAGATTGATGTCTTGCAACCAAAGACCACCATGCGTCATAAGGGTCCATCCTCAAAGGTATAGTGCACAAGTTACTACCCTATGAACAATTTTTCAAAGATACATGTGCAACTCTACTCTCTTAAGTCACTACTTGTTCATCTTGCATCAAAATGGAACATGCTATGGTTCTAATATACATCATGATTCATACTAGACAAGAAAAATTATTACAATTTTCTTGGTGTCCCACATGGTATCATGCTAGGTTTTGCAATATTGACAACATGCTATTTAAGGCTAGTCCAATTACTTGTATCACACTTTGCATAGTTGCACTCATATTATGCAACTTGCCATGCATTCTACTTAGAATACCTTATTGCAAGCCAAAATTCTTTCATGTTACTTTTTGTGCAGTAGCCTCAATGCCTTCAAACACATTCCCTCACATCCCTTGTATCCCATGCATTTGAGTTTAAATACCAACAGTGATTTCCAAGTAGACCTTAGTCAGCCAAAACTTAAGTAGCCTTAGCTTGCAACAATGAAAAAATTTCAAATTATTTTGCATGGTTAGATGGTTATAGAATAGTTGTAGCTATCCTTAAATTATTTGCTAGAAATCATTGCCTTCTCTAGCTAATTCAACACTCTTTTTAAGAGACATGCTATAAATAAGCACCTTGCATAGTAGGCGTGTGAAGTCCCTTCAACTCAATATTTGCATGTGCTTTTCTTCCTAGAGATCTAAGCATATAGGCCACCACTATACGAGATTGGCCATCCCATATTAGCCATGTGACTTGCCTTAGAACTCACACCCACAATCAATATATTGGGTGTAGGCAACAACCCACCAACATATGCAAAAGCCCCAACTCAAGTCCATGACTAAAGCTTGCAAAAGCATGAGAACATGGGTCTTGGTAAACTATAATTAACTACACAATAATAGTCCATGTCATGTTACTAGTGATCCTTCAATAACCATATCTATGTATGCACATAATTACTAGCAATGCACAAGATGGTGACATTCACTAGTGCATCCAAAAAGCATGAAAAAGAATCATCAAGAAAATACACTTCTTATGATAGTAATATATGTGCTAATTAGTATCTTTGTAGAAAAGCAATCATGTTGCACAATGGGTTAACATGGTCACATTGTCATGATTCATGTCTCTTGCTTGTTCCTACATATGCTATAGGAAAGGCTCAAACATCAAAATTGGTAACATATTAACAATGTTAGTAAAAAACAACACCAAGCATGAATCCATATGCCACATAGATGCTTTCAAAGGTGCTATACTCCACCAAATGCCTTGATTAACCTCAATGATGGCTTTACAAGACTTATGTTGGTCACCATAAAGGAGACACAATGCTTTACAAGATATACACTGATGGCTCCCCAAGGGATCCATGCTACTTTACAATATTTACACCTATAGCCATTCTAAAGGATCCATGACTGGTGATACATCATGAGCATGAAAAAGCATTCAAGCAATTATGCAAGAGAATAAAAATGCATTCAAGGCAAACAAGCATACATTAAGTGCACCCAATATGCACTCAACTTTTCCCTTGTATGTTCCTCTGGATGGTTTACCTACTCCATGTATAGTCATCCCATAGGGCCCACATTTAGTGCTAATCGTAAACCATGAGTAAACAAAAATACTTAATGCATCTAAACCACATATTTTTGAGATCACGTTGAGATGATTTCACTTGAGCAATTGGGGAATCATGCCCTTGAGAAAGTTAGCTATGTTTGGACAACGGAACCATGAAATTTGCCTTTAGGAAACCCAATGATAATGATCGTAAACTTAATATGCAAGAAACTTAACCTTAATCATGAAATCAATAATAAAAAAAATAATATACTTTAACATAGGGGAGCTAGAATGCTCCTAATCCTAATCAAAGATGCAAAACATAGATTGGTCCCAAAGCTTGGTTCCCCTTGTGGAATTTCTTTAAAATTAATATGTCCATTCATGTAATGAAAGAAGCTAAGAGGAGATAGAAGAAGAGTTGAGGGGAGAGAGAGAGCAAGAAGAAGGAGGAATAAGACTAGAAGAAGAGAGAGAAAGAGAGAAGGGAGGAGGAAGCCATGGAAGCTGGAGATGAAGGTGAAGAGTATGATCTTGATAATAACTGGTTGCCCTAATCCGGGGCTCTTACACCTTAAATACCCCGGCCAATGTGACAGGGTGTCTAAACCCTAGTCGGTGTGTATCCTGCTTGTTACAATCTATCCCCACTCGGAAGGTTTTTGCCCTAAAAAACAAGGAGAAATAGAGGGGAGTGATGGGTGGGCTAAGGGAGGGTTGCAGAGTACTACTCAGAGCCCTTTGATAATGAAAATTAGGTGTGGAGAGACTAGGGACAGCATGTAGTTCGGGACCGGTCAATTGAAGTAAACAGGTCATAACTTTTGATAGGCTACTTCAAATAGGGCGTACCATATGTCCAAACGGAGCTTATGACGAGTACTTTCAGCCTATGTAGAATGCACATGCATGTGATTTGAGTAAGTACAAAACTTTTCTAAAATAGTTTGCAGTCTGCAGGCAGAGGGTGGTCAATTTGGGGCATGACCGGCTAGTCTTCCAATTGTTGGGGCTCACGGAGGTAGGGAAATTCATTGAGGATGGTTTCTGGGCACCAAGAGGCTTCTTCCAAGGGTAGGCCTTGCCATTTTATGAGGTATTCTTTAATGGATCGGGACCGTAAGTGCTTATCTCGCTGCCCAATGATTGCTTTAGGGACATATTAAGTGATGCCCTCTTCATCTATGGGGGGAAGTTCTTCCACATAGTCCATTGAGGAGCCTACAAAGGGTTTTAGTTGGTTGACATGAAACACATTGTGAATTTTGGTGGTAGGGGGAAGTTCTAAGCAGTAGGCCAAGTCACCAACTCTCTTCAAGATCCGCTATGGGCCATAGAAGCGGTGGGCTAGCTTGTTACTGCTGCCCTCTTTGAGAGTTGAGTAGCGGGACTTAGGCACTTTCAAAAGGACCAATTCCCCTTTTTGGAATTCCAAATGCCTTCATTTTTCATCAGCATAGAGTTTCATGTGTGTTTGGGCCTTTGGAAGGTTTATTTTGCATTGCTGAAGCAAAGTTTGCATGTGATCCAATTTAGCTTGACTCTGAGGGTTGATCTTATCATTAAACAAGACTGTGGGAAGGGGAACCGTATACCCATATAAGGCCTCAAAAGGGGAAACTCCAATGCTACAGTGTGTGGAGTTATTATATGAAAACTCAGCCAAGTGAAGCCACATATCCCAATTGTGTTGTACATCATGGAAAAAGTGCCTCAAATATGTCTCAAGCCTAGGTTCACTCTCTCAGTTTGGCCATCAGTCTTAGGGTGGTATGCAATGGATGGAGCAAGCTTGGAACCCAAGGAGGTGAAAACTATCTGCCAGAATTTGCTCATAAAATTTGCATCTCAATCATGTACTATGACTTGTGGTAAGCCATGTAGCTTGAAGATATTTTCCATAAACTGAGTGGCCACCTGAGAGGCAGTATATTGGATCTTAGTGGGGATAAAGTGGGTAGCTTTGGTGAGGCGATCAACTACCACATAGATACTGTTCCACCCTTTCTTACTTGTAGGAAGGCCAGTGATAAAGTCCATTGTGATGTGAGTCCATTTCCCTTCAGGGATAGGGAGAGGCTGCAAGAGGCCAGCGGGCCTGAGTGTACTATCCTTGTTATGTTGGCATGGAACACATTTGTTCACAAAGTCCTTGACGTCCCTCCATAAGCCTTTCCAATGAAAGCTCTTGGAAATCCTATCATATTTTTTGAAAACACCCAAGTGACCAGTAGTGGGGCAAGAATGCATCTCTTCCATGATCTTCTACGTGAAGGGGGAAGTGTGCGGGATGACAATCTTGCCATGGGATTAAATAAGGCCATGCTTGAGCTGATATTGGGAGTTTTCAGTCATAACCCCATGCTGTAATTTTTGAAATGTGTGGATGAAGTGATCATCTAATAAGTAAGCCTCTTGGAGCTTTTCAACCCAATCACTGTGCAATTCTGAGATAGAGGACACTCTGCATGCCCACATTCGAGAGAGTGAATCAACCACAATATTATCCTTGCCCCGAGTATGTGAAATTTCAAAGTCATAGTTTTGTAAGGTTGCCACCCATTGCCTTTGATTAGGAGTCAAAGTAGACTGAGTCAAGAAGTACTAGAGGACTCGGTGGTCACTTTTTATTTGGAAGCGGTTGCCATACAAATAGTGGTGCCATTTCTTGATGGCATGGATGATGGCCAACATCTCTTGGTCATATACATTCATTTGCATCTCCTTCTCATCAAGATTGGGGCTTTCAAATGTAATCACACCATGCACTTGCAACAATACTGTACCAATACCTCGGCCACTGGCATCATAGTGAATGGTAAATAGCTTAGAGAAGTCAAGCCAAACAAGGATGGGGGCTGAAGTAAGCATGTCCTTTAAGTATTTGAAGCTATGATCTGCAGTGGCATCCCAAAAGAATGACTCTTTTTTTAAGCGATGGTGGCATAGTGCTTAATGAAGCGTCTATAGAATGAAGAGAGACCAAGGAAGCCATGCAAAGAAGTGGTGATGGAAGGAGTGTGCCAATATCTAGCACATTGCACCTTCTTCAGGTCAGCTTGTATAACATTTTTGCTCACAATGTGTCCCAAGTACTCCACCAATGTCTACATGAATATGTATTTGCTCTCCTTAGCAAAGAGTCGATGCTCTCTCAATATGTCAAACACCCTCTGAACGTGTGTCAAGTGCTCCATAGATGACTTGTTGTAAATGAGGATGTCATCAAAGAAAACAAGATTGAACTTGAACAGAAAGGACTATAGGATTTTGTTCATGAGGCTTTTAAAGGTAGCAGGGGCATTAGTCAACCCAAAAGGCATCACAAGAGAATGATAAAGTCCATGATCTGTCCTAAAGGCCGTTTTGACCTCATCTTCTACTCGCATACAAATTTGATGGTAGCCAGAGTGCAAGTCAATCTTAGTGAAAAAACATGCCCCTTTTAACTCATCCAGCAAATCATCAATCCATGGGATGGGGTAGCGGTTCTTCACTGTAATTTTGTTCAAATCTCTGTACTCAATGCACATGCGAAAGGAGCCATCTTTCTTATTGACTAAGAGGATGGGGGATGCATAGGGGGAAGAACTTGGTTCAATGAAACCCATCTCCAACAACTCCTTAATTTTCTTTGTAACCTCTTCACACTCACACTTGGTTAGGGGGGTTTATTCACTGGCTTGGAATGGGGCTCTAGGTCAAGTGGGTGGTCCAATGGTCTCTTGGGAGGAAGGGATGTAGGCATATGAAATAAGTCATTGTATTCCTCAAGTAGGGCCTACAAGGCTGAATCATGAGATACTACAGAGGGTTGATCAGAATTGTCCTTATTTAATTGCAAAACAAAGATTTGTGAGTATTTCTTAAACTCCCGTTTGAGTTGCCTTGCTGTAATGAGCCGAAAATCAGCATGATCTTGAACTCCCTCTAGGTGGATAGGCTGTCCATGCATCATAAAATCTATGTAAAGTTGAGAGAAGTCCATAGCAAATTTCCCCACTTGTTTCAGCCAATCACAGCCCAAGACAACATCAATTGGGCCCATATCTAGGGCAATCAGATCAACCAGTGCCACATAATTTTCAGCCAGGCATAAGGGAACTGTAAGACATACATGTGTGCTGATTTCTTCCTCTCCATTTGCTACTTGGACCTTCAAGGGGTGGTGTAATGCCAAAGGGGTGCATTTCAGTCGATCAATGGTTGATTTATTGACAAAATTGTGAGTGCTTCCACTATACACAAGAATAAAAACATGCTTTCCATTGATACTACCTTGAATGGGAAGGGTGCTAGGGCTGTGGGAACCCGTCTAAGTGTCCAATGAGATCGAGCAAAGGGAAGTGGGAGGTGGTTAGGATGTTAAATCAAGTATCTATGATGGAGCACCACCTAGGTCAAAGGGAAATCCATCCTCGGGGTCATAGAGTTGCTCGTGATCAACATCCTCCGGTCAATGGGTAGGTCATCCTCCTCAGTGTGCCAATCTTCCATGACATACATGCTATGAACTTTGACGTTGGCTGCCTTGTACGAACATTTGGAGGCATGATCAACAGTGAACTTATCTCCACACCTAAAGGAGAGGCCCTTTTCTTTCCATTCCTTCACAATACCTGGGGAGATAAACCGTTGGCTGTTGGATCCATGGGAAGGTGATGCAGTGGACTGTTTATTTTCAGCATACCTATTTTCAACATTAGAGACTGATGCTGTCCCAAAAGTGCCCATTTTTCTTTCAACATGGAAGGCGGGGTAAGTGAATACTTTGAGGCTGTTATTAGGCATAGAAGTACCTTGAAAACCACCTCCGTATGGGGCTGATCGTGAGGAATGCAGGGTTGTCCAACACCTTGCTTAAAATGCTCATTCTTATGGTACTTTCTTGCATATCTCTCAGCCAATTTGATTGCATCAAACCGTGTGGCAGGTTATTGGGCCATGACATCGGCGGATAGACTCTGTTCCAACCCATAGATGTACTTGTGCAATTTAGCATCATCACTAATGCTCTTCACATACATGGTCAAGTTCATAAACTAATTTGTGTATTCATGTATAGTGAGGTTACGTTGGTCAAGAGTGTACCATCATCTTGCCAACAATTCTTTTTCCACAGCGGACACAAAAACTTGGACCATGTGCATTTTAAAATCTTCCCAATCAATGAACTGTTGATTCTCCTGATTGATATAGCACTACCATGTGTGGGCAAACCCTTCCAAGTGGAGAGAGGAAAAAATTATTTTTTGATTGTCAGTGCGGGGGTAGATATTGAAGTAGGACTCCAACTTGGAAATCCATTCCTCCAAGTCAAATGGTGAGGGGGATTGCCCATTGTACTTTGTTAGGATGACCTTGTCACTAGATCATAGGGGCCATGCTGCCCATGAAATCCTTACTGTCCATGCAGCCCGTGGTGGCTATACATGCCTTGCTGTCCATACATCCCTTGTAGTGCATTAAGCCCATATTGTCCATTATACCCATGCTATCCATGATTGCCAGGCTAGCCATTTGTAGCATATTTCCCTTGATGGGGCTGAGTCATATGGGTTGCATGGGGGCTCCTAGGTAGAGTGGGGGAAATCCGACCCAAGGTGGGAGAAGGCCTTAAATGGATCTTGCCGGCATGATAGGGTTCCCAAGGTATGATAGGGTTCCCCGATCTCATAGATAGAAGGGGAAATTCCCTTAGTGCCAAGTATACCCTGTGGGCCATGTGACGGTTCCTGATGTAGAGGATGTCTAGACTCATGCCTACAGTCATTTGTCTTCTCTTGGGATGAAGCAATCACTAATTGAGCAACAAGAGTAGTGAGCTCCTCCAAGGTCTGTTGAGTCTTCAAGTTTGAGATAGCCATATGCTTGATCTCTTCATCAAAATTGGACATCATTTGGCATGGTTGGTGACCATATCATTGTGTCATTCCATATGACGGAGCTCATGTTGGTAGAGGATGTGATTGAGAAGGGTATATGGGTCCATTTCAGGCATTTCCTCATGTATGTCACCATGGTAATCTTGCACTGAGCTTGGTTCCTCATTCATGGAGGTCCGAGAGTCTCTAATATCCCTCTGGACTTCCTCTTGGGCCTTGCTTTTGCTTTTTGGCCAGCCATCTGGATACACTCCATAGGACCTACTGTGAGTAAAAGGGGCGTAACTCTTTGTAGAAAACTCCGATTGATGATGTTTTGAGCTTAGGTCGAAGGGGACAATGTCCTCTTCAAGATGAGATATTAAGCTTTGTGATAGAAAATGATCAGGATTTTCTGTAATGGGTTTACTGTGCCTGTCCTCGAGCGGTCTACATCATGTCCACAATGACCCTAGTGCACAAAAATGGGCATAACTTTCAAAGAGTAGCTCCGATTGGGGAGGTTTTTGATTCAAACAGGAGGGGAAGAAGCCCTCTTCAAGGTGAGCTATAGGGTTCACTTAGAGATTCAAAATAGAATTTTTTGCAATCATTGTGACAGTCTTGCAGGATTGTGACCAAGAACACCGCCTGTCCCTTAGTACCAAGGTCTTACATGGGTAGAGAATAGTTCAAGGGGCCTGATTAGCCACATCAATAACATCCTGAGCATACTGAGCATAATCCCAAGCATCATTGCATACCCATAAGCTCTACCATTAATGCATAAATACATTGAAAGGGAGCGACAGATCGAAGGTTGGACTCGAGAGCTATGGCAACAGAGCAAGAGCAAGAAAGGGAGAGACTAGAAATGGGAACTCCAACAGTCACAATGTGTGAACGGGCCTTCCTTTATTCAAACTGTCACTAAAAGAATAAATAATAAAGTGACAGTGACGGGCGTCCGCTACCTACAGTGTGCAGTGGTAGTGACTGTCAATGTAGTAATACACGGGCGGCTAGGCGGAGGCTCCTTTACCCCCAACAACCTCCCACTTAAAGGCGAATCTGCCTAGTGAGTAGTGAAAAGAAAAAAAGAAAAAAAAAAAGACAGTACAACATGTACATATGTACAACAGGATGAGGAAAGACATCATCTCATCCCATGCCCATCAACCTCTTGAGGAAGGCAAAGCGCTCTGTAGAGAGGCTTTTCGTGAGTAGATCTGCAGGATTTTGGTCCGTCGAGATCTTGACAAGGTCAATAGACTTGTCCTCAATGACCCCACGTATGAAGTGATACCTCACCTCAATGTGTTTTGTCTTCGCATGGATTCTTGGCTAACTGAATAGCACTCATAGAATTTGAATGTAGTGTAGGGATAGCATCAATACTAAGGTCAGCAACCAAACGACCCAACCAAATGGCCTCCTTGCAAGCCTCAGTGGATGCAACATACTCAGCCTTTGTAGTAGAAAGGGCCATGCATTTCTGCACCCTGGACATCCAAGAAACAACACCTCCAGCATATGTGAATACATAGCCGGAAGTGGACTTCCTACTATCTGCATGTCCTGCATAATCAGAGTCAGTGTACCCCATAACTCCTGTATCCTGGCTGCCATAGCATATGCACATATCTGCAGTGCCCTTCAAGTACCTCATGATACCCTTCACGGCATCCCAATGCTTCTTGCCAGGTGTAGCCATATAGCGTGCCACAACACCAACTAAAAAGGCAATATCTAGACGAGTGGCTATCATGGCATACATAAGATTGCCCACTGCGGATGCACAGGGAATCTTGGCCATCTCAGCCTTCTGCTCTTCTGTCTACGGACAATCAGCCTGTGATACCTTCACATAAGAAGGAAATGGACAGCCAATAGGCTTTATGTCCTACATGCGGAAGCGCTCAAGGACTTTATGAATGTACTCCCTTTGTGACAAGTAGAGGAGTCCTTGATGCCTGTCGCGTATAATGCACATACCAAGTATGTGAGCGACCTATCCCATATCTTTCATCTCAAAGCTCTTCTTGAGATGAGTCTTAAGAGCATCTAGCTCATCATGAGCTTTCCCTGCTATCAACATATCATCCAGTACCAAAATCAATAAAGAACCATCACGAGCTTTCTTCTGTAAAGACACGGATCCGTAGCACTCCGGTTGTAGCCCTGTGACTGTATAAAGGCATCAAACTTATGATACTACTCCCTAGGTGCCTGTTTCAAGCCATAAATACTTTTCTTCAATTTGCACACTAGGTGCTCCCTGCAGGTTCTGCAAAGCCCTTAGGCTGCTCCATATAAATCTCATCATGCAAGTCTCCATGTAAGAAAGCCGTCTTGACATCCATTTGGTATAAATCCAAGTCAAGCTGAGCAACCAAAGCCAAGACTAAGTGCAAGGTGGTTATCTTAACCACAGGAGATAAGACCTCATCAAAGTCCACACCATGCTCTTGCTTAAAACCCTTTGCTACCAATCTAGCCTTGTATGCTGGCTTGGGGTGTCCAGGGGTACTTTTTAGCTTGTACACCCACTTGCATGGCAAAGCCTTCTTGCTCGTAGGCAAGGAAACCAAATCCCAAGTGTCATTCTTATGCAGGGAGTCTATCTCAGACTGCATAGCCCTCTCCCAGGAGTGACTGTCACCCCTGCGCATAGCCTCATCATAAGTGAAAGGCTCTCCTGAATTTGTAACCAAGACATAATGCATCGAGGGCTGAAATCTATCTGGTGGACGTCTGTCTCTAGTAGACCGTCTCATGGCAGGCTCTGCTGCCTTCCCAGCTGCCTATCCAATGCCTTGACCATGAGCATCTACTACAGCTGTAGGTTGTCCGACTGGCTGTGCGGGAGCTCTCGGCTCCTCCTGAAATATGACCCTGTGGATCTTAACAACTCTCTTAGGTTGCCTATGCATCTTGTCTTCATGGAAGACTACATCATGACTGCGGATGACTTTCCACACCTGTGGATCCCAGAGACGGCAACCCATATAGCCCGCATCCCCATAACCAAGGAAAATGCATTTGGCACTCTTGGGATCCAGCTTACTTCTCTTGTCCCTGGGCACATGGCAAAATGCCTCATATCCAAAGACACGGAGATGTGTATAAGAGGGGGGTTTTCTAGTCCATACCTCCTCTGCAACCTAGAAATCCAAACCACTAGAAGGTGATCTATTTATGACATGCACAGCTATACTAACTGCCTCAGCCCAAAAGATCTGTGGTAGGCCTGCATGACTAAGCATACTACGTACACGCTCCTGGATGGTTCTATTCATCCGCTCAGCCAAACCATTTTGGGGGGGGTGTAGGGGGCGGTCAACTGACGCTTAATACCCCTCTCATCACATAACTGCTCAAAAGCACGTGAGATATACTCACCCCCATTATCTGTCCTTAGGCATTTTAGCCTATACCCAGACTAATTTTCATCCAATGCAAGCCATCTCTGAAACACAGCCAAGACATCGGATTTCAGCTTAATGGGATAAGCCCAAACTTTTCGTGAAAAATCATCTATGAACGTAACAAAATACTTTGCACCACCCATAGACTGACAAGGCATGGGCCCACAGACATTCGAATGTACCGATGCCAAGGGCTCACTCATGCGTGGCCTACCAGACTTCTTATGCGTAGACCTAGTCTGCTTGCCATAAAGACAATGCTCACATGAATCAAAACATGCATAATCAAGGGGCGGTAAGCACTACAAACTAGAAAGCATTTTCATTCCCTTCAAAGACATATGGCCCAAACGGGCATGCCAAAGAGATACATGTGGGATAGAACCCACAGACAAAACATGATCAAGGGAAGAAGCTAATACAATCAAGGGGTAGAGATTGCCAGCCTTGGCACCTCGCAATCACAAGTCTGCCATGAGTAATCTTCCATGGAGAGTCTCCATGCAGAAGAGTACTCTCAACATCAGATAATTTCAAGGTAGCAGTAGAGGCACATAATGCAGTGTGGAATACATCCCATGACTCATTAAGAGTACCAAGCAAGAAAAGAGGAGTGACATCCTCTGCAAAAGTGATATCTTGCGAAGTCAAGTTCTTGAGTATAGCATGGAATTGGCTCAAGTGAGCAGATATAGTCACATTCTTCTTCATGCGCAGATCCATAAGCTGCTTCAGCCAATACATTTGACTCGCTGGACTTTTCTTGTCATAGAGATTCTTGATTTTATCCCACAACTGCCATGCACTCTGCAAATACATTGTAGTGAACCTGTTCTGTGAGAGACAATACAATGGTGGACCTGCATAACTCATCAAGCTCAAGCCATTCATCTGGCATAGTTGGAGGCGGATGCCCGCTTAACCTCAAAGGTTTGATCTGCAATTTCTACACCAACACTTGTCAAATCTGGCTCTTCCAATAAGAGTAATTTGTACCATCAAGCTTAGTGATGTTGAAAATAGTATGATCAGTGGTACGAACTCGCCATAATGTAGGCTAGAAGACTGTAGACAGTTCAAAACTGCTTGCTGTTTACTATAGAAAATGACCAAAAAATCACCAAAATCGAGGAAAAATGGCGAGGAAAGTGGAACTAAAGCTGCTGCCCACCAAGTACTAGTAAAAGTACACCATTTCAGAGTGTTTCAGCGTGAAAAATCCATGTTAGTCCATACATATATGCTTGCTGTAATAAATTTTAGATTTCAGTAAAAGAGAGCTAACAGTGCCAAAATCGGATCCCAAGGCAATCAAATATTGCCAAGACTAAGGCCGGCATCATGCGGGCATAGCATAAGTATATGATGGTCGATAAGCATGTATCCAACACCCAAGTATGTCATACAAACATCTGCTAGTGAGTAGGCACACCCCCCAGTCAACGGGGCAAAGTGTTCCTGCCACTACCAAAACTTGACACAAGTAGGTGTCAGTTCACAAAGATAGGGATCCAAAACTGAGACTTAGCTCATAAGCATACAGTGAACCAAGACATATGATGTATCATAGGTAAGAAGTCCCAAAGTCTCAAGTGTCTATAACTGCTCCATTGCGTGTAACAACTCAATGCATAAAAGTACCGCCTGCTCAATGTCTGATAAGCATTCAACAATGCTCCCACTGGCACAAAAGTCGTATGTACGAGCTCAAGAGC
The DNA here is from genome assembly GCF_053477565.2 of Lygodium microphyllum. NCBI lineage: Eukaryota > Viridiplantae > Streptophyta > Polypodiopsida > Schizaeales > Lygodiaceae > Lygodium > Lygodium microphyllum. The sequence continues at coordinate 108,488,135 of NC_141149.1, read as the reverse complement.
TCAAGCCAAGGCAAGACACAGTGCCAATGACATACGCCCAAGGCAATACATCAATAGTACATCCCGAACATGTAGGTGGTAGAGCATCCGTATGTAGCATCCGTAAGCATGTAAGACATCAAATACATCCCAATCCAAACTTTGACAAGCCAAGTAACATCCAAGACTACTCTAGATAATCCAAAATGCATCCAAGGTAGAGCTTCAATGAGCACTCAAGCTCAACGTATGCATAGGGTAATCAACCGTGACATGAGCATCAAGCCATAGGCAACAGGTATGCATTAACCCAAGAAGCATCACTGTCAAAGCATATACCAATGTCAATAAGTGCGGGTTGAAATAAGCTCAAGCTTGCAAAAGCATCTGGATTCAATGACAAGCTCAAAGTCGTCCCTCGATGATCAATACATCATAGCATAACCCAAGACATACATCCAAGACATACATCTGGAACCAATAGGCATATGTCAAAGCATGAAAGATAGCTTCAGCCCAAGAGTATTCAACATGCATTTATTGTTATAAACTGTGTATTTCCAGCCCCAAAATCAGGCCAAAATTAGAGCATTACATGTAGCTTCAATCCCCCAATCAATCGGGATGCAATAGGCATCAAACCGGTTATGTAGTCATGCCCAAACAAGCATAGGCATACAAATACATGCTGTCTCAGACCTGAAATCTGTTGCAGAAGATTTTGTCATCAAAATTTGGCAAATCTGACATCACCATAGCGTTTGGAGCATGCCAAAACCCCAACTTAGACTCTTACCTTGCCTGAATCGGGTTCCGAATGCCCGAGATATGACGAAAAGAGTGATTTTTGGGCCAGATTTTGAAATAGGCGCAAAAAAAAACGTGAGCTGGCTGGGGGGTCTGCTGTTCCACGTGTCAACAATGGGGTCCAAAGGGGGCACAAATGAGAGCCAAAGAAGGCCTACATCAAGCCTCAATAAGCCTTGATAGGCTGGAAGCAAGATCCAGGTGAAGGAAGCTCCAAGAGGTGTGAGCTATGGCTGCCCACAACTTGTTTACAGCCAGTGAGATCTGAGAGTTGAATTAAAAATCTAAAATAATGAAGCAATACCTCAATGCCAATGCCCTGATGGTGCCTCAATAGGTCGGGAAGAAGTTTGGGAAGCCGGGGAGTGACACGAGCTCAAGAGAATGAATGAGCTATGGCTGCCGGGAAGGAGACCCAATGCGAGTGGGGAGTTGATGGGAAGTTGAGAATGCCACGAACCAAGCTCAAGAGTCGGGAAGCAGAGCTCTGATACTAGTTGAAAGGGAGCGACGGATTGAAGATTGGACTCGAGAGCTATGGCAAGAGAGCAAGAGCAAGAAAGGGAGAGACTACAAATGGGAACTCCAACAGTCACAATGTGTGACCCGGCCTTCCTTTATTCAAACTGTTACTAAAAGAATAAAGAATAAAGTGACGGTGATAGGTGTCCGCCACCTATAGTGTGCAGTGGTGGTGACTGTCAGTATAGTAATACACGGGCGGCTAGGCAGAGGTGCCTTTACCCCCAACATACATTCACTGCCATACATCTCCTTTGACTGCATGTACTTCAAGTGTCATACATGGGTGCCATTAGCATTGTGGGGTATCCGAGAGGGATCATTGGGGCAAGGGAGTGGGGCTCATGGAAGTACCTGCACCTGCATACAAGTATCGGGCTCCGAATCACCGGGAGGTGGGAAAAGTTCCCCTTGAGCTGGGTTGTGCATCCCTTGAGGGTCTTAAGTGGTAAGGGAGGGTCACCTCTCTTTTGTCTTACAACCTAGCCTGGCATCAACCTTTTTCCTCAGCCGGAGTATACATGTTAGATATTTTTATTAAACAATCAGCATGAGATGCATTTGAAAGGAGGCATTTGGGCTTTTCATGAGATGCAAGGAATGACAAAGGTTGGGGTAGGGGTTACCTTGGCAGTCTAGTGACTCACTGGCTACTACTTACCCAATTTACAATGGCTATTATTCATTTGGGGTTCATTCGAGATCACAATACCAAATGGGGGTTAATGTCAGCCATTACAATAAATTTCAAGAAGAGGTATGATGCATGCACACAAACCTATGCAAGCACAAATCTCTCCAACAATGGATTAAGCTTAGCAAGTGGCTAAATTGAGAGATTAAGATCACATTAGCATACCTCTTTAATGCTTGGGAGGGCCGTTGAAGCATAAGTCATCATGGTGCCCGATTGCTCCATTGATCAAGTCCAATTGTTGGTTGAGCATCCGTGGAAGAATACCTCAGCATGCGATGCTCCTGTTGATGAAGAAGGCTCCCGTGCTTGTCCCCGAGCTTGAGCTTCAAAGATGGGAATCTTCAAATGAAGCTTTCATGGCTGCCCACAAAGCTCCCATGCATGCTGAACTCAATGTCTTCATCTAGGCAAGAGAAATCATTCACGGGCTGAAGTGCTTGTGGGGTATGAGCTCTCAAGGTCACGGATGGCCTCAGCTTGAAGAATCCATGGCTACCCCAAACTGTGTCAAATAGTCCAGCTGCTATCCACCCTGAAGGTTGAATCTCGGAATCAAAAGTGCCAAGGGGAAAGAGAGAGATAAGCTGAATCAATGCCCAGGAGTGGTAGGGAGTGGCCAGGCAGCAGTGGAGGAATGACAGGAGGGCTAGGCAGCCAGCGCAAAGTGCATCGAAAATTGCGGGGCTGTCCTGCAGGCCTTTTGGGCAGCAACTCCCCCCAGTCCAGTACTTGATCAGTAGCTTGGGGGGTCAGGGAATGTGTTCTGGGGCTGGTTGATGTTGGGGAGCACCCTCAGGCCAGATCTTGAGGTTTCTTTGGGTTGGCAGCCATGGCAACTTGCAGGAGAAGAGAGAGAGAGGGCTGGGGCAAAAAGTGACTGAGGTTTTGCCCTCTTCCAACTCCTGGGACTCTAAACTTGGCATGGAACCCCTAAAATTTGCATGAAAAGAAGTGATGACTTGCTATTTTAACCGTTTTACCTCCAGATATGTCTGAGTCTCTGACCAATTGACCAATTGACACCAATTGACAATAGAATTGACCAAATATGCATTGAGAACTTTGATATTTGCACAAACTCTTCACAAATATTTGTATGTATGCCAAGACTACTAGAAACAACAAATTTTGTGTCCTTTGGAAAGAGAAAATTTCACCCACAACCTTCATGCAACCCTAGACAACAAGTCTACCTAAATAGAGAAGCTTTAGGCTCTTGCTAGTGCTAAGCACTTCAAGTCAACCCTACACGATGCTATTTAGTCTTATCCTTTGCATATAGAAGAGAGAGTGCAACAAGAAGAGAGAGAAAACTATTGTTACATGGTAAAACAACTAGAAACCCTCTCTTGCATGCCATGATTGCCACAAGCATTGTTTTCATTTGCCAAAAACCGATAGACAAACTTGACTTACATCTTTTCAACTATTTTTCTAATGTTTTTGAATAAAAAGCATATCCTAATCCAAAAAAAGGAGAGTAGAGTGTGTAAGCACAAGCTTGGCACCTACTTCCCAAGTTTTATATTTTAATTGAAACTTTGACACTAAGGTTAAAAAATTCTAATTATTCCACAATTTATGCAACGTCTTGCTCACCTAAAGAGCTAGGAGTTAATCACACATTAATCTTTAATTTGCAAAACCACATCTTGAGGAGAATACCTCTTCTTACTTTTTGTAAAGGGAATGTCCTACTAGTGCTTGAGAGCCACTAGGTTTGAGGGCTCTGAGGTTGCCAATAAGCATTGGGGCAAAGTTGTGCTGATGAGACAATCATGCAAATGATGTTAGAGAGGAAGTAGTTAGCTTTGGAGGTGTTTTTCAAAATACTTAATGCGAAAATAAGTTGGCTTTCTTATAGAGTGGAGTCTAGTATGGATTGTGGGGTTCACCTTAGCTTTTAGGTGGATCTCAATACCATAGCCACCCAACTATTTGTACTATAATGATTAACATTGTTTATCCAAACTTGACTTATTGGATCATTTCCAATTGTTAATTAGATCTTGTTATTGATGACTTAGCATACATGTTCTCAATTTTCTTTTTAATAAATGCTAAATTGGGTTGAGTTTGTTATTAAATACAAAGTATTAGTAAAATATGAAAAATAAAACCCCTATTAATGCATATGCATTGTTGGCAAAAAATACTTGAATGTCTCTATATCCTACTCCCTCTCATAAGAGAATTACTAGGGTACAACCTAATAGAGCATGAACAAAGAAATTCCACAATTTCATGCTTGAATATTAGAATAAACCATTTATTTTTGTATCGATTAGAAGTTAATGTCAAAATTGAAGTTGGGAGATGGCACACCCTAGCCTCAGGCATCCACATTTGGTGAACTTGCTAGCTTATGTAGCATGAATGAGCAATAGAGGATGTAGATTTGCTAGCTTCGATGCACCTTGTTCACTATGGAAAACCATAGGGGATGGTAGAACTCACCACACACTTAAGTATATTGGTGATTGTGCACTTCATCTCATCACTAAGGAGTCAAGATCATGATTTGTCATACTTGGCTACTTTTGCAAGGTTCGAAATGATCACATGTGTCAAAGTACATATGGGGATTGTGTCATTAGTTAGATATAATATATTTTTTGTATTATATACTTTTGAGAGAAATATCATGAAATTCCTTCATGAGCTAGCAGGCGAGCATTCTCTTTAGGTTTCATATTTCTATTTAGATGGGTTTTTGCTCTTCACCTTTAGAGGCTAAGTTGATTTCATTGATTTTAGAGCTCTTTGGATTTGATGGGCTCTAGGGTCTTGAGGAACACTATCGATTCATCCTCTTACTTGGTTTGGTAAAATATTGGAAGTATCATCAAGGAGTCCCACTTTGTCTTATGTATCCTACATTGTTTTCTTGCAACTTATGTTTGATTGTCCCGGTAGGTCTTGCCATTTGTAAGGGTGAGTAAAGACCTTTCTTGACATGGCTAACATTATATACAATGGATTTGATGTTTAGACATTTAATTACATTGGTGACTTCCATCACTCATTTTGAAGTTTTTGGCTCTTGCACTCATGGCTACAAACACGAAGTAGATCTACTATGATTTGCCTATTTTATATACTATCTAAATTGTATTCTATTGTACTATAAACCATGTCGAAGAACTTTTGTGTTAATTTGGTGGGCATTCTAAATGTGAAGATAATCTATCTCACATGTTTTATTGGTCAAGTCTCCATGGACAAGGTCAATCTTATAGCCTTCTCACAATTGTGTATCTAGTCTTGCTCAAAGTATCAATTATGTAAGAGTTGGCTTTCCTCATCCATTAGTGTTTTAGATTTTCATTATTAATGGCTAATCATGAACTCCAAATCTAACATGCCTAGCCATTAAGATACCCATGAGTTCAAACCAAAAGTGTCTACTACCCAAAGGAAAAGTTGAGCTTACAATTTGAATTATTTCTCCCACTGCTTTAGATTCTTATCACATTAGCATTCTTTCCTAGTCTATAATAACAAGCATTTGTATTGCCTTGAATTCTAAGGGGCACTTGATGTGTTCCTTCCATTTCTTCAATTTCCCATTGCATGGAATTGAGTGACATACTAATTTCTTGTGACATATTTCTAGTTAGTAAGATTTGGCAAGAGAGACACCAGTAGCGTAGGTTTGCTCCTTTGATCCATCTATCCAACACTACTAGTATATGTTTTCTCCTTCAATCCATCTATTCAATGCTTAAAGGCTTGCTCGAGTTGTTTGTTGTTTATGAATAAAAAGCCAATGAGAATTGAAACATCGATTTGTGATAGAAACTAAAGATGGATAAAAATCTATAATACTCCTCTTACTACTTAGTTGGCTAGCTTGGGCTTCTAGTGGACAAATCTATGACACTCCTTTGGTTAGCTTGGGATTTCCTTACCATTGTTAATTCTTAAATCTACTTTCAAACTCCTTTGATAGTTTTGATAGCATTGTCAAGAGTCGGTTTCGAGGTTTTTGTAGCCTTTTCAATTTCGTCAATTTATTCATTTTTCAATTTCTTTACTCTTTAGGATTACAAAACCCTAGGGCCCTAGTACAAATAGTTTGTGTGGGTGGCATTGTTGAGAATGAAAATAGGGCATGAATACATGCATACCTAGGTTCAATATCATGGGAAACTAACTATTTCCATGCTTCATTTTTACTTTGTTTTTTCCAAATACAACTACATGTAAGGTTTGAGGCCCTAGAATCACAGTTGCTTGATTATTGATCATAACATTCACAAGCATATTTGCCCAATGAATTGTATTAGAAACAACTCCAATGGAGCATTTATGTTATTTTCCCTAGATTTGGATTCTTTGGAAAATTTATATTTGTGATTTGGTTGTTGAAACTTAAAGTATATGATGTCTTTCCTAGCTCCATCTTCTTTCCCTCTTCATGCACCCTTTAGGCCTTTAGATTGAAGATATACAACTCTCTTTATGCCAATAATAAAGAATGTCTTGTGGTTTCTAAAATGAATGGAAAATATCACTTAACCTTAGTTTTTAGCTATACATTGAACTACTTTCCATGGAATTTTGATGTTGGGGATACTAAAGAGATTGAGTGGTGCTGGTTGAAAAGTTAAGGGTTTGGGTGTGGCCATGATTTTCAAGGGTTTGTGTGAGTAAAAGGATTCATGGGGACATTGCACATGTTTATCCTAATTTCCCATGTTTGAAGTTGAAAGAAATCTAGGTTTGCCCAAGTTTTGTAGACACACATTCCTTAAATGAGTCTCTTTGCACTTGAGGTAAGTAGTTTCTTCATGAGCATGGTCCAAATGCTTTTCCTATTATTGTGAATTTGTTATTTAAAGTATACAACATGGTAATGAGCTCTTAAAAAATTTATCCATAAATTCATATCCATTATCTCAAGTTAATCTTGCCTTAGATTGGGGCACTTGGATGCTCTTCCTTATTTGATCCTTGAATTTGTTCTTGAATGATGTCTTTAACTCTCATAGCCTCATCAAAGACTTTGTGAGGCTAGTAATATTTTAGGGATGGGTTAGAAATTAATGCTTCTCCCCCTGCAAACACGAAGCTCGTCTTGAGCCTTCCAATCTCAATCCAAACATTTCTAGTTGATAGCCTCTAGAGGAAGAGAAGTGAAAGAGGAGCAACAAGAACCAAAGATAGAGAGAGAGAATAGTTTATAACCACAACAATGAGAATAAGAAAAGTAAGGTAGGGTTAAGTTGTTTATCAATCCCAATCCATCAATCCCTCCACAACTATAATTAAACTACATTGATACACAAGTTCTTGCCTCCAAGCCTACTACTAAGCCTCCATGTGATTGTTGGAATAAAGGCCAATGGCCAAGAGTTGACGAGTAGGCACCCGTTGTATATATACACAGTGTATTGTCATATACAACTAAAGATAACAAATAATAAGAGTATCATTAATTTTAATCACTAAAATCTCTTGTGTGCTTCTCTCTCTGAACCCTTTTGTACTCCATAGCTTCTACCTCATATCCTATCATTGCTTCTAAACTGGTATTAGAGCCACGTTTGCATGAGCTCATGCTTTGAGAGATGTAACGTCCATGCCTATTGGCTGTCCAGGCATGTTTTTAGCAGTCCATCAAGAGACGAATCTAAGTGACGCCACCTGGAACTCCTATGGAATGTTATGGGGTTTTTTGCCTAGGGTTTTTTGAGTTCGCCGCCTTGCAACGGAATGTTCGTAGCCAAACCCATTGGGATCGACCTGAAATCTGGGTTTCTAGTAGTCAAGGTCTCTTGATAGCATTCTAGAGTCAATCGGGTCCTGGACATCCTACTTTGCATAGAGATACCCAATCCGAAGCATATCCATGCCACACTTGTTTCAAAGAGACTCAACCTCTCTACCCGTAGGGCATAGTCCCATTCCAGTCCCCTAAAATGGCATGAATCGGGGTTCTAACCTAACACTTACTAAGGGATGATCGCCAGTAAGACCTTGTGAGAAGCCTCCCAGTTCTTTGGGACCACCATGCTGTAGGGTAGACTTGTCGGGGGTTTTGCCCACTTGCTTCTCTCAATAGAAGTTTTTAAGTTATTTAATTAGGTCCTATCACATTTATGTGTGACATTTACAATCATCTTCCTTAATTAAGCCTTTTAGGGAATAGAGTTCTCTCGCATAACTTATAGCAATGACACAAAACAGAGCAAGCAGTCCTTTTGACAAACAAGTTCCTTAACTTATCTTCAAGTTAATCTTTGTCTCTTGCCCATATAGGAGAAATTATATATCCCTTTTGCCCTGCAGAAGTACCCGGTCTAAATCACATGGCACCATAATTTCCATCCTTTATCTAGAATAGGATCTTCCAATGCCATAGACATTGGGGCCACGACAGTCTTCAAATCCATTTCTGGACTTAGCAAGGGGTGTTCAAAGCTCCACATGACCCACAAGCTACCTACGAGTGAAACACCAATTCCGTGGTTGGCCTTTCCACCACTCAACCTTCGGCTTGTGAATCGAGCAGTGCCCTTTTCGAGTTTATCTGCGGTGTGATCATGGAGGTGATCCACCCATGCAAAGAACCTTTCCTTAATTAATTCATTCAAGAATCAAGCACAGTCAATGCAGTCAATCCTAATATCATCTTCCATAAAACATTCCTTTATTCCCATGGCAAGTTGTCATCACAGACCCCCACCATGAATTTACCATAAATCATAAGAACTTGGAATAATCATCCAAACCACAATCCAACAATCAGTTGAATGTAAAAGCATTTAGGGTGTTGTTTGATCAACCAACAAAACCATTTGCATTTTTCCAAACAATTCAAGAATAGACGCGATAACACTTTCATCCGCCACTTCAGTGTAGATGTGTTTCCCATACATGGATGAGTGAAATTTTCTTTTTCATAGTTTTAACTCTTGCACTTGAATATGCACTCTACAATTATAAAGATGGAATTTATCTCTTTCAATGACCTATTCTCAGCGGCATAGTACGGGCCCGATGTGTCTCATGAGAAACTAAAGCAAGCAGCTTAACAACTTAGAAATGTATTATTTATATCCAGTACCATAGTTTTATTGATAGTGATACCCTTGCTCGAAGCTTCGTTGTTGCTGGTTGTGGGATTGCCATATGCACACAACATTCTTCACTTGGGGGGCCATCATCTGCAAGTGGATTTGAGAGATAAAGAAGGAGGAATGGATTTGATATGGGAGAGCATAAGAGAAGATGGCTTAGTCAAAGACCAAGATAGGGGAAATTGAGCTAACTCTCTCTCTCTCGTAGCCTCTCGGGGTAACTCCTCTCTCTCTCTCTCTCTCTCTCTCTCTCTCTCTCTCTCTCTCTCTCTCTCTCTCTCTCTCTCTCCTAGCCTCTTGGGGTCTCCTTGTGCTTCCTTGTGCCTCCCTAACTACTCCCCATGCCTCATATTTATAGCTAAACAAGAGAAGAAGGGTTGTGGTGGTAGAGAAGAAGAGCTCTTTGTGGAGGGGATCTTGGAAAAATCAGTGAGTTGATGCTCAAATAATAAATCTGATGGTTCCATTGGCTCCGAAAGGGGGGTAAAACACCAAGACACCTGGTTAGAAATCTTTTAGATCACTCCTTTTTCTCCCTGTTTGAAGTATCGTTTATTGCCTGTAGACTGCGATCGCAGTGTGCACGAATTCACCAATCCCTCTTTTTCGTATTAAATCTCCAAAACTAGCTAAAAAATCACTTGCTTTTTTTTACATGACATCCAATTCTAGAAATTTCCATATCTTTTTAGGATATTTATAATAAATAATATCTAAAATATGCTAGTTTTGTCCAAAAATCTAATATTTTTGGATCATCCATACTATACACATTAACACTAGTGATTAATATGGCTCATAATTCTCGTTCACATTGCAACTTCCGTGAAGGTTGGCTACGATCCTCCTTGTTAATCCGAGAAAAATGTCAGATTATAACTCTCAAAATTTTAAATATATTTTTAAATAGATAAAAATTATTAGTTAGTAACCTTACTAACTTATTAATTGACTAACTAACTTTCGAACTAACCAACTAATTTTTAATTGCTTGGAAATATTACATCCTCCTCCCCTTAGAGAAATCAAGATGTTCTCATCTCGACAGAACTGGGGATTTCATTTTGGAACATGTGGGGTAAGACCCATCAAACATTCGTTGTGACACTCTGACCACTCATAAGTATGCGGTCTTTAAAATAACAACTTATTGTATTTGATATAACTGAGTCTGGATTACAAGAGAAAATTTATTGTAGTTACATCTCATGAATATCTTTTAGGTTTTTCCTAAGTTCTGATAATTTCCTGGTAGGTTCTGGATCACTGAAGCTTGTACAACTTCATTTCTTGTAAGTTCAAGTTCTCTTTGAGTCCTATTGGGAATTGATGTCGATATGCCCAATGTTGTGGCACTAGGAGCATTGGTGTTTAGGGTGCTTTGGACATTATGTTTTGAAATGACCTAACTTCTTGCAATAGAAACATCGCGGAACCTTATCACTCGAGGTCACAAGATTCCTGGTTGTCCTTGGCAGGAATTTCTTATTTAGACTAAATTGCTCTAGGTGATGGGATCTAAAATGGGCCGGCACTGGCTATGGCACTAGCCGGACCTCATGCATATACAATAGATAACCCCACCACACGGCCTCGCAGGCCAGGAGTGTCTAATACTCACTTTGCACCAAATGCTTATGACAATTTTGTATTTGTATCCAATATGTAGTCCAACATTTGCCTGCCCTTCTCCTCAGAGGGAGATCCCATAACATATAGGCATAATGCCTCGTAATACACACATAGGGAAGAACCTCTCGGTTGATTGCCGCGGCTCCACTACGACTCTCCTACACCTCGGGAATTGGCCCCAAGATGCGTCGCTAATACATATGACATTCGCACAAACTCCAGTCTTTCATAATTAAACGTTCTAGGAGATTTTGATTTGCCTCACAAAACTTTCCCCAACTGAAGCATCCGTCTAAACCTACAGCTTGGGTTTCCTATCCTCTCAGCGTTGGTCAAAGTTTATCAATCAATTGCAATGCATTCTAGGAGATACCACGTGGCATGCTTGATGCAAGGTGTATTACGATGGTGCACAACCATTTTATGATTAAAAAACCAACCATGTGAGGTGCGGAAAATAGCCCTTTCATGAATTTTGACTAAGCGTTATGTACTGTGCTGCTTTAGGGACTAGCACCGGAACTTCCGTGCTACTAGTCACCTATATTTAACTATGGAACGATCCCTAAATGCTATGCACAAAAAGGGAAATCAGAATTGGTATCTTTTTAGCAATTAGATCGTCACACAAACTTCCTCCCCCCCTCACCGTTTAGGTGTTGATGCAGTGCATAGGTGTAAATGGTTATTTTGTGTCATTTTTGTATGTAAAAAACAATAAACACGTACTATAACACAAAGGACGATGCCAAACTGAGGCTTCACCTCATGCTTTAACCTTGCCAAACATTCATGCACATAAATCTTATTTTTCCATATTTTTTGAGCATGAAAACCCCAATTTTCTATTTTTTGCTATTTTTTCTATTTATTATTCATGGAAAATAGGTATTTTTTAATTTATTTGTATTGGCTTATCATTTTGACTAAAACTTAATATTTTCTTTGAGTTTATCCCATTTTCACTCCTTTTTTCCAACTCAAAATCGAAAAAACCACTAATTTATGTTAAGTAATTGAAGAAACAAAGACTTGAATAGAAAGAAGAACATGAGAGCCACAAATTATTTTGGAAATTACTAGGCCTTGAAAAAGAAATCAAGTTTTGTAAATGAGGGCCCCCTCTCGTATAAATTGTAATTAAATCCAATAGCACTTAGCATAAGAACATGGAATTGAGTGCATACTTAGAGGGAAGATCGTTCTTTGGCCCAAAAAGTGGGTTGGATGCCCAAGAGTGACATGGAAATCCTAACCCTAAAAAGTGATGAAAGAGAACAAAAAAGTCTATTCATGTGTATGCTCATTTCTTACTCTCGCTTTTATTTTTCCCACAGAGAGAGAGAGAGAGAGAGAGAGAGAGAGAGAGAGAGAGAGAGAGAGAGAGAGAGAGAGAGAGAGAGAGAGAGAGAGAGAGAGAGAGAGAGAGAGAGAGAGAGAGAGAGTGTGTGTGTGTGTAAGCTTGAGGGAAGGAGTGTGTAAGAGTGAGGAACCAAGGGTGAAGCTCCTATCTCTTCTCTTGAGTGCTCTCTCATGCCTATCCTCTTGCTCTCTCTTTGCACGTGAAGGTTGTAAGGGTGCGAAGGGAGAGTGGGTGCATGTAGAGTCATGGAGCCTTCCAAGAGCTACCTTCGTTCTTCAAGGAGGGCCAAGGGAGCTCACTATAATGGTTTTGGATTTCTTGTAATGTGTGAGAGGCTAGGTGAGAGATAGCCAATAGATTTTGTGCATCAAAACTCCTAAAATAGTAGGAGTATGTCCAATAGTCCCAAGACATTGAATATTTATTTCCCAACAATAGTGATTATGCCTAGTCTTTCATAGGCTCTAATTTCTCAAGAAATATAGGAACCATAATATCAAATATAATTATGCAACCCACCATGGTTGTAAAAGACAAGAAATATAGGAACCATGATATCAAATATAACTATGTAACCAAAGACAAGAAGGCAAGAAAGCGTGATGACAAGGAAAACAAGAAGAAGGGAAAAAGTGATGAGCATGGCACAAAGAGGCAAAAATGAGCAGCAAAATGAAAGAATTAGGCTTTTATATGTGAATAAGACAATGAAGAAGAAAGGAAAGATTTCCACCAATGTATGCATGCCATATCAATGCAAGATCCCATGATGACCTAGAAACATCATCTACATCTCAAAGTACCATATCACCACCACTTTGACCATATGCATAGAATAATGTTTAAGAGCATTGAGAACTCACCAACCAATTAAAACAAAGAAAAAAACACTTGGATCACAATTTGGGCCATCATCAGAACATAGGAGTTAGAATTTGGAGTACTAAAATCAAGATACTCATAAGAAATCATGAGTTTGGAGTTAGAACTTGGAGCACTAGAACCAAAAGATTCTTCAACCTCATAAAAAATCATGAATGAACAATCCTACTTGTCACCACGATAATGGTGCAACCTAAATCCATTCACTATACGTGGAAGATTCCCTACAAATTTGCCAAATAAAAGGCATTGCATTCAAAATTGCAGAATAGAAAAATGGACCTGCTCCATTCAAACTTCAGATTCCTCAAATGCTTGCCCATCCGAGTGTTGAAAACTAGTACTGCTTGACCACACTTAAATAAGCATTTCTTATAGAAAGATAATCCATCAAGTATTCTTGCCTCAACTAATAAAAGATAAGTACCCTAGATCTAATATTCATAAAGTTGAGCAATGGATTTCAACTGGAAGGGTAAAGAATCCTCCAGAAGGAGACATATCCACAATAGCTATGCGCATACTAAGCACAAAAAATTATAGTGGTATGATAGCTTTTAAAGGTAGAGCAAGTGTGAGAGTACAAGTAGAAGCAAGAGAAAGTAAGAGCTATGGAGATCCAAGTAGTAAGAGAGAGCAACATGGTATGTGAGAACTCCAATAGTCACAATGTGTGATCTACCTTCCCTTATTCTATTGTCATAGAAAGAATAAATAATAAAGTGATAATGATGGGCAATCTCTACCTATAGTGTACAAGCATGTGGGCACTATATATACAAAATAACTATAAGCAAATAAGCACATGTGGTACCCAACAACATTCCAATTAAATCCGAATTAAATGAGTGTGGAGAAAATAAGAAAAAATGTGACAAAGTATAATGTATACATATAAGTACAATAGGATGAGAAATAGAGGTAATCTCGTGCTATGCCCATCAACTTCCTAAGGAAGGTATAAAATTTCATTGGGAAACTTTTAGTAAGTAGATTTGTAGGATTCTCGTTAGTTGAGATCTTAACAAACTCTATCTACTTGTCCTCAACCACCTTTGTGATAAAGTGGTAACAAACCTCAATATGCTTAGTCTTTGCATCATGCAAGAATAGATTATGGGCCAATTGCATGACACTCATAGAGTCTGAATGCAACATAGAAGTCATAGTTGTATCAAGGTCTGCTACAACCAAATACCCTAACTATAGGGTCTCCTTGAAAGCCTTAGTGGTTGTTGCAATATATTTAGTCTTGGTAGTGGACAAGGCCATGTATTTTTGCACCATGACATTCAAGACACAACACCTCCAACAAAAGTGAAGACATGGCCAGAGGTGGAATTCCTACTATCTGCATGTCTTGCATAATGGGAGTCTATATGGCCCACAATTCCAATATCTTGGTCATCATAACAGATACAAACATTTGTAGTGCCCTTAAGGTATCTCATGATACCCCTCATGGTGTCCCAATATCACTAGTTAGGTGTCACCATTTAATAAGCCACAACTTCCATTGTAAATGCTATATCAAATCTATGGCTATCATGGCATACATCAAGTTTCCATTGTTGATTCATAATATGGAAACTTGGCTATCTCAGCTTTCTCATCATTTGACTAGGGACAATCTGTGTGCCTTACCTTCACATGACAAGGTAATAAGTAGCCATCAGTTTACAACCTTACATACGAAATTGCTCAAGTATTATGTGGATGTACTCCTTTTAGGATTAGTAGTGACAAGGTAATAAGTAGCCATCAATTTACAACCTTACATATGGACAAGGTAATAAGTAGCCATCAGTTTACAACCTTACATATGGAATTGCTCAAGTATTATGTGGATGTACTCCTTTTAGGATTAGTAGTAAAGTCTCTTAGAGCAATCACACATAATGACAATATCAAGTATGTGAGAGGCATGTCCCATGCCCTTCATCTCAAAGATATTCTTGAGTTAAGTCTTCAAAGCATCTAGCTTAGCATAAACACTCCCAAAAATTAGCATGTCATCAATATAGTACCAAAATGATAAGGCTACCATCACAAGTATTCTTAGTGTAAAGACACAAATCCACAACACTATGGTAATAACCGCAAGATTGCATAAAAACATCCAACTTGTGGTACCATTTCCTAAGCTCCTTCTTAAGTTAAGAAAATATTGATCAATTTGCATGCTAGCTGCTCCCTACCCTTGTCCACAAAGCCCTTAGGCTAGTGCATATAGATGTTCTCATGTGCGTCCCCATGTAAAAAATCTATTTTCACATCCATTTGATAAAGCTCTAGATCTCATCGTGCAAGTAAGGCCAATCCAAGTGTAAGGGAGCCATCTTGACCACAAGGGAAAATATCTCATTAAAGTCAACTCCCTTTTCTTGTTTAAAAACCTTTGTAACTAAATGAGCCTTGTATGTTAGCTTAGGGTGACTAGGATGCTCTTCAACTTGTACACCCACTCGCATAGCAATGCATGTTTATCATTTGGTAAGGAAACCAAGTCCTAGATATGATTTTTCTACAGTGAATCAAACTAAAACTACATAGCCTCTCCCAAGAGTGACTATCACCTCTCTACATAGCCTCCTCATAAGTAAGGAACTCATTAAAATTTGTCATAAGACATAATGTATAGAGGTCTCAAAGCAATCAGTAGGGCATAAGGCTCTAGCAAAGCATCTCAAAATAGATTGTGGTGGTTGGGTTATGTACTGTCTATCCTTTTTATCTACATTAGGGGAATTTTGAGATCTTGAAAATGCCCTATAGGAGATCCTAGATATAAAAGATATCTTAGAAAATAAAAATAATTTTAGGGTTCTCTAAAAAGTTTATATTTTAATAAATAAACATATCTAAAATCATTAAAATATCATTATTATAATCCTCTCGTGACTTGCATCAAACCTAGAAATGTAGGCTACTATAAAGATGATGATGGTGATTGACTTAATGAAGATCGTGTTGTGATAGAAGTGAAAAAAGATATTATTTAATTTGAATTTTTTGGACATTTGGTTACTTCTATCCATCCCCATTCTCCCTTATCCTTCTTCCTCTTCTTGTTAGTTACGTATTCTTCAACTTTTTTGAATTCACATAGTATGCCTACTGAAAGCTACAGACCATATCTTTAGCTATGGATCAATCATCCAATGATACTTATAATAATAGTAAAAGAGCTCTCTATCATCTTCACGTTGAGCTAGAACATGAGTATGAACCAAGTAGGAAAAAAAAACATTGTTTTAGGATCCATGAAGTATGCCTTTTGATTTGAAGGGAAGAAAATTCTTGATCTTTGGTTGGATGGAAGCTATACCCCAAAGATCCTATCCAAAATAGTACTCCTTGTTTTAATAATAGCTCTTCACTAATCTAGTTTATTGGTGATGATTATAATGGGCTTTTAGGCTATATATCTAATCTTATTGTAGAGAATGATGTTCTTAGATTGGAGAATCACTTGTTAACAAAACATAAAGACGAGTTATTACTAAAACTATAGGAGTATCAACAAAAGAATCATTCATTGAAAAAAGTATCAAAGTATACCAACGAAAAAAACTATTTTAGGGCTTTGAAATTAACAAAGAACTCTCAAGAATATTAAGTATCTCAAAAAAGAAGGAGATGATTGCATAAAAGAATCCAAGTATCAACATATATCTTTTACTTAAGAAATGTTGAGTGTAACTTCTCTTATAATAGTATCTAATTTATGATGTTACTTTGTTTAAATCTCTTCTTCAACCAAATGTAAGTAAGAGAGATACTTCAAAGTCATTTCAATTTTATTATCATACATTGCCATAAGTAATCCCAAAGGATATTCTTGAGAAGAAGAAATTCAAAAAAGTAAACAGATAATGCTTGGATTCTTTCATTAAACATCGTTCTTTGGATTCTAAGCTAGTTCAGAAGACTTTGGATAGTGTTGGTGTTAGTTAAGATGCATATATACAAATTTTCTAGCTAATGCAATCAAATATGAAACAATGTTAGTTATGCAATTGTTTACTTTCGAGGCCATTTGTGGTGAAGACCATTAAACATAGAGTTAACAATAAAGTGATGGAGGTTTTAGGTGAGCCTTTCCATATCAAGCCCAGCTTTAAGATCAAGAAGAAAGAGGTTCTTTACTATGAATTTAACAACATTTTCCTTAGTTTTCCTACTCTTAAATGCTTGATGATCAAATTCTATGATTTGTCTTTATAAGAGGCACAATGAGTAGCTATGTTTATGATTAAACTTGATAATAGTGAGATTTTAAAATGTACAAAATTAGAAAAGGTCTCCATTATCTTGATAAATAAAGCAATTTCATCAAGTCATTGCATTCATTCAATGATATTTAGTATTCAATTTAAATACAAGATCTGGTTCTTAGGAGATTTTCAAGTAAACACAAAGGATTTTGATATACTGTATTGGGTTTTCATCAAACTTCAATACTTGATATGATTAAGAGATAACAAGCAAGAGAATAGCTATTTGTTGAGGGATTTGGGAACTATAAGGTTGAATGGCACATAGCTAGTCACTTGGAGACACTTAAGTGCATGTATGATGTGCCTAAAGGAGCAAACTCTAGATGTTCCTACCTATATTGCATATGCACAGTTGAGCTCAAGTAATTGGAATAGAGCCCCCTTCACAGACACATCAAAGACCCACACTTCAAGCCAATTCTAGATATTCCTTTGGCCAATGCTCATATATGTACACTTCATGCAATTTGTAGAATAATTGAAAAGCTCATTTATCTTTACATAGGGTTTGCTTGAAAGCTAAAACCTTTATCAGCTAGACAAGATGCTATAACAAAGATCGAGTAAGTTTGTCCTACAACTAGTTTACATGGAGTTAATGTTATTATTGAATAAGTTCTTCAAAAGTCCAAGGATGGAAATTGTGTCCCCAAAAAGTGATTTGTTGGTGGAGTGAAGGGTAGAAGGTTCCTACTCTTTCATAGAATGTTTGGCAGTATTAACTCTAGAAATGGTTGTTCAATCATTATATATAATAAATGGAAATCCCTACATAATGCAGTTAAGGATCATGATAATAATGGACAAGCTCAGAAAAAAAAAGCCAGAGTTTGAAAAACACTAGATAAATTACTTTTTTATTATGATAAAATTGATTGAAAAGATGATGATATCAAAGACTTCAAAGATCAATTGAATCTTTTCAAAAAGGTAATACAAAAGCTTGGGTTAATTAACACTTTACTCTAGTAATAAGTGTTTATGTTTCTTCATTGTCTAACTTATATAAGTTTTTTAACTAACTTTCTTTGTTTTTTAACTGTGCAGTATATTTCATACAACCATATATTTCATTAAACAATATGGAAGCCTATCTATATGGTCAACCCAAGGCATGGATAAATCATATTACCAGAGGTAAGAACAAAATACTTTAGGCACACAAGATATGGAGGAGGAAGTGTCAAAGCAAATAGTTTATTAGAGGCCTTTTAATAGTTTTATAGAAAAAATTGGCATAAATTTAAGCTTTAAGATACAACCATATTGTGCAATGCATCACTTTGTCAAAAACCATACAAATCATTACCCAAAAACTGAAGAGGAATATCTAAACTCTTGTTCAAAGTAGAGATTTTTATAATGGTTACAAACTAAACAAAGAGAAGGAAAATATAGGTTTCAAGAAACCCTCTTTAAGATCCTTCATCTATCTCTGTTGTACATGAATCTTTAGCTTCATCCCACTCAATAAGGCCTCTATATATAAAAAAACTCTTGCTTTTTATAGCTTGGAAGAAGCTTCAAATCTTTTGCACCTCCTACAAAGACAAAGTAAATAGAAGCTAAAAACTCCAAAGTATCTAGCTCTAGACCCATCGTAACCAAGCATTTGGCCAAAAACTTTAATAGCTTCTTTTTTCTCCACCAAAATGATCTTATTCACTTCTCTATTATTGAACACTTCAAATCCAATGACTTTGGAAGTAGCTTTCAAAGCCATCGTTGGAAAACTTGGAGAGCTTGAGAATTTGTTGTGATAAATTGCAAAAGTTTGATTATCTAAGCTACCAAGAGAGTGGTCAAGTCCTTGAATTTTCCCAAGCTTTAGTGGTCTAGAGCCCTTGGCTCTTCCAAGAAAGTTATCAGGATCTTCAATTCCAATCTATATAAGAAACAAAAAAGATTTCCTTGTCAATAGATGAAAATATTGTCCATTAAGCACAACAAAACTCTAATATTAAGCTTATGAAGATCTTGAAAATATATTTAATACCTTTGGGTTTTCATCATCTTCAAGAAGGCTCTCATCATAAAGATTTAAGCACAACAAAACTCTAGTATTAAGCCTATGAAGATCTTGAAAATATCTTTAATACCTTTGGGTTTTTATCATCTTAAAGAAGGCTCTCATCATAAAGATTTGTTGAGTTCTTTGGCTTCTCCTCTCATGGAGGCTTTAGTGTGTCTTCATACCCTATGCCCTCAACAATAACTCTTCTTTTGTGGATATTCCCTTCTTTTCATATTCCACAATTTTATTGACATATGTGTGTAAGGCCATGGAGCTATCTTGAAAATTCTTCTCCTCAACATCCAGAGTTGGTAGTGGGTATGGTTCCTAAATCATGAAATCCTTGTCAATTTAGCCTCATGTTGCTAGGATGGACAAGCAATAATCTTCTTTAATATCAAAAAGTTGTTGAATAACATTGAGAAACACATATCTTTTTTTAAAAAAATAAGGTAGGTAGGAAATATAGGGATACAATCAAAAGAGTCTTCTTCAATCTCTGTGTACTCAATTCCAACTCCTCTTCTTCTACCTTTGTAATGTTCTGGCTCTTGAATGTAGCAAGATCAAAATCTTGCCCCAGCTAATTCTCAACATCCTCTTGAAACATATTTGCCTTCTCTTCAAGCTCCTAATCTATGCATGCAACATCTTCTCCCTTGTTATCTTACACTTTCTCTCAAGAAGAATCATCCATATATTGGATAAACAAAAGAATACCTATATCTTTTTAAATCAAAAGATACTATTGTTGATCCATATGAAAAATGCACTTAATGTCATGGCTTAAACTCCTCATCAATAAGATAATACTTGCTAACCAAAGTTATCATGGGAGCATTGGTTTCTTAGATCACATAATTAAAATAAACATAGTTTCAATTGTGTGAGACTCTACATGTCTAACATACTCCTTAAGCTTTTCTTCAAGATCTCTCAGGAGCTCTTGCAAATCAAAAGGGACATTGAGCATATCTCTAATGTAAATAAACTTGGATGAGTTCCATGTCTTCTGAAGAAAATCAAAGAGTCTATCATCACAATTATCCTCCAACTCTTTTTGCTTCATTCCCTCAAGGGATAGGTTTATTTTTTACATTCTAATCCTACAAAAATAAAGAAAAGCAAAACAAATCCTTTTGAGCAAGAAAATTTGAAAAATCAAGTGGGACATTCACACAACAAAACCTTGACATATGAAATGTGAGATTAGTTTTAGCCAACAAACAACACCACTATTGAACTCGTGTTTCATACGACACAATCTAGGACAAATTGTCTCTTTTTGATTTGAGGTTCGCTAAGACATTTGCAAATTTTTCTAGCTTGTAGAGTTGATCATCTAGTAAGTCTCAAAGCTATATCACATTTTACTCAATAGGTGTGCATCAAAAGCTTTTAAAAAATAGAATTTTCTATTCATATCTAGTGTGCTAATGAAATTTTTGCCTTGGAGGCTTGATTCTTATGTTGGTCTTGCTTGAATACTCTTGCTAGAGATGGAAAGCTAGTATACTACATTCAAAATGAGCTTTCCTTGAAAGGCTAGATGAAAATGATTCTTTACTAGAATGGTTGGGATAAAATGCTCAAGTTTATCTTAGGCTAAAGAAATAACATTGAAATTAATTAGAGTGGTACTTGGTAACACATGATCTCATTAATTACTTTTTGTAGGCCCAAAAAATAGTCCCATGTGTGAAAACTTACCTTAAAAATAGCAAAAAAGTTTGAACTCTCTTTTCGATGAAACAATGTCCTTTTTAGTACAAGTTTCAAGAGCAATAGCTCTATTATTAAATGCCTTTTTTGGAGTCTTCTAAAGAGTAGTATCTCACAATAATTGACCATTTCTAGACGTAATCTTCCCTATCTCCATCAAACTAAAGCTAAGCCCTCCTTTACCCTATTGAAAGAGAAGGCAAGCATCCATGATCAAATCATATAGTGTAAGTGATCAAATCAATGTATTTTTTGTCTCAATGTTAAATGAAATGCAAATTTTTTAGTTGTGGGTATGCCCTACTAACTTCAAAGCACATTTCTTTGTCTACTTTATTTTCATGTTTTATATGTTTACTAGTCAACATTTAATGGTTGTTGGATTTCTTATTATTGTATGGTAATATTTGTGCATACCATATGTTAATATACAAATTAATAGTTACTAATTGTATTTTCCTAACTTTTTATTGTGGTTGTTTTGTTGACCTATGACTAGAACTAAAGCTATTACAAGGAAGCAGAAGATTGATTGTAGGAACATTGCTAAGAAGATCCATCAGTCCTCCAAACTATCCAAGCCACCAAAAAAGCTTAAAGGAGACTTTCATAGGGTTTGAGATGTGGTAGATGTAGTCTGAATAGTTACATGTGGACAAGGAGTGTTTTTCATTGTATCCAATAGGATCCATAGGATTTCTTAATTGAAAATTATTAGGATACATACATCTACGCTACCTATGCACATGGGGTGACACTTACGGATAAGGATACAATTATTCTTAGAAGATTGAGATATAGATTCTCCAATGTTTTAGAGCCACTTTCTCTTACCAATGAAAAGACAAAATATTCTTAATGTGCTACCATACATGAAAAAGAAGGAGGACACATGTCCTAAAGTAGAGGATATCATACATGAGAGAGATACAAGACAACATGAAAAGGGAAAAAAGGCTATAAAGAAACAAGTAGAGAAATATAGGGAGCATAAGAGGAAGAAAGTAGAAGAAAAAAAAAGCAGAGAAACTAGGATCACTAGAAGTTGAGCTTTTTGACATGCTTGACTCAACGTGTTTCAATGTATATTGCTTCTTACCCAGTGACATAGACAAGATAAATAATATTGTTCCTTTGGGCTCAGAATGTGTGCAGATCCTCAAGGATAAAATGAGAAAATTATATGACTCCATTCTTCTTGTTGGATTGAGATATAACCTATCTTTTTTTTTTTGCTATTAAGAATAATATTTTTCTAACAATGATTTTTTTCCTATATACTCACTATCTTACTGATTTTACTAGGTGTATGATGCATTAACTCCCTTTTGATATACAATGAAAAGTTAAGATTCTTGATCCTTCAATCTTCCATTATATGAGGCTAAGGGAGCTTGAAGCTAAGGGAACTTACTTCAATTTATTTATAAATAAATTGTATACACAAAGCAAATATAAATAAAATTAAGCCTCTATAAATAAAGCAAGCTAATTGAAAACAAAAAGTTAAAATTCTTGATCCTTCAATCTTCCATATCACAAGTAAGTTGTCTTCTATTTTTTCTAGTTTCAAAAGAGTTAGTATACCAAATTATTTATAAATGATTATTTTCAAGTCTTATTGGAGCATGATTACCATAAACTTTATAGACAAGCAATGCTTTTTAATCAATTGTTTGAAAGGAATACATGAAAATGCTAAGATGTAAGTGGAATAATCCCAAGGCTTCTTATCATGTGAAATTTTATTTGTTTTTATTATTTGATATAGAACTTCCAAAAGATTGATTGAAGTGATACAAAGAAAGCCACCTTTGATCTATTTACAGAAATGGAGTATAGACAAATTGTGATAAGTTTTTTATCAAAAAACATCAAGATACTTGATTCAATAAACTACCATAAATAAATTGTATAATTTTGTTTTGTGTTGCTTATAAAGCCCTCATCACAAGATGGCCATCATTCTTATGGTTGGAGGGTTCTAATTGTAAATGCCAAGAGATTGGTCAAGTTTATTTATCTTAATGATGAAAACTTTATAGAGCATGTTTGGTATGTATATGAGTAAAACTTTTCAAGTATAAACTAGTCAATTGCATACAATAAGAACAAGAAGACAAGGAGGACACAGCTAAGGAGGGGGTAGAGGGTGTGGAAGTAGAGAAGGATGGGCCTTCAATACCTAAGGCAATCAAAGCATCAAAGAAAGGTAAAAGATCACCTAAAAGGGATGTTTCTCACAAAAAGAAATAGCTTTCGTATATTATCTTATAAAATCTCATGTATATAAATCATGAAAAAAGTACATACAAATTTGCTACAATATCTAAACTTGTATTTATATTGAAAATGAAGAGATTTTTTTTAATATACTTATAATGTATATTTTTCTCTCTCCTCTTTCAGATTTGTAAAAAATTAGCACAGCATTTACATTCAAAAATTTGAATCAAATATATATGCACTATACATAACTTGATGTATAAACTTATCCATTTATTGTTAAGTTGGAATGCAAATGAAGATGGCAATTCGATATCTTTATTTTGTAAATCCAACCTCATTTGATATAGTGTACATAATGATCTAACATTCAGTATCATAATAATGTTCTCATTGAGCCAAAAATCAAGATCCACTATAGGATATTTGCTACAACCCTCAAGATTCTAATCCAAAGCAACTTACCATCAACACAATGTCATCTACTATAATAAAAGCTAAGGATAAAATTTTAAGTAGAAAGCATGTATTTGCAAGTAAGAGATTCTTGATCTATCTTACAAGTTATCTTGCCTTTTAACCTGGTATCCCACCCCTCATCGACAAATTCTAAGACATAATCATATGCCAGTCTCTTGATTGATAGCATGGCCTTTGACTTTCTTATCTCAGAATTGAAAAAGAAATCGATAAACACATTAATAGGCATAAACAAAGTAATCTTCCTTAGCCTACTTGAGATATTAGGTTTTATTGTTCTTTGTATTTCAGAAAATATTTTACATCTATAGCTCTCACTAGTGATTGGGACTTGGTAGAGACCACTCAAGGCTTGTAAAATTAGGCAAGGAAGCACTAATATTGTTTTCCATTAGCCACTATGCATAGGAATAATATAAGAATGGTTATTTCTTCTCCAATCAAACTATGTATAAATATAACATCAATAATAAACTTGATAGGATGCTATTCAAGATTAAAAGGATAGACATATACAAATAAAAATAAAATCTATCATAATAAAACTTAATATCAAGTTTAATTTAAAAAACATTGAGAATGAAATACTTACAATTCAGTTTATGCAATGAAAAACTTGAAGCTCTAGGTTCCACATGCAACTCTCTGAGCATAAATACATATTGTACTAAAATGTCTTTTATGCTATTTTTATTTGCTCTACGTTTGAAATATTTGATCTTGCCCTTCGAGCAGAGATGAAAGAGCTCTCACATATATGTCTTTTCCTATGTTTTACTTGTTGCATGGTAATCTAACTACTTTTGCTAATGGTAGGAATTCATCTTCCATCTATTTAAAATGAATCAAACATAAATATGAATGTGATTTTAAAGCTTGGGCATCTTATTTAAGATCAAATTTCTATATCCATGGCAAACAGAGGGAAGCGAGAGAAACAAGCTACCACCAAAAGGAAGGAAATAGATGAGAACAATAAAACAAGGGAGGAAAAAAAGACGAACACTAAGTTTTTTGGTAATTTGACTTTAGTTTTAATTATCATTATTATACAATCCTATATATATCATCGATGTAAAGTGATTGAGACCCTATGCCATTAATGTAAAGGGTGTTGTAATCATAATTATGAGATGATAAAAATAGATATTCACAATAAAAATTCGTAGTAATATTATATCTATGTCTATTAATTTTATAAAATGACTTTTTTCTTTTCAAAAATAGAATTTTCATTACAGAGGCTTTGCTCTCATTGGTCTACAGCACACACTCTCTACATTCTAAAAGAAAATTTTGAGACCTCAAAAATCCCTAATAACATGATGATCCTACACAACTAGAAAATCTTGGCCACTATATCATCAACAGCTCCTAGAGGCTTTCTAATTAGCATCAGTTACACTATGACAAGAGGCTCATCTTGAAATCTCACCCTATGCATACCTCAACCACCTGCTCACATCTCATATACATATTTTTCTCATGAAACACAATGTCATGGTTGTGGTGGATAACCTTCCGAGCCTATGGATCCCCAAGGCAATAGCTCATCTTAGTTGCATCACATTAACTAAGAAATATGCATTTGACCAACTTTAAATCCAGCTTATTGTATTTGTCTTTGGGAATATGGTAAAAAAATGTCACATCTAAAGACTCATAAGTATGCATACAAGGGAGGTTTGCCAAACCATATCTCCTCTGGAACTCTTCTACCAAGAGTAGTGTAGCGGGATCTATTAATTAGATATACTATAGTTATAACTAGCTCAATCTAAAAATATTGTGATCAACCTACTTCACTAAGCATACTATGGACTCTTTCTTGAATAGTCCTATCCATGCACGGCAATATGATTCTGGGGTGGGGTATAAGGGGCAGGTGGCAAGTACTACAAATAAGTCAATACTTTCATTCCTTTGAGGAACATATGCCCAAGAAAGTGAAGCTAAATAGATACATGGGAAAGATCAATCATGGTCAAAACATGATCAATAGATCTAGATACAAGCAAGGGGTATAGGCTGCCAATCCTAGCACCTATACAAAAGATAAGGTTGCCACATATAATCTTCCATGCAGAATCACCAAAGGATAAACGAGACCGCTCATCATATAACTATCCAATTGAGATAAGGTTTTTGAGTCAAGGTTGAGACACGATATACATCATGCAGAACAAATGGAGCACCAGTATGAATCTGTGGTCTCACATCACATATGCCAACAATATCACATAGTTATTGAATTGGTAATAGTGCACTAGGTATAAAACAATGATGAAGCAAGGTAATATGAAAGCCCTTGAATCAAGAATATTGTGAGAGTAAGCAGATTGAATATCAAGCATTGAGTAGCATCAAGTCAAGAAGCAATAAGTATATAATCATTTGAACTGTACTGCAAGGCACAATCTTAATAGTGGACAGAAAATGGATTGGAACTTATTCCAGTGAGTGGAGATAGGAGTGCTCTCCTTTACTGAAGATCCACAAGCTTCTTCAACCAATATAAATGTGAAGCAAGACTTTGCTTTTCATCAAGTTCACATTGTTTCTCCATAAATCATAACCACCATCTTTAGTCAAAATAACATTGAAATAAACCTGCTTCGAAAAAGGCAAGAGGACTTGCATATCTCATCAAAATCTTCCCAATAATCATCTCAATTCCAATATTCTAGCTTTATTCCCTTGGTCTTGAATGGCCTCACTTGCTTCTTTTGCAACCATGCTTGCCAAATATGAGACTTCCAATATTGGAAGTTATTGACATGCAACTTCTCTATGTTAAAGATAATAGTGCCATTGGATGCATTTGAAACACTTGTCATTATGTCTGCCAAAAAAAATACAAGCCACTATAATAATAGCGAATCGATCCTATATTGAGCCAAAATGCATGCAACTAGAGGAAGATTGGGCCAATACACTAATGTCCAAAGTAAGAATCACTAGCATGCTGAATACAAGTGTCTACTCTCAAAGAAACTACTCAAATTTGAATTTTAGCATAGCTATTTGTAAAATTGTAGTAAATAAGTGTATAACTATAGGCAAAAGATCAAAATACAAAGCTCCCATTGCCAGGGATACCCAAGTAGCAATTGGAATATAAAATGCAACTAGTAGTGAAAAATAGATCATAGCCCACCAAGGTACTAAATGCTATCAAATACCCAAAGGATGCACTCCCAAACAAAAGAGTAGTATGTACACAATCCAACTGTGCATAAAACGAAGATCCACCAATCTGCAACTAACTTGTTGTGCATATGAATAATGAATCTCAAGTGCATAACTGAGAATGCATCCAAAGATAACAAACCCTTTTGATAGGAGAAAGTACCAAGTGTACAAACCAAAGCTAGATCAACCCACAATCATCAATGTCTACAATAAGGGTAGTGTATGCATAAACTAATAAGCATGTAAGAGTCTCCCATTGACTCAAGAGTCCAAGCTCCACAATGAAAATATCAAAGTGATCCTATAGAAGAAAATTTGGAATGTCTAAGAGTTAAAAAAAGCTCAATACATATGTCTCATAACATCCAAGTACCCAAAATGTAAAGCAATACATTTAAGAGCATATAACAACAGTAAGTCTTCAAGCTCGTAAAGCGGGAAACCATTGAAGCAAATAGCCACTTCAAATATGTATCTAACAAAGCTCAACATAAGCATATTCAAGTATAATAATCAATGCCAACTTCCAACCATCAATACATCCATGTAGCATCCCTAAAGAATTTGTAGGCATTCAATACATAAACCTTCACAGTGAATGCTTGCTACCCATAGGGTATTATAGCAAAGAACCCTTCAAATGCTGATTTGAGAATCAATACATCATCTAGGCATAGGCATAACAAGCAAGCCCCATAAGCATCAATAGAGCATTAAGTTAGCAAATACTTGCTGCCCAAATAGTAATAAGTAGATTTGTTTTGAACAATAGGTCAATGGTTAGCCTTAAGCACTCAAAATAATGCTCAAGGTTGAAGCCTTCAATGTTGAGAAGGGTGCCAAGAGAGCGACAAATGATTTGGATCTCAAGGAGAGATGGAGAAGATGTAGGATGTCAGAGACAAGAGTAGCCCAAATAGAAGCAAATCACGCTCGTTGCTCCTAGGGTACTACTAGTTGCTAATGAGCTTACAGCTCACTCGCTAGAGCTCAAAAGTTTAGTGAAAGGCCTCGATCAATGTCAAAAGGGGTGGATTTTATTGAAGAATAGATGACACTAATGCATACCTTAATGAGTGTCTACCATGAAAATTGAGAACGATTCTCGCTTCCCCAGCTAAAGTGAATGTTAATGAAGCTTCTCAAATACCTGCTCTAGTACCAATTGAACAATGGAGTAGGTGTGAGAGCATAAGAGAAAATAAGATGAAGCAAGAGCTATGGAGGTTCAAGCAAGAAAGAACCACCTGACATATTATAAACACAACCAAAGATGATGAAGATGAAGGAGCATAGCTTCAAAAACGTTGAAATCATCTAAGAAGGCCCTCATGAATTTTGTCAAATAAGGACAAAAATTCTATTTCATATCTTGCTGAAAAGAAATAAGAGCATTCTTAAGGCCAAACCACAATATAATGCACACAAATACTAAAAGTTGTATTGGATTGATCTCCCAAAGTAAGCTAGTATACACACTAGATCCATCCAAGAATGAATTCATCTCATGATCTATTGTTGCATCCAAAACATTATCTAGTTAATGTATAGGAAATGATCTAGAATAGTAGCCTCATTTAGCTTCTGGTAATCCACACAAATTTGGCTTGTTTTTCTTTGACACAATAACAATTGGAGAAATCCATTCAATATGAATCACTAGAGCAATGAAGTTTGGAGCAACCTATCTAGTTCCTCCTTGGCCAGTTTAGCCATATGGGGATTCATCCAATATCCTTGCATCCAAATTGGTACTGCACCTAATTTCAAGGGAATGCGGTGCTGATTAAACTTGGGATCAAGACACTTCATATCCAAGTAATAATATGCGAAAGTTTTTTTAAGTTTTTCAATAAGGCAATGAGTTTCTCATAAAAGATTGGATCTAAGTGAGCACTAATTTCCATCGCCTTTTTGTCATCTGACCCCAAATAAATTGTAAACAATTCATCCCCTATTACCTTAGTGAATTTATGACATTGAGCCTCAGACTCCTACTCTTACCTCAACATTTCAACAATATTTGAAGCCACCAAAGCCATAGTCTTTGCCTGCTTCTTCCTTAGTGTTGAATCTCTAGAAGGTAATCTTTTCTGGACTAGAACAACTTCTGAATCATCCTTTTCCTGCTTAAGACAAAGATATACCTAGGATTTTGGTCTAAGGTATTGTTGACTAATCTATAGAATATCCACTAGGACAGAAGGTCTCAAATTTGAATTGGTTGCCAAAAAATTGGCTTCTTTGTCATCATCCAACCCTTCATCATGTTGATCATTTTCACTACCACTTGTTGAAATACAAAATCAATGGCAAAGGGATCTTATTTAGGGAGAACCAAACTTTGTTATATCCTCTCAATCCCAACTGTGGCTCACTTGAGCTTGTTGAAGCCATGGCCTTACAAATAGGAGGTGATATTGATGTTGACCCTAGATCCACTATAAAGCTACACAATATTGCTGGCTCTGCCTTGGCCCCAAATAGTGATAATCAGAATGGTAGGATTTGATGGAAGAGATCATGGTGGTACTAGCTCATGCTACACCTTCTACACTTCCTTAGATATGATTGCTACTAGAGTCATGGTTAGCACTTCATGTACTAGTCATATAGGATGATCTAGCTGAATAAGTTGGAGTAGATGATCTTTGAATGTAGGAACTAGGTTTAAGAGATGACCCAAGGGGATAAAAATTGAGAACGGTGGATGACTGAGGCTCTAGACCTAATTCATCAGATGAAGCCCCTACATATTCTTTCACAAGTGCAGCTCCATGCCATGCTATTTCTCATTCATCGAAACATGAATTTCTTACGAATCTCCCATTGTGGTTGATTCTGTTATAGACCATCCTGCAAATTGATGGTGTACTTCGTCTTGCTCCACTAGGATACCCCAATAGGTTTATTCAATGCTAATTTGACTTGCTTCCCCAAGCAAGTCACTACATTCACAACATGTGCCAAAAGCTCCTCTATTTCCACCATATTGAGTGAAGGCATTAGTGCTTGATCTCTCCCTCGTTGTTTTTTAGCATCATAAGCGTGGACCTCCATGCATTCTACCCATTAGTACCCTTTTTACATACAAAATAAAGACTGCTTTCTTGAGAGTTGAGGGGTATCATCTTAGCCTCCTTGTCCCCATCCATGTCCTCCTTGGTCATGTTGGGAGATGAATAATACTACTGAGTATAAGAGATTTCCAATGTGACCATGGTAATAGATAGTATCTGTAGTACACTAATTGGCAAGCGGACTTGTTCTCGTGCCTTGCAATTCCCCTATTTGAGCCATTGAGCTATGTGCATTATAATGGCAAACCTTTGTAGTATGAGTTACGGTATGCAAAATCCCACAGCATCATTGATGGAAACCATAATCGACAACCAAGTGTCCCAAATTACTACATTTGGTATATTAGAGTATATTGCTTGCGGCCTTGCAGGTGCTACTTAAGGATTTGTAACTCTTGTCCTTCTTCTTGGACTTTATGGGTTTCTCCTATCCTCATTCTTAGAGTCCTCTTTGTCCCTACTACTTTCTTACTTTATGTCTAGTCTATATCTAAGTCACTATTGCTAGAATTGTGTCTCTTCTTAGTGAATTTGCCAATCTTCTTTCCTTTCCCTTTCTTACCCTACAATAAGGTCATTTATTTCCACAGGGCTTGTTGAATGAAATGCAAAAGATCATGTGCAATAATATCTTTCATAAACAACCTCAATGGAGCTTGCGATTCAATCCCTTGCTATGGATGGAATGTAACATTTTGCGTTCAGGCCTATTGTCAACATCATTGATCCTCTACAAAAGCACTTGAAATCAAGAAGTATAAGTTTGGACATCAGAATCCCACTATATAAGATTTCAAAGGCATTCCACTTTCTGGTAATCCGATCCTACTAAAATCATTTTGAGAAAGTCGACTTTCCACATCAAAATCCACCCACCCTTACTTTTCCTTCAACCATGATATCGCTTTTTTTACATTGTGGATTCAAACACTATGACCTTATACACCAAATTCATTTGCATTGGGGAATGAGATAAGCCACCTCAAATTGCCAAAGAAAACTAGCAGGGTCTTATGAGGAAGACCTTGTAAATTTAGGCAAAGGGACTTCAGTCATAAATGCCATAGTGTAGCCAAAAGGTGGGATAGAAGAAAATACCACTAAAATAGGTGAGGGAAAGAATTGGGCCACAAGCCTTCAGTGTCACAAGAGTGATCGATGAAGATAGACGTGTACCACAAATCAAGGGTACATGCCACAACCATAGTGGCCGGGATTGCACTAGAGTGCGATTCTCCTCTGGTCCATCATCATTGAGAGAAGAGATGGACTTTGAGAATGCAAACTTATGACCAAGAGAAAAATAATCATGGTCACCAAGTGTAATCAAATACAAATATAATCATTATACATCACATTACCACACAAACTGACTTGACACAAAGATTGTTATATGCATCCATGATGAATTGTATAGTGTAATACAATACAGAATAAGCATATAGATGTGAAAAGTATGGATCTAGAGCATGGCAGGAGCTATGGAGGATGGAAGATCAAGACAAGACTCACATTGACATAGACAAAGAGAGACCAACTGTTACACAAGTGAATTAGGTTCCAAGATGGTAGCGACTCATAAAGACAAATTTGTGTTATGGATTGAGAATGAAAAAGACACTAAGTGAAAGTACAAATCATCATGATAGTACAAATCATCATGTTATGGATTGAGAATGAAAAATTTGTGTTATGGATGACAAAGACACTAAGTGAAAGTACAAATCGTCATGATATTCTATTCAATCCATTTGAAAGTGATAGTCAAGTATAATGCTTTATAGTAACTGGGTAGGCATCATTTTGCACCATTGTGCTTATGGGATTCAAGACATCTCCTCCTAGAGCATACACCATTTGTCATTTGTTAACACCCCCCTCAAATGATAAGTTCCTACACTTGCTGGCTTCCCCCC
Source organism: Lygodium microphyllum (assembly GCF_053477565.2). Taxonomy (NCBI): domain Eukaryota; kingdom Viridiplantae; phylum Streptophyta; class Polypodiopsida; order Schizaeales; family Lygodiaceae; genus Lygodium; species Lygodium microphyllum. Next base: position 108,456,258 of record NC_141149.1, on the reverse strand, counting down.
CCCCCCACCCCCCTACATGATAACATGGCCCAGGAGACTAGCTCATAGGCAGCCTAATCAAGTTAAAGCTTGAAACTTTACATCTTTGGTAAGGGTTTTGTTTTACAAAGCAAATCCACTAAGGGAAACAGAAAATCCATGGGAAATAAATTTTCTTCAAAACAGTCTATCAAAGTTGTTGTTGATGGTGGAAGCTTCTTCTTCTTCTTCTCTTTCATTCATGAACTAATTCTGGTGGTTACCATTCAGCATTTGTTGTGCTCTTTTATAGTGGAAACATTCATTGGCTATATGGCCAGTCTTACCACGATAATGACATGTCATCTGATCTTTGTTGTTGATGTTGAATCCTCGACCTCTTCCTTTGGGTCCAACAACTCCTTTGGTGTATAAGAGATTTTCCCTAGATCATGGGACACCATCTTTTGCATTCTTGTTCTTCTGTTTATTCTCCTCATCAAGAAGAGAGTGCTCAATGTCTTTAAGTGAGAGACTTGGAACATTACATAGGGTGGACACAAGATTCTCATATGGATCCTTATTTATACTTGCAAGCAGTACGGCTATTGCTTCATCTTCATCAATATTCTTCTTAAGAGTTGCAAGCTGGGTTTTTAGGCTCTTGAACTTGTTAATGTGTATGGTCATGGAAGCACTTTCTGTCTTTTATATCCAATTTATAAAATTGTATGAGTAATTTTGCCTTTGAATTCTTTGCTTGGGTGCCAAACATCGTGTCAAGTTCCTCCCAAGTAGTTCTAGCATCTCTAATGCAAGATATATGATGTAACACATCATCACTTAGTCCCTAGGCAATGATGCCTAGTGCCTTGCTATTCATCTTCTTCCATTCTTTGGTTTTTTGTGGAGCTAGTGCAAGGATCCCACTTTCTGAATCTTCTTTCCTGTCATCTACATCATCTTCATCATCATCAAAGAGATCCCAGAGGTCTTTCCTCATGAGGTGGTACATGGTCTTCTCTTTTCAAGCATGAAAGCCTTCTCCATTGAGCTTGGCTATTTGCTCAAGTTTAGACATTCTGAAGGAGGTCTTACCACGAGTGTACTCGGTCAATGTCTATCCTTTTACAATGAGATTGAAGCTTACAAGAGATTTAATCACTTGGGCATTCCACATTAAAATTCTTCGTGTTTGTCATTGCAAGACTGAAGTTAAACTAGTAATTGAATTGTTCTTGGATGCGTCAAGAAACACAGGTGCCAAGAAGCACTAGGTTAGTATCAATAGAGACTAGCTTGATTTCAGGCTTGATGTTTTCTGATTTCAGGTGGTCTTCTTGATCTTCAAGTGGACTACTTGAATTAAGGTGAGTTGCTCCATATCTTCTTCTTGAAATTTACACTTGCTGCAACTAATCAGATCTAAATGACAGAAGCTCTAGTTGACTAAGAAGGATGAAAAAATGAAGGTACTTTGAGCTTGAATTTCAAGGCTATGGAGTCTGTGGTTTAGGGTTTTCTAGTTGATTGGTTTTTTGTTTGGTATAGTGGCTACAGTGGATGATCCAGTCAAATATTTGATGGAGAGGAAGCTTGGAAGCCACCCTTCAAATGCCCTATGCTCAGAAGAGGAATCGTAGAGCGCGCAGGCAGAGATCAAGTTGTATGAATTCAAACATGCGTAGAAATTATAGCGATCACAAATTTTGTCAATGCTAGTGCATAGAGTGGCCAATGTTGATTTGTAAAGTGGTACAAAGTTGCACCTTGAGTTGTTGAAAAACTCCTCAGAAGAAATCATAAGGAGATATGGCCTCTACTGTGAGATCTAGGAGCTCAAATGGTTGTAGGTCCTATTTGGCTATGGCTGCCAAGCAGGGCAATGAGAAGGAGGAGTAGGAGATGGGGGTCTACACTTGTGGACTGAGCTCAAGCAAAGCTAGATGAGAGGAAAATGGAGCTGAAGAGGTAGTGCGATGCCCGATTGGGCTCTAATACCATGTGACTAGTGTGGATCTAGAGCATGGTAGGAGCTATGGAGGATGGAAGATGAAGACAAGACTCACATTGACATAGACAAAGAGAGACCAGCTGTTACACAAGTGAATTAGGTTCCAAGATGGAAGCTTGAACTCATAAAGAAAATATTGTGTCATGGATTGACAATGGCAAATACACTAAGTGAAAGTACAAAGCATCATGATATTCTATTCATTCCATATGAAAGTGAAAGTCAAGTACAATGCTTTATAGTAGCTAGGTAAGCAGCATTTTGTACCACTGTGCTTATGGGATTCAGGACATCTCCTCCTAGAGCATACGCGCTTTGTCATTTCTTAACAACCCCCCTCAAATGATGAGTTCCTACACTTGCTGGCTTTTGCTCCCCCTACATGATAACATGGCCCGAGAGACTAGCTCATAGGCAGCCTAGTCAAGTTAATGCTTCAAACTTTACATCTTTGGTAAGGGTTTTCTTTAAAAAGGAAAATACACTAAGGGGATCCAAAAATCCATATCAAAGAAATTTTCTTCAAAACAGTATGTCAGAGTTGTTGTTGATGGTGAAAGCATATTCTTTTGTTTATTCATGAACTGATTTTGGTGGTTACCAATCTGCATCTGTGTGCTCTTTTATGGTGGAAACATTCACTGGCTATATAGCTAGTCTTACAACAATAATAACATTTCATCCAATATTTGTTCTCGGTGTTGAATCCTCAACCTCTTCCTTTGGGTCCAGTAGCTCCTTTGGTGTATAAGAGATTTTCTCTAGATGATGGGACACCATCTTTTGCATTCTTGTTTCTTCTGTTTATTCTTTTCATCAAGAAAATATTGCTCAATATCTTTAAGTGAGAGACTTGGCCAGGGTGGACAGAAGATTCTCATATGGATCCTTATTTATACTTGCAAGCAATACGGCTATCGCTTCATCTTCATCAATATTCTTCTTAAGAGTTGCAAGCTGGGTTTTTAGGCTCTTGAACTTGTTAATGTGTATGGTCATGGAAGCACTTTCTATCTTTTATATCTAGTTTGTAAAAGTGCATGAGCAATTTTACTTTTGAATTCTTTGCTTGGGTGTGAAACATCTTGTCAAGTTCCTCCCAAGCAGTTCTAGCATCTCTAGTGCCAGAGATATGATGTAGCACATTATCACTTAGTCCCCACGCAATGATGCCTAGTGCCTTGCTATTCGTCTTCTTCCATTCTTTAATTTTTTGTGGAGCTACTGCAAGGATCCCACTTTCTAAATCTTCTTTCCCGTCATATGCATCATCTTCATCATCTTCAATGAGATCCCAAAGGTCTTTCCTCATGAGATGGTATGTGGAATTCTCTTTCCAAGCATGAAACTGTCTCCATTGAACTTGGCTATTTGCTCAAATTTAGACATTCTAAAGGAGGTCTTACCACGAGTGTACTCAAGCACTGTCTATCCTTTAACAATGAGATTGAAGCTTACAAGAGATTTAATTAGTTGGGAATTCCACATTAAAATTCTTCGTGTTTGTCATTGCAAGATTGAAGTAAAACCAGCATTTGAATTGTTCTTGGATGTGTTAAGAAACACAGGTGCCAAGAAGCACTAGGTTAGTATGAAGAGATACTAGCTTGATTTTAGGCTTGATGTTGCCTAATTCTAGGTGATCTTGTTGATCCAGATTTTCTTCTTGAAGTTTACACTTGTTGGAACTTATCAAATCTAAATGATAGAAGCTCCGTTGACTAAGAAGGATGAAAAAATGAAGGTACTTTGAGCTTGAATTTCAAGGCTATGGAATCTCTTGTTTAGGGCTTTCTCATTGACTAGTTTTTTGTTAGGTATAGCACGGCTACAATGGATGATCCAATCGAACATTTGATGGAGAGAAGCTTAGAGACCACCCTTCAAATGCCCTATGCTTAGAGGAGGAATCGCAGTGCGTAGGTAGAGATCAAGCTGTACAAATTTATACAGGTGTAGAAATCACAACGATCACAATTTTTGTCAATGTTGATGCATAGAGTGACCAATGATGATCTATAAAGTGGTACAAAGTTGTGCCCTCAGTTGCTAAAAAACTCCTCAAAAGAAATCATAATTAGATATGGCTTCTACCATCAAATCTAGAGCTGTAGGTCTTGTTTAGCTATGGCTGCCAAGCAGGCCAGTGAGAAGGAGGAGTAGGAGATGGGGTTCTAGACTTGTGGACTAAGCTAAGCTAGATGAAAGTGAAACAGAGGTAGAGAAGTAGTGACATGCCCGACTGGCCTCTGGTACCATGTGAAAAGTGTGGATCTAGAGCATGGTAGGAGCTATGGAGGACGGAAGATGAAGACAAGACTCATGTTGACATAGACAAAGAGAGACCACTTGTTACACAAGTGAATTAGGTTCCAAGATGGAAGCTTGGACTCATAAAGACAATCTTCTGTAATGGACTAATAATGAAAAAGACACTAAGTGAGAGTACAAAGCATCATGATATTGTATTCATTCCACATGAAAGTCATCGTCAAGTACAATGCTTTATAGTAGTTGGGTAGATAGCATTATGCACAACTGTCCTTATGGGATTCAGGACATCTCTTCCTAGAACATACATCATTTGTCATTTCTTAACAACCCCCCTCAAATGATGAGTTTCTACACTTGCTGGCTTTTGTCCCTTCTACATGATAACATGACCCGGGAGACTAGCTCATAAGCAGTTTAGTCAAGTTAAAGCTTGAAACTTTACATATTTGGTAAGGGTTTTGTTTTACAGAGCAAATCCACTAAGGGAAATGGAAAATCCATGGGAAAGAAAATTTCTTCAACACAGTCTGTCAGAGTTGTTGTTGATGGCCGAAGTATCTTCTTCTGTTTATTCATGAACTGATTCTGGTGGTTACCATTCTGCATCTGTATGCTCTTTTATGGTGGAAACATTCACTGGCTATATGGCTAGTCTTACTACAATAATGACATTTTATCTGATCTTTGTTCTCGGTGTTGAATCCTCGACCTCTTCCTTTGGGTCTAGCAGCTCCTTTGGTGTATAAGAGATTTTCCCTAGATGATGGGACACCATCTTTTTCATTCTTGTTCTTCTGTTTATTCTCTTCATCAAGAAGAGATCGCTCAATATCTTTAAGTGAGAGACTTGGAACATTACTTATGGTGGACACAAGATTCTCATATGCATCCTTATTTACACTTGCAAGTAGTACGACTATTGCTTCATCTTCATCAATATTCTTCTTAAGAGTTGCAAGCTGGGTTTTTAGGCTCTTGAACTTGTTAATGTATATGGTCATGAAAGCACTTTCTCCCTTTTATATCCAATTTTTAAATTGCATGAGTAATTTTACCTTTGAAGTCTTTGCTTGGGGGCCAAACATCCTATCAAGTTCCTCCGAAGTAGTTCTAGCATCTCTAATGCCAGATATATGATGTAGCACATCATCACTTAGTCCACAGGCAATGATGCCTAGTGCCTTGCTATTCATCTTCTTCCATTATTTGTTTTTTTGTGGAGCTTCTACAAGGATCCCACTTTTTGAATCTTCTTTCCCATCATCTTCATCATCTTCAAAGATATCCCAGAGGTCTTTCCTCATGAGGTAGCACATGGTCTTCTCTTTCCAAGCATGAAAGCCTTCTCCATTGAACTTGGCTATTTGTTCAAGTTCAGACATTCTATAGGAGGTCTTACCACGAGTGTACTCGAGCAATGTCTATCCTTTTACAATGAGATTGAAGCTTACAAGAGATTTCATCAGTTAGGCATTCCACATTAAAATTCTTTGTGTTTGTCATTGCAAGACTAAAGTAAAACCAGCAATTGAATTCTTCTTGGATGTGTCAAGAGACACAGAGGCCAAGAAGCAGTACGTTAGTATCAAGAGACACTAGCTTGATTTCAAGCTTGATATTGTCTAATTTCAGGTGGTCTTCTTGATCTTTAGGTGGACTAGTTGAATTAAGATGAGTTGCTTCTTCTTGCAGTTTACACTTGCTGGAACTGATCAGATCTAAATGACAGAAGCTCCAATTGACTAAGAAGGATGAAAATATGAAGGAACTTTGAGCTTGAATTTCAAGGCTATGGAGTCTCCGGTTTAGGGTTTTCTATTTGGTACAGCAGCTAGAGAAGATGATCCAATCGAATATTTGATGGAGAGGAAGCTTAAAAGCCACCCTTCAAATGCCTTATGCTCAGAGGAGGAATCGCAGCCCACGCAGGTAGAGATCGAGCTGAATGAATTCAGACACGCACAGAAATTACAACGATCACAAATTTTGTCAATGCCAATGCATAGAGTGGCCAATGTTGATCTATAAAGTGGTACAAAGTTGTGCGCTGAATTGCTAAACAACTCCTCAGAAGAAATCGTAATGAGATATGGCTTCTACCATGAGATCTCGGAGCTCAAATGGCTGTAGATCTTGTTTGGCTATGGCAACCAAGTAGACTAGTGAGAAGGAGGAGTAGGAGATGGGGTTCTAGACTTGTGGACTGAGCTGAGCTATATGAGAGTGAAACAAAGCTGGAGAAGTAGTGTCATGCCTAACCGGGCTTTGGTACCACGTGAAAAGTGTGGATCTAGAGCATGTGGTAGGAGCTACGGAGGATGGAAGATGAAGACAAGACTCATGTTGACATAGACAAAGAGAGACCACTTGTTACACAAGTGAATTAGGTTCCAAGATGGAAGCTTGGACTCATAAAGACAATCTTGTGTAATGGACTGACAATGAAAAAGACACTAAGTGAAAGTACAAGCGTCATGATATTGTATTCATTCTATTTGAAAGTCATCCTCAAGTACAATGCTTTATAGTAGCTGGATAGGTAGCATTCTACACAAGTGTCCTTATGGGATTCAGGACATCTCTTCCTAGAGCATACATCATTTGTCATTTCTTAACAACCCCCCTCAAATGATGAGTTCCTAAACTTTTTGGCTTTTGTCCCCCCTACATGATAACATAACTTGGGAGACTAGCTCATAAGCAGTCTAGTCAAGTTAAAGCTTGATACTTTACATCTTTGGTAAGGGTTTTGTTTTATAGAGAAAATCCACTAAGGGAAATATAAAATCCATGGGAAAGAAATTTTCTTCAACACAACTTGTCAGAGTTGTTGTTGATGGTGGAAGCATCTTCTTCTGTTTATTCATGAACTGATTCTGGTGATTACCATTCTGCATCCGCGTGCTCTTTTATGGTGGAAACATTCACTGGCTATGTGGCTAGTCTTACAACAATAATGACATTTCATCCAATCTTTGTTCTCAGTATTGAATCCTTGACCTCTTCCTTTGGGTCCAGTAGCTCCTTTGGTGTATAAGAGATTTTCCCTAGATGATGGGACACCATCTTTTGCATTCTTGTTCTTCTGTTTATTCTCTTCATCAAGAAGAGATTACTCAATATCTTTAAGTGAGAGACTTGGAACATTACATAGGGTGGACACAAGATTCTCATATGCATCCTTATTTACACTTGCAAGCAGTACGGCTATTGCTTCATCTTCATCAATATTACTCTTAAGAGTTGCAAACTGGGTTTCTAGGCTCTTAAACTTGTTAATGTGTGTTGTCATGGAAGCACTTTCTGTCTTTTATATCTAGTTTATAAGATTGCATGAGTAATTTTACCTTTGAATTCCTTGCTTGGGTCCCAAACATCCTATCAAGTTCCTCCCAAGCAGTTCTAGCATCTCTAATGCCAGAGATATGATGTAGCACATCATCACTTAGTCCCCATGCAATGATGCCTAGTGCCTTGCTATTCATCTTCTTCCATTCTTTGGTTTTTTGTGAAGCTAGTGCAAGGATCCTACTTTCTGAATCTTTCTTCCCGTCATCTTCATCATCTTCATTATCTTCAAATTGATCCCAGAGCTCTTTCCTCATGAGGTGGTACATGGTCTTCTCTTTCCAAGCATGAAAGCCTTCTCCATTGAACTTGTCTATTTTCTCAAATTTAGACATTCTGAAGGAGGTCTTACCACGAGTGTACTTGGGTAGTGTCTATCCTTTTACAGTGAGATTGAAGCTTACAAGAGATTTTTTCAGTTGGACATTCCACATTTAAATTCTTCATTTTTGTCGTTGCAAGACTAAAGTAAAACCAGCAATTGAAATGTTCTTGGATGTGTCAACAAACACAGGTTCCAAGAAGCACTAGGTTAGTATGAAGAGATACTAGCTTGATTTCAGGCTTGATGTTGCCTAATTTCAAGTGGTCTTCTTGATCTTCAGGTAGACTACTTGAGTTCAAGTGAGTTACTTCATATCTTCTTCTTGAAGTTTTCACTTGTTGGAACTAATCAGATCTAAATGACAAAAGGTCTATTTGACTAAGAAGGATGAAAAAATGAAGGTACTTTAAGCTTGAATTTCAAGGGTATGGAGTCTTTGATTTAGGGTTTTCTCATTGACTGGTTTTTTGTTTGGTACAACGGCTATAGTGGATGATCCAGTCAAATATTCAATGGAGAGGAAGCTTAGAAGCCACCCTTCAAATGCCCTATGCTCAAAGGAGAAATCGCAGCACACAGGCAGAGATCAAGCTATACGAATTGAGATAGGCATAGCATTTACAGCGATCACGAATTTTGTCAATGGCGGTGCATAGAGTGGCCAATATTGATCTACAAAGTGGTACAAAGTTGCACCCTGAGTAAGCTGTGCCCTGAGTTGCTGAACAACTCCTCAAAAGAAATCATAATGAGATATGGCTTCTACCGTGAGATCTAGGAGCTCAAATGGTTGTAGGTCCTGTTTGGCTATGGCTGCCAACGAGTTGGCCAATGAGAAGGAGGAGTAGAAGATGGGGTTCTAGACTTATGAACTAAGCTAAGTTAGATGAGTGTGAAACAGAGCTGGAGAAGTAGTGCCATTCCCGATTGAGCTCTGGTACCATGTGAAAAGTGTGGATCTAGAGCATGGCTAGAGCTGTGGAGGATGGAAGATGAAGACAAGACTCACGTTGACATAGACAAAGAGAGACCAATTGTTACACATTAGGTTCCAAGATGGAATCTTGGACTCATAAAGACAATCTTATGTAATGGACTGACAATGACAAAGACACTAAGTGAAAGTACAAAGCATCATGATATTGTATTCATTCCATATGAAAGTGATCGTCAAGTACAATGCTTTATAGTAGCTGGGTAGGTAGCATTCTGCACCATTGTCCTTATGGGATTCAAGACATCTCTTCCTAGAGCATACATCATTTGCCATTTCTTAACACCCCCCCTCAAATGACAAGTTCCTACACTTGCTGGCTTTTGTCCCCCTTATATGATAACATGACTCGAGAGACTAGCTCATAGGCAGTCTAGTCAAGTTAAAGCTTGAAATTTTACATATTTGGTAAGTGTTTTGTTTTACAGAGCAAATCCACTAAGGGAAATAGAAAATCCATGGGTAAGAAAATTTCTTCAAAACATTCTATGAGAGTTTTTGTTGATGGCGGAAGCATCTTCTTCTTCTTCTTCTCATTTATTCATGAACTGATTTTGGTGGTTACCATTTTGCATCTATTGTGCTTTTTTACAATGGAAACATTCACTGGCTATATGGCCAGTCTTACCACAATAATGACATGTCATCCGATCTTTGTTCTCAGTGTTGAATCCTCGACCTCTTCCTTTGGATCCAACAACTCCTTTGGTGTATAAGAGATTTTCCCTAGATCATGGGACACCATCTTTTGCATTCTTGTTCTTCTAATTATTCTCTTCATCAAGAAGAGATTGCTCAATATCTTTAAGTGAGAGACTTGGAACATTACTTAGGGTGGACACAAGATTCTCATATGAATCCTTATTTACACTTGCAAGCAGTACGACTATTGCTTCATCTTCATCAATATTCTTCTTAAGAGTTGCAAGCTAGGTTTTTAGGCTCTTGAACTTGTTAATGTGTATGGTCATGGAAGCACTTTCTGTCTTTTATATCCAGTTTAAAAAATTGCATGAGTAATTTTACCTTTGAATTCTTTGCTTGGGTGCCAAACATCTTGTCAAGCGTCTCCCAAGCTATTCTAGCATCTCTAATGCCAGAGATATGATGTAGCACATCATCAGTTAGTCCCTAGGCAATGATGCCTAGTGCCTTGCTATTAATCTTCTTTCATTCTTTGGTTTTTTGTGGAGCTAGTGCAAGGATCACTCTTTCTAAATCCTCTTTCCTGTCATCTCCATCATCTTCACAATTTTCAAAGAGATCCCAGAGCTCCTTCCTCACGAGATGGTACATGGTCTTCTCTTTCCAAGCATGAAAGCCTTCTCCATTTTCAAGGAGATCCCAGAGCTCCTTCCTCACGAGATAGTACATGGTCTTCTCTTTCCAAGCATGAAAGCCTTCTCCATTGAACTTGTCTATTTGCTCAAGTTCAGGCATTTTGAAGGAGGTCTTACCATGAGTGTACTCGGGCAGTGTCTATCCTTTTACAATGAGATTGAAGCTTACAAGAAATTTAATCAGTTGGGAATTCCACATTAAAATTCTTCATGTTTGTCATTGCAAGACTAAAATAAAACCATAAATTGAAATGTTCTTGGGTGTGTCAAGAAACACAGGTGCCAAGAAGCACTAGGTTAGTATGAAGAGATACCAGCTTGATTTCAGGTTTGATGTTGCCTAATTTCGGGTGGAAAATTTGATCTCCAGGTGGACTACTTGTGTTCCGATGAGTTACTTCATATCTTCTTCTTGAAGTTTACACTTTCTGGAACTAATCGGATCTAAATGACAAAAGGTCCATTTGACTAAGAAGGATGAAAAAATGAAGGTACTTCGAGCTTGAATTTCAAGGGTATGGAGTCTCTAATTTAGGGTTTTCTCATTGACTGGTTTTTTGTTTGGTACAATGGCTACAGTGGATGATCCAGTTGAATATTCAATGGAGAGGAAGCTTAGAAGCCACCCTTCAAATGCCCTATGCTCAAAGGAGAAATCGTAGCACACAGGCAGAGATCGAGCTATACGAATTGAGACAGGCATAGCATTTATAGCGATCACGAATTTTGTCAATGGCGGTGCATAGAGTGGCCAATGTTGATCTAGGAAGTGGTACAAAGTGCGCCCTGAGTTGTTGAACAACTCCTCAGAAGAAATCGTAATGAGATACGGCTTCTACCGTGATATCTAGGAGCTCAAATGGCTGCAGGTCCTGTTTGGCTATGGCTGCCAACAAGCATGCCAGTGAGAAGGAGGAGTAGGAGATGGGGTTCTAGACTTATGGATTGAGCTGAGCTAGATGAGAGTGAAACAGAGCTGGAGAAGTAGTGCCATGCTCGACTCAGCTCTGGTACCATGTGAAAAGTGTGGATCTAGAGCATGCCAAGAGCTATGAAGGATGGAAGATGAAGACAAGACTCACATTGACATAGACAAAGAGAGACCAACTATTACACAAGTGAATTAGGTTCCAAGATGGAAGCTTGGACTCATAAAGACAATCTTATGTAATGGACTGACAATGACAAAGACACTAAGTGAAAGTACAAAGCATCATGATATTGTATTCATTCCATATGAAAGTGATCGTCAAGTACAATGCTTTATAGTAGTTGGGTAGGTAGCATTCTGCACCACTATCCTTATGGGATTCAGGACATCTCTTCCTAGAGCATACATCATTTGTCATTTCTTAACACCCCCCTCAAATGATGAGTTTCTACACTTGCTGGCCTTTGTCCCCCTTACTTGATAACATGACCCGGGAGACTAGCTCATAGACAGTGTAGTCAAGTTAAGGCTTGAAACTTTACATCTTTGATAAGGGGTTTTTTTTACAAAGCAAATCCACTAAGGGAAACAAAAAATCCATGGGAAAGAAAATTTCTTCAAAACATTTTGTCAGAGTTGTTGTTGATGGCAGAAGCATCTTTTTCTTCCTCTTCTCTTTCATTCATGAACTGATTTTGGTGGTTACCATTCTACATCTGTTGTGCTTTTTTACAATGGAAACATTCACTGGCTATATGGCTAGTCTTACCACAATAATGACATGTCATCCGATCTTTGTTCTTGGTGTTGAATCCTCAACCTCTTCCTTTGGGTCCAACAACTCTTTTGGTGTATAAGAGATTTTCCCTAGATCATGAGACACCATCTTTTGCATTCTTGTTCTTCTATTTATTCTCTTCATCAAGAAGAGATTGCTCAATATCTTTAAGTGAGAGACTTGGAACATTACTTAGGGTGGACACAAGATTCTCATATGGATCCTTATTTACACTTGCAAGCAGTACGACTATTGCTTCATCTTCATCAATATTCTTCTTAAGAGTTGCAAGCTGGGTTTTTAGGCACTTGAACTTGTTAATGTGTATGGTCATGGAAGCACTTTCTGTCTTTTATATCCAGCTTAAAAAATTGCATGAGTAATTTTACCTTTGAATTCTTTGCTTGGGTGCCAAACATCCTGTCAAGCTCCTCCCAAGCAATTCTAGCATCTCTAATGCCAGAGATATGATGTAGCACATCATCACTTAGTCCCTAGGCAATGATGCCTAGTGCCAGAGATATGATGTAGCACATCATCACTTAGTCCCTAGGCAATGATGCCTAGTGCCTTGCTATTCATCTTCTTTTATTCTTTGGTTTTTGTGGAGCTAATGCAAGGATCGCTCTTCCTAAATCCTCTTTCCTGTCATCTGCATCATCTTCGCCACTTTTAGAGAGATCCCAGAGCTCCTTCCGCACAACATGGTACATGGTCTTCTCTTTCCAAGTATGAATGCCTTCTCCATTGAACTTGGCTATTTGCTCAAGCTCAGACATTCTGAAGGAGGTCTTACCATGAGTGTACTCGGGTAGTGTCTATCCTTTTACAATGATATTGAAGCTTAGAAGAGATTTAATCAGATGGGCATTCCACATTAAAATTCTTTATGTTTGTCATTGCAAGACTAAAGTAAAACCAGAAATTGAAATGTTCTTGGATGTGTCAACAAACACAGGTGCCAAGAAGCACTAGGTTAGTATGAAGACATAGTAGCTTGATTTCAGGCTTGTTGTTGCCTAACTTCAGGTGGACTACTTGAGTTCATGTGAGTTACTTCATATCTTCTTCCTTAAGTTTACACTTGCTGGAACTGATCAGATCTAAATGACAGAAGGTCCATTTGACTAAGAAGGATGAAAAAATGAAGGTTCTTTGAGCTTGAATTTCAAGGGTATGGAGTCTTTGATTTAGGGTTTTCTCATTGACTGGTTTTTTGTTTAGTACAACGGCTACAATGGATGATCTCGTTGAATAATTGATGAGAGGAAGCTTAGAAGCCACCCTTCAAATGCCCTATGCTCAAAGGAGAAATCGCAGTGCAGAGGCAAAGATTGAGCTGTACGAATTGAGACATGCATAACATTTATAGTGATCACAAATTTTGTCAATGGCGGTGCATAGAGTGGCCAATGTTGATATGTAAAGTGGTATAAAGTTGCACCGTGAGTTGCTCAATAACTCCTCATAAGAAATCATAATGAGATATGGCTTCTACCATGAGATCTAGGAGCTCAAATGGTTGTAGGTCCTATTTGGCTATGGCTACCAATATGCAGGCCAGTGAGAAGGAGGAGTAGGAGATGGGGTTCTAGACTTATGGACTTAGCTGAGCTAGATGAGAGTGAAACAGAGTTGGAGAAGTAGTGCCATGCCCGACTCAGCTCTGGTACCATGTGAAAAGTGTGGATCTAGAGCATAGCAGGAGCTATGCAGGATGGAAGATGAAGACAAGACTCACATTGACATAGACAAAGAGAGACCAACTATTACACAAGTGAATTAGATTCCAAGATGGAAGCTTGTACTCATAAAGACAATTTATGTAATGGACTGACAATGACAAAGACACTAAGTGAAAGTACAAAGCATCATGATATTGTATTCATTCTATTTGAAAAGCTTTATAGTAGCTGGGTAGGTAGCATTCTGCACCATTGTCCTTATGGGATTCAGGACATCTATTCCTAGAGCATGCATCATTTGTCATTTCTTAACCACCCCCCTCAAATGACAAGTTTCTACACTTGATGGCCTTTGTTCCCCCTACTTGATAACATGACCCGAGAGACTAGCTCATAGACAGTGTAGTCAAGTTGAAGCTTGAAACTTTACATCTTTGATAAGGGTTTTGTTTTACAAAGCAAATCCACTAAGGGAAATAGAAAATCCATGGGAAAGAAAATTTCTTCAAAACATTCTATCAGAGTTGTTGTTGATGGCGGAAGCATCTTTTTCTTCTTCTTCTCTTTCATTCATGAACTGATTCTAGTGGTTACCATTCTGCATATGTTGTGCTTTTTTACAGTGGAAACATTCACTGGCTATATGGCCAATCTTACCACAATAATGACATGTCATATGATCTTTGTTCTCGGTGTTGAATCCTCGAACTTTTCCTTTGGGTCCAGCAACTCCTTTGGTGTATAAGAGATTTTCCCTAGATCATGGGACACCATCTTTTGCATTCTTGTTCTTCTGTTTATTCTCTACATCAAGAAGAGATTGCTCAATATCTTTAAGTGAGAGACTTGGAACATTACTTAGGGTGGACACCAGATTCTCATATGGATCCTTATTTACACTTGCAAGCAATATGATTATTGCTTCCTCTTCATCAATATTCTTCTTAAGAGTTGCAAGCTAGGTTTTTAGGCTCTTGAACTTGTTAATGTGTATGGTCATGGAAGCACTTTCTGTCTTTTATATCCAGTTTAAAAAATTGCATGAGTAATTTTACCTTTGAATTCTTTGCTTGGGTGTGAAACATCTTGTCAAGTTCCTCCCAAGCAGTTCGAGCATCTCTAATGCAAGATATATGATGTAGCACATCATCACTTAGTCCCTAGGCAATGATGCCTAATGCTTTACTATTCATCTTCTTCCATTCTTTAAATTTTGGTGGAGCTACTACAAGGATCCCGCTTTCTGAATCTTCTTTCCCGTCATCTGCATCATCTTCATCATCTTCAATGAGATCCCAAAGGTCTTTCCTCATGGATGGTACATGGTCTTCTCTTTCCAAGCATGAAAGCCTTCTCCATTGAACTTGGCTATTTTCTCAAGTTCAGACATTCTGAAAAGGAGGTCTTACCATGAGTGTACTCGGGCAGTGTCTATCCTTTTACAATGAGATTGAAGCTTACAAGAGATTTAATCGGTTGGGCATTCCACATTAAAATTCTTTTTGTTTGGCATTGCAAGACTCAAGTAAAACCAACAATTGAATTGTTCTTGGATGTGTCAAGAAACATAGGTGCCAAGAAGCATTAGGTTAGTATGAAGAGATACTAGCTTGATTTTAGGCTTGATGTTGCCTAATTTCAGGTGGTATTGTTGATCTTCAGGTGGACTACTTGAGTTGAGGTGAGTTGCTCCAGATCTTCTTCTTGAAGTTTACACTTGCTGGAGCTGATCAGATCTAAATGACAGAAGGTCTAGTTGACTAAGAAGGATGAAAAAATGAAGGTACTTTGAGCTTGAATTTCAAGGCTATGGAGTCTCTTATTTAGAGTTTTCTCGTTGATTGGTTTTTTGTTTGGTACAGTAAAGTGGATGATCCAATTGAATATTTGATTGAGAGGAAGCTTAGAAGCCACCCTTCAAATGCCCTATGCTCAAAGGAGAAATCGCAGTGCACAGGCAGAGATCGAGCTATACGAATTGAGACAGGGGCAGAAATTACAGTGATCACAAATTTTGTCAATGCCCCGGTGCATAGAGTGACCAATGTTGATCTACAAAGTGGTACAAAGTTGCGCCCTGAGTTGCTAAACAACTCCTCAAAAGAAATTGTAATGAGATTTGGCTTCTACCGTGAGATCTAGGAGCTCAAATGGCTGTAGGTCCTGTTTGGCTATGGCTGTCAAACAGGGCAATGAGAAGGAGGTGTAGGAGATGGGGTTCTAGACTTGTGGCTGAGCTCAAGCTGAGCTAGATGAGAGTGAAATAGAGTTGGATCAGTAGTGTGATGCCCGACTGGGCTCTGATACCATGTGAAAAGTATGGATCTATAGCATGGCAAGAGCTATGGAGGATGGAAGATGAAGACAAGACTCACATTGATATAGACAAAGAGAGACCAACTGTTACACAAGTGAATTAGGTTCCAAGATGGAAGCTTGGACTCATAAAGACAATCTTGTGTAATGGACTGACAACTACAAGACACTAAGTGAAAGTACAAAGCATCATGATATTGTATTCATTCCATATGAAAGTGATAGTTAAGTACAATGCTTTATAGTAGCTGGGTAGGTAGCATTCTACACCACTATGTTTATGGGATTCAGGGTGTCTCTTCCTAAAGCATACATCATTTGTCATTTCTTAACAATAGATCAAAACACAGAAATAAGATAGAACATAAATTGCTATCTTCATTATGACTCAAAATACATTGCTCGATATTGTATACATGTTGCAAATAAGTACAATACATTTGCAATTAGAACCATGCTACCTAATTGGCAAGGAACAGCGTGACCCTTGAACCCTTTTGGCCCACCCTTTGATTCATTTGGTGCCAGCATATTGTCCTTACCCAATGCTTGACAAAATGGCCCAATAGGATGGTAGCCTTATGATTTTGATTCTTTATGTGGATGACCTAGTGATTGTTGGGAAGTTAGTCATGGATGTGGATGCCCTAAAGAAAAGATTGCACAAAACCTTCAAGATAAAGGACTTGGGGAATGCTAGTCACATTCTTAGCATGTGCATTATGTATGATAGAGACAAAATGATACTCTATTTGTATCAAAAGTAATACATTGGAAAGGTATTTGAGCTTTTCAATACTCTTTTTGTCTCGAAAGGAATACATTGGAAAGGTTCCATTGCCTCCATATTTGAGACTTAGCCAGGAGGATAACCCCAATTGAGATTGATGTCTTCTTTCTCTATCTTCATCATGAGTAGAATAATAACATTGTTGGTTTGCTTTAATTTCCACTCTTTGTGCTGTACTAGTGGGTTGAAAAAAAACTGACTAGTAGAATGGATCACACCCATGAAGATCTTCTTCTTTATGAAGGGGGTGAGAGTCTTTATAGTGCTCTTGATTCTTTGGAGAATGTTACAATCTACCTCTCATAGTATACATAGGAACCCCCTTCACCGTTTATGTACTCACCTCAATCACTTCTAGACCTTGATTTATGGCTTCATTTGAGGCATGAGGAATGGCATACATGGCTAAACATCCTTATTAATGTAATCAACCCCTAATCTTTTCTCATGTCCCTTACCATAGAAGAATGTATCTTTGTAGTAGTAATATAGACAACAAAATAGTAAAATTAAAATAACTTTCTTTATACTCTAACCAATCCAAGAGGTTAATAGTTTTAAACAAATCCTAGGATATGAAGAAATAGGAGATCTAATAATATTTTGAATAAAATATGGGTAGTTAGGTACAAATAGATCAAAATCAAGAGCCATATCTAGCTATTTAAGGTTTCTCCATAGTAGTTGCAATCAAGAAAACTTGAATATATCTCAAATTATAGAACCAAATGGATCCTATGATGGCTTGTTTGAAAGAACCATGGTAATTCTTCAAATCCATCTCTATGCCTATAAATGGATTGTGTGACCAACACTACCCTATTTTGACATCTCTTTCCTCAAAATCAATCTAAAGTCATCCAAACTGAATGCCCATTCAAATGTACCTACAAATGATGTCTATAATCGGTTTTGAAACACCAAGGAGTGGAAAAAAATACCTCCTTGGGTTAGTTCATGCACCCCTTTGAGATCTTTGATAGTAAGGGAGGATCATCTCTCCTTTGCCTCATCCAACACTATTCCATAGGTGACCCTAATTTGTATTACTTAAACTTCTCAAGAGGAAGGGTTAGTTGTCTTGTCCTTGCATCCTAAGATGCAAAGCTAGATGAACTTGATAATAGTTAGAGAAGCTCTAGTCCATTGCCTCCACCTTAGAAGATACTAGGAACCACTCAGGCTAAAGGACATCCTCCTAAGTAGTACAACTCTTGGGAGCACTAGTGACTTGGGAACAAGTGGACATTCTTGTGATATTTGAGGGTCTTCAAGCAAGACTCGCTCAAGTCACATCATCAACATAGAAAGAGTTAAAGCAGTTGAAAGGGCCATCTTGCAACTAAAATTGACAAGAATGTGTGCATATCAAGTGAATCTTGTGATGTCATGATGCAACCATGGGATGTTGTCAAGCCACCAACATTAGGCATTGAGCAACACAACCATCACCACAAGAGAGACAAGGAGAATACATGTTACAAGGTCTGAGATAAACGCTCGACCTTCTTATATACTTAAAAGATATATGGTGAATATTATGCTTGTGTAGAGAGAGAACAGATGAGAGAAAAGAAAGATGTAGAGAGAAAGAGAGAGAGATTGACAACACACTAGGGCTGGAAGATGGGCCAATCCCCCCCTTTAGAGTTATATTATTGACAAGGAGCAAGCTCCTCCGTTACACATAAACTAGTTCTTAACTTGTAGATCTTGGGAACAAGATCACGGTTCCTTGCACGGTATACAACCAGCTAACACTTGCACAACTTGGAAGTTTGCACCTTTTGATCCTTCTTGAGTCTCTCCTACACAATATGTGTAGAGATCTCCTCTTTGAGCTTGATTTCAATAGAGCTTCCGCAGCACTTGCACTGTTGAGATATCAAGCTCCACTCGTGATATGCAAGGGTGACTGTTGTGCATTTATGTCACCGACTTGTTAGCTGCAGATGCGGTTGGTACACCGCTCATGAATAATAGCTAGATGACAGCTATCCTCATCTACTCTAGTTCGTGGCTCAGTTAGTATGCCACCTTAGTTAGTTGAGTTTGGTTTGAGACCCACATATAGGGTTCTCCTATTTCTTTTTGTACTTGAGTTTTTTGGCTTACACAACTAAGAAGAGGAAAACTGTTTTCAGTCTCCACCTATGTGTGTATTCCCCCATTGTGCAAGCAAGAAAGCTACAAGTGAGACTCCTTCCTTCTCTCCCACAAGCTTGACATGGTATCAGAGCCTGGTTCGTGGTAAGGAGCTCAAGAAAGCAAACCAAGTTCACGGTGTTTTGGTAAGAGGACCAGTGTTGCTTTCATTTTTCGAGTTTGGGAGCAAGTCTCTGCAGGTAGCACAGCCGGAAAGTGCAAGAGTGCATTGTCTCAAATTGAGAGGCCCTTCGCGGTGTAACAAGAGGGCAGTATATGCTGCGTGAAAGGACTTTAGCCCTTGGTTGCCCTGTTTTTTTTTTCGAGGCCATTTCAGTGCCTGTTTTGAAGGCGGAATTTTTCCGCACGCACTCAGGAAAAGGCCATGTTTTTTACTGTGCGACCACTGCTCTACAGGTCGGTGAAAAGTTTCCGTAGAAACTGCATTGTATGCCTGTGCGCAGAGACATTGGGAGTTAGAGAATCATCCTTGTTGCCTGTTGATGCAAAATCGTCACTAGGAAGTGACTATGTGGTCAAATACCACTTCCGTCAGTTTTGCAGATTTGCCGCTGAAGCTGTATTTTTTGCAGTGACAGAATTTTTTGCAGTGTTCTGTAATGGCGTCTGATTCTCTTTCACAGATTGTCACTGAAAAGCTTGACAAGAACAACTTCCAAGCATGGAAGTTTAGAATGACGAACTTCCTTATGGGAAAAGGATATTGGGAATTCGTTGCAGGAAACGAAGAAGAACCAATTCTTCCTGATGTTCCCAATCAACAACAAATGCAGGCATTTAAAGGATGGCATGAGAGAGCGAGAAAAGTTATGTACTGGCTGTCTATCGGTATTTCAGACTCTATGATTGTGCATATTCAGGATGCAAGTACGCCAAAGGAGGCATGGGATACGTCAAAAATGTATAGCACAAATATGCAAGCCAGGAAAATGCAGCTCAAGCAAGAGTTGCACAATGTGCAAAGGGAAAGTATGAGCATCAATGACTACCATATGAAGGTGAAGAAGATTGCAGATGCACTTGCTTCCATTGGGTCGCCAATGGAAGATGATGATTTAGTTTCTGTGACCTTGAATAGTCTAGGAAAGGATTATGCACAGTTTCGAACATCCATTTCCGTCCGTGAAAGATTTCCTGATTTTGAGGAGTTGATTGCTCTTCTAATTTCTGAGGAGTAGAGAAATGGTGGTGCATCTTCTTCAAGAGGAACTTCAAAAGAAGCTGTCTTCTACTCAAATACTGGAAGAGGTAGAGGCAGAGGTAGAGGAGGCTGATCTGGAGGCCGTGGTAGAAATCACAATATGCAGCAAACTCAAGAAAACCAGTCCTATGGAGGAGGACGTGGTAACTCTAGAGGCAGGGGGAGCCAAAGAGGTCGTGGTGGATGGCAAAGAGGCCAAAATGCAAATAGCAATGTTGAATGCTACTACTGTGGTAAAATGGGTCATATGGCTAAAGACTGCTATAAAAAGCAGAATGACATCATGAATGGAAAATTGCAACAAGGGAATTATGCATCTTCTAGTAGACAGGGTGATGACAGAAATGAGCATTTGTTTATGGTGCAGCACATGACCAATTCTATGACAAGTGCAAAAGAAAGCAACGATGTGTGGTATGTTGACTCAGGTGCATCAAACCACATGACAGGTCATGCAGAATGGATGCAGGATGCAAGGAAAACGGAAAAATCAGGATTTGTGGAGACTGGTGATGATACTCACATCCTATTGTGCAGATTGGAAATATTCCTTTGTCTATGCAGGATGGAAAAAAGAAATACTTGTCGGATGTATTTCATATCCCGAATATCACCAAGAACCTGGTTTCTGTTGGTCAAATGGTTGAGTAGGGCTTGCAGGTCAGATTTAATTCTCATGGATGCTTTGTTGAGGATCAACTCATGCTCGATCTACACAAATAAGTGCTCAAAGGGCAACAAAAGACACGGCCACTTCCGATCGCCTTAGGGTCTCGACATCGCAATCCACCAAGGGTAGCGAGCCCACTAAACTAGCTACCACTACTTCCAATCAGAAATCACGACAGTCACAGCCCTTGGTCGTGACCAGGCCCCTTGTGGAATGTGTCCTTAGTCATTTACCTGTGAAGGAGGCGTCACAACCAACTTCGTTGACAACTCCAACACTTCCAAAGTGCCTAAAGCCTAGGCTGGAGGAGTTAAACACAAGGGAGTTGGCTGAAGAGCTAGACTCCCCGAAAAGGGAGGCAGTTGTGCCCTCACACCTTGGTAAGGCTATTCAGCAGGCCATGACTATGTCCCATAAGGACACACTAGAGAAAGAGAATGCTGAGGCACGACCAAGCACATCAACGGTCGATATAGCCTAGGGTCTTGAGACGTTAGATGCACCTGCGCTGACCAAGAAAAAGAGGAGGAAACAATGAAAACAACAACAGTTGCAGGTGGTTGCAGACCCCAAGAACATTGAGACGAAGGGCGCTGGAGAGCTGATGAATAAATCATCGAGTCCATCCACCAATGAGCCCACTGATGCCTCTCCTAATAGCGGTGAACCCTCAGACACATCCGTGTGCTCTGAAAAACCAAAGCAACCGTTGCCATCAACAATTTCTTGCAACACTCTATCCACTGACAATAGAACTCACATTGACCAATCAAGAGTGGATACAACACTGTCACAACAGGGTGACAAATCTATACCAGTCACATCCGAGAAGAACCATGAAAAAATAGCAGCAAAACCTCAGGAAAAACACACAATCCCTAAGAGCATAAGCAATCCTAGCGTTGACCAATCTTGCTCATCTAGGCCTGAGCCCCCAGCTATGCTAAAGCCTAAGGAAACTCCTAGAACCTTG
Organism: Lygodium microphyllum; assembly: GCF_053477565.2. Taxonomy (NCBI): domain Eukaryota; kingdom Viridiplantae; phylum Streptophyta; class Polypodiopsida; order Schizaeales; family Lygodiaceae; genus Lygodium; species Lygodium microphyllum. The sequence continues at coordinate 108,434,495 of NC_141149.1, read as the reverse complement.
CATGAGATGGCAACCGAGCAAGCCCTCGTTGAACATAGAAGTATTGCAGAATGCCTAGCTGAGATCGATGCTAAGCTCAATGTGGTCACATGTTTCTACGTCCTTGCGGACATGGGCACAATCCCCAAGGAACAGCTTGGAGATTACTTGCCCTTTCCTCTATCCTGGGAAGAGCAAGAACATCTTAACGAGCACTACGACAGGCTCTTGCATGAACGCATGCGAATCATCTCTGACAAGGAGGCTGACGAACTGCGCTTAACCGTCACGTTCAATGAAGTGCTCTGCCGACCAAATCTCGTAGACATAGAGCAACTAAAGCGGCTGTCAGCAGGCTAGAGTCAATTTGAGCAGCGTTGGTGCGAAAGCCGCGTTGTAATGGCCGAACTAGGGGCTCAGATCATGACAGTCTCAGAGGAGCGATTGGCCAAATGGCGGTCTCGAAGAGACCCAACCTATGTGGCACCAACTTCCCTTCGAGTGCTGACTGTCATTCGAGGTACGGACTTAGCTGGAACTAGCCAAGAGAACACTTTGTTTGATAAGGTTCTCACTGAGGAGGAGTTACATATAGCCAGTAGACTCGGACAAGGTTCCATGCTACTCTATGTGGCAAAATATCTATCAGTATTGAGTAAGCTGCCACGAATACTAGATGCATGTGCCACGCTCCAGTACAATCCTGAGCTCTACAATTGGTTTCTATCCTCGTGAGGTGACATGGATTCGTATATGTACATATATATATGTATATATAAACAATGATTTTTGTGTCACCCGGTATAGATACTATCAACACACACAAGCAATGATAGTCAAGCGCAGGGAGAAGAGTTGGGTTTGACAGGCTAAGCTCCTCAGGTCCTCCTCTCATCACACTTAAAAGTCATGTGACCATTCCCACCTCCAAGTGAAGGGCATGCAACCCTCATTACCGCCATAGGAAGCCTTGACCAATGACTCTGATGGTGTAGATGGGGTACCGTCCCTTTCTATACACCTTTCCCCCTTTCTAGTCTATCCTTCTGAGGAGGAGCCCTGCCTAAATCTATGACCGCCATCCGGTGTAGATTTGCTAATGGCAGGAGGCTAAATATACATCACGGGGGCCATCCCTCTACAACAAGCACTGCATGCCCTACCCCTCCCCTTCTCGTCCTATGCGCTTGATAACCTGCACTATAATCCCTTACATATGAATGGTCTTATCATATAACAAATCCTAATCCTTGATTCGCATCTTACAGGCCCCCCGCGATGAAAACATGGAGAACCAAGGGCAGCTAGCTTGCAAGGACACTCTTCGCAGCCGATGGGAACATGCAGCACACGCCCCTCCGTCAGTGCACTACGTGCCCACTCTTAAAAGGTACGCCAAGAAACGCGGCCCCAAGCGACACTGCCCCGGATGAAGGCCGAAGAATCCACGGGCCAGGGGAGCGGACGCTCAAGGAGGTGCACACAATGTGGCAACACCAATGGCACAAACCCCCAACGTACGCTCGACCACCAAATGCTCAAGGGCAGAAAAGGCGGCCCGAGAAAGGGAAGAATTCAATGAAGTGTTTAAAGACATTCTGGAAACGGTAGCGGCCTGTGACTACACCATTCATGTCCTAGCCGACATGTTCCCTGCCCAGATTCACGAGAGCCCCGCATTAGCACTGCCCCGATCGCCTAACCAACCGGACTCACCCCGCCTAGTACCTATCGACTAAGCCCCTATGATGTACAAGTAGCTTGGCAAGTCATCAGGCCAGAACTTTTTGTTTTTGATGAGTAAAGGGGCAAGATCCCCACTTGTACACACTTCCTTCACCTACCGTTAATGTATGCGACCTTAACAAGTAATGGGATAGGCATCATAGCATTCTGAAAAATTATGTCTTAACATGATTGCATTGGTCCGATGTACTTAACGCAAGTGAGCATATACTCTCACAAAGTGACAAGTAGATGCAGAATGACACAGGTCAAGGGCTAGAAGCGTTTAATATCCAAGTCACCACAAGACCACCAACCCCACAAAGAACCATTATGGAGGAAGTGACAGGATACCAAAAAACAAAAGCCATGACGGAAATGCCTCTGGATGGGAACCTAAGGACACCTTTGCAGAAAAAGCACATATTGCAATTGAGCATGGCCAAGGCATAATCATCGATTACCTCCTCCTTCTTGGCCAACTCTATGTTCGGGCAGGAGCCACGCTCTCAACAAGGGCGAACATCTCTTCATCATCCAAGATTCAATTCGCAAGATGCTCTGCCCTTGTCCATGCACAGCTCACTCCAAGTGCTACCTCAATTGTTCGATGTCTCACATGTTACAAAGAGGTTTGCAAAATCTCAAGTGTAATAGCATCCCAATTTTCCAACTAGGTGTCACAATATAATGAGAAACAACTCCCATTGCAAATGCTATGTTAAGTCTAGTGGCTATCATGGCATACATCGAGTTTCCCACAATGAACACATATGGGATCTTGGCCACGGCCTTCTCATCATCTAACTGGGAATAATTTTCCTGACTAACCTTCACATGAGAAGGTAATGAATAGCCAATAGGCTTACCACCCTACATATGGAATCACTCAAGTACTTTGTGGATATACTCCTTCTAGAACAAGTAGAGAAGTCCTTAGAGCAATTGTATATAATACACACACCAAATATCTGAGAGGCATTCCCCATATCTTTCATCTCAATGACAGAAGCTTGGGGTAATCAACACTTTACTCACTATATGGTAAGAAGTTTGCATATGTATGTCTCTTTATTGTCTAAATCATATAGGGTTTTCTAATTGAAATTCTTTATTTGTTAACTAAGCAGCATATTTTATACAACCACACTTCATATTTTATCAAGAAATATGGATCTCTATCTATTTGGTTAACCTAAGGTATGGAAAAATCACATTATCAAGCAAGACCCCTACATTTCAGGAACTATTGTTTCCTATAGCCTGGAAGGAGCTTCAAATTCTTGGCATCTCCTACATGCGAGAGAAAATAAGAGGCAAGAACTCCAAAGTATCCTGTCCTAGATTCACTGTTTCCAGACATGAAGCCAAAAACTCTTACAGCATCTTCCTTCTCCACCAAAATTATCTTGTTTGACCCTCTATTGACAGCTTGGAATTGCAACTGTTTGATTATTTAAACTTCCAATATAATGACCAAGGCCTTGACTTTTTCCAAGCTTAAATGGCCTTGAACCCTTGGCTCTTCCAAGAAAGTTGTATGCATCTTCAATTTCTATCTGCACAATAAACCACAATAGTATAAGATATTAGTAGATAAATATCCAGAAATATTTGTGTATAATGCATAACATACTCTAATATAAATCACAATGGATATCTTAGAATTATCTTTCATACTTCAAGAAGACTATCATCATATAGAATTATTGAACTTTTTGGTTTCTCCTCTAATGGAGACTTCAGTTTCTCTTCATACCTCACGTTATCAATACGAAGTCTCTGTTGAATTTGTAAGTACTCTTCCTTTGAAGGTATTCCCCCCTTTTCATATTCCACAATCTGATTAATACAAGAATGCAAGGCTACAGAACTGTCTTGAAAATTCTCTCCCTCAACATCAAGAGTTGCTAGCAATTCCTCTTCATAATCTATAAAATTCTTATCATTTTGACCCCATGCGGCAAGGATTGCCAAGTAGTAATCTTCTCTAATATCAAAAAGGTGTTGAATATCATTTAGCAATACATACCTCTTTTTGTTGTTGAGATAACTGGGACATGTTGGGACACATTCGAGAGAATTTCAATCTCTGCACTCAACTCTATCCCCTTTTCTTTCACTTTTGTAATGTTCTCACTTTTAAACAAAGCAACATTAAATCCCTGCACTACCTGGTTCTCAATATCCTCCTGAAACATTTTACCCTTCTCTTCAACTTCTTTGTCTTTGCATGCAATATCCTCCATCTTCTTCTCTTGTATTGTATCTGAAGAACAACTGTCCATATATTGAAGAAATACAAGAAATCCAACATCCTTTTGTACAAGAAGACATTGTTGTTGATTCTGATGAAAAGGGCAATCCGCTCTCCACTTCTTGAATTCTTCATCAATAAGGCTAAACCTTGTTTTTGCAAAGTTGTTCTAGCAGCATTAGAAGCTTCCATTACGTCACTATAATGGACAAATCCATCAATCTCTAGGCCTTCCACATGTCTATCATCGTTGAACCACATAAAGTGCGAGTTCTGGGTGAAGCACAGATGCATCCTAGGGTATGTGGTGAGTGAGTTCCTTAATTATTGCACACAATCCTCAAATTATCTCCACTCAGTGTGTGCATGTTCTTTTCCGTGCACTTGTGCTCAATCAGGCTTTTGGTTGTTCTTAAGTGTACTTTCAATTGCTGGAAGTCAATGTGAGTGTGAAGAACACATGTCTAAGCAGCTTATGCACTCTCGTCTCGTCTTAGGCATGTTAGGCTTGTCCGATCAGTTTTTGGTCATCTTGATAGATTTTAGGGTTCCTTGCTATGTGGTCTTACTCATTTTAGGTTCGTTTCGGGGTCTACGACTCTACTACTGCCGTTAAGGTGTTGTGATATTGAGCTTGAATCTTCAAGTGGGTTGCATGATCTTTAGGTTGGTGCTTGGATCTTCAGAGGTGTACTCCAAATCTTTTTCTTGAAGATTTATATTGGCTAGAAACTTCAGATCTGAGTAACAAATGCTTTAGTTGATTGGAAAGAAGCAAGATTTAAAGTGAAGGAAGAAGCTTGAGTTAAAGTGGCTTGGTCTTCTCTTGAATCTTTTCCTTGTTGATTCTTCAATCTTCCACTCCTCAAATCATGCACGACACTTCAATGCTCAGTTTTGATTTGAATATCAGGAATGTCAATGAGTTGGAAGTGGGAAATGAAGTAAATAAGAGCTTGAAAGAAAATAGTTATGGTTGACAGTTTAGGGTTTCAGACAGGGGCCTCGTTTTTTGATCTGTGTGGGCTGTATTCTTGATAATCTCCCAAACTTTTTACATGTATAGAAAGCTTATGTCATAGCCTTCCAAAGCCCCATGGTCACAGCCTAAAATTTGTCGCATGCTAATGGCGTAGATGGTATGAACAGGAAGAGGCGTAGATCTGGCAGCGACAGGGAATTTTCGCAATGCTGCTCTCTGATGCGCCCGATGTTGAGGGCTGATGTGCCACAATGAAGCACCTTGGAATGTAGAATAATTTTGCAGAAGTAATCGATTTGAGATATGGCCTGTATTTGTAAAAATTTGACTCTGACCAACTCATCTGAATCGCAAGGGCCGAGTGATGGACTAGGACGGCCTGAGGGGCCTGAGGCCCGAATGGGAACAATGGTCGAATTTGCAGCTCAGATGATCGAATAGATGTGGCCGAGGGGGCGAAATATTAAGTTGGTTCGAATGGTTGACTCGGACAGGCCGAGTGATAATTGTTCGAATCATGTGGGCCGAGTGGGGGCTCAAACGGTGAGTCGAGGCGCGAGGGTCGAGGGCAATCTCAACAACAGTTCCTCTAGCATCAAGGCTGGTGACATAATCATCTTTGTAATATCCATTCTTCATAGCCTTTGGATCCCAACATTTCTCAAATCCGAATGAAAGGCTAACAGCCTCAAAGTATGGCATTGATTGTATTCATTTTTTCCACTGCAAAAAAAAAAAAGAAAAAAAAAAAGAGAAAACAAAAAGAAAGAAAGAAAGAAAGAAAGAAAAAAAGAAGAGAAAAAAAGAGAGAGAGAAAAAAAAAACACACACACACAATCACAGCACCGCACCTAGGGGTTCTCAAATTAGGTACGTCCAGTGACCTTGGTCGACTGGCTCCGTCCCTAATCCCCTAGCCCTTTGTATATCCCCCACAATTGTTTAGGGCACATCAAGGGCAGGACATACCTTGGGAGCTCGCCTCGCCTATGGTTAGACCTGTCACCCTGAACCACTTGCACAATTCTTTTGCACTTCATCTCAATGCCGTTACAATCAACAGTGGTAAGCAAGGCATGAAAGACACTGAAAAAGTATACCATACTTTTCAAGCACTACGAGTAGCCACTAGCTACCAAAAGCTAAGACACCACAGAGCTTAATTGTGATGCATTGCCTTGACAAGACCATAAAGATGTCTCAAGCAATCTTTAAGTGTACTCCCCGTCTTCATCAACAAATTTTTCCATCAACTAAGCCCTTGCTTCACTGACCCATTGCTATACAAGGAACTAGGCCGACAGTCTTCTAACTAAGTAATATCTAAGTATACACAAGCACTCACATAATCTCTGCACCGAAGTATATACACACTTTGGGTCCTCAAGTGCAGGACAGTACTCTCATCTTACTTAGAGTTCGTCGACCTGTCTCCCAAACTAATTGCACTATGTCTTGTGCACAATAGAGAAGACTAGCACTACCCTTAGGGAGAGACCACATGAGAGATTTTCACTTGTAGGTGTTGAAGACTCCAACGAAAGTTTCGTTCGCTCTCATCAACACCCAACTTTGAATGCTTATCCCTTACCATCCGACAAGCCCGCAAAGACTCGTCATGAGCAGAATCCCCAACAACCCAACACTTGAGCTGGCCATCAATGCAATCCCCAACACAGAATAGCCCTACCACCAACTCCAACAACCTTCCCCCGGCCACCTTGGCCACCAACAGGCCCCCAGGACCCTCTTCCACACCACCACCAACACTCCTCCACGGAAACCACATACGTCCTTGTCACCCACGTCTTCAGTGCATGCTACAGCCTGCTACCTACGACGGTGAGTGCCATGGGACTAGCACTCGTCTAGGAGGGGGGTAATGTTAACCCCAACACGAAGAAAGCAAAAGGAAATAAAAAAGACGCATGGCAAATGCAGAAAAAAGATAGCTCGACTGAAGAAAGAAGAGGAGGAAAGGCCAAAGGCGCAAGGGCAACCTTAAAAGTCCAAGGCAAATGCAAAAGGGAAAAGGCGCATTTTAAAATAAAAAGGCGCACCCTAAAATCTTGTAAAAGAGTGCCGGGCTCTCACCTGTACAATTTGTAAATGTAGACGGGCGGTGGAAAGGAAGCTAGGAAGATAGAAGGACAATGGGAAAAAGGGCCTAGGCTACGGCCGACCATGTAAAAAAGGGGAAAAGGGGATGACCGCCCAAAAGGGATTTAGGGTTTTGTATATAAGTTGAAAAGTGAATGAGAAGCTCATTCTTGTGTGTGGCCAAAAGTAGCTCTCCTCCTCTTCTTCTTCTTCTTCTTCTTCTTCTTCTTCTTCTTCTTCTTGCTTGCTTGAGCTTGTGCTTGAGAGAGGGAGTGTGAGAGTGTGAGGGAGTGAGTGTGTGAGGGTGAGGGACTGAGGAGGAGAAGCTCTCCATCTTCTCCTCTTTCCTTCTCTTCTCTTCTCTTCTCTTGTCTTGCTCGCGGCGATGGAGCTTGGAGCGTGGAGCTTGAGGATGGAGCTTGCTTGAAGCTTGCACTTGGATGGTGGAGCTACCGGAGTGCGCGGGAGAGGAGGTAACTCGAACGGTATCAAGGTAAGCTCACTACACCCGTAGATATGGATGGCGCGTCGGTTATGTGAGAGGTAGCCATTAGTGCTCGGCTTGGAATGCTTGAAACAATAAGCGGTCCGTGGGTCTTGGCGGTTGAGTGAAAGCTCCCACAGGTATAAACGCATTGGTCATGTTAATGTACAACGACTTAAATCAATGCAAGCCCAAAATATTGTTGCAGGATTGCCTAAATTCAAGGTTGCAGAAATGCATAAGGTATGTGAAGCCTGTCAATTTGGAAAACAGGCAAGGAAACCATTTCCTAGACATGTTCAAGAGAGTAAGAAGCCATTGGAATTAATCCACTCTGATGTGTAGGCTACTAAAGCTGCATCTATTGGAGGCTGTCATTATTTTGTCACTTTTATTGATGACTATAGCAGAAAAGTTTGGGTGTATTTTATGAAAAAGAAAAGTGAAGTGTTTGGGCATTTCAAAACTCTTAAAGCTATGGTTGAAAAAGAAACAGGCCTGCAAATAAAATGCCTAAGGTCAGATGGAGGGGGAGAGTACCTCTCAAATGAGTTTGCAAGGTTCCTGCGGGAGCATGGCATAAAGCAGCAATATTCATGTAGTCATACCCCACAGCAAAATGGAATTGCAAAAAGAAAAAACAGGCATATTGAAGAGGTATCTCATGCCATGCTCAATGAAAAAGACCTGCCAGATTTTTATTGGGCTGAGGCAGTTGCTACAACAGTCTACATAATGAACATGACTCCCACTGCAGCAATACATGGCATGACTCCAGAGGAGAGGTATACTGGTAGGAAACCAGATATTTCTTATTTGAAAATTTTTGGTTGCATTGCCTATATTCATGTGCCAGATGAGTTGAGATCCAAGTTGGATCCAAAAGTTGAGAAGTGCATCTTTATTGGTTACTCTCTGCAGAGCAAAAAGGGTATAGATGTTATAACCCTTCTACTCGTTAAGTTTACAGTGAGCAAAGATGTTGTTTTTGATGAGATGAGTAGCTAGTATAAACCAGTAAATGTGATTGATAATGTAGATGCACAAAATGGTGATGCTGCATAGAATTCAGAGCAGCAGTCACAAGATATTAGTGGACCTGGAGCATCCTCTAGCAGTGGTTCACATTCTTCGCCATGGACAGGCAAATTGAGATCAGGAGAATCTTCTCAAAACAATGCAGATAGTGGTATGCAGGTTTCACGAAAAGGAAAAGAGAAGATAGATCAGCCCATGTTTGATGTGAATGCAGGTCACTCTTATGTGGATGGTGAATCCAGTGGTTCAGAACAGAGCATTGATGATGAGTTGGGTATTCCTTCTATTGTTACACCTAGAGTAAGGAAGACCAGGGATGTTTTGAGAGCACCTAGGAGTGAACCTACTTTGCACAGGTCTACTAGAGCTAGGTATCCTATGGATAGGCTAAAATATGATGGATTTAGAGCCATTCACTATGCCTATATGGTCAAAGTGATACAGGAACCAGAACCCACTTCTTTTGAGCAAGCCATGGGAAAAGAAAAATGGGAGAAAGCCATGGATGAAGAAATGGATGCCTTGGAAGCAAATGCTACATGGGAATTGGTACCTTTGCCTGAAGATAAGAATGCAATTAGTTGTAAGTGGGTTTATAAGGTGAAACACAATGCAGATGGTTCTGTGAATAGATACAAGGCAAGATTAGTAGTCAAGGGGTATGCACAAACATATGGCATTGATTATGAAGAAACATTCAGTCCGGTTGCAAGGATGGCAACCGTAAGAGCAGTCATTGCTATGGCTGCATCAAAGGGATGGTCTTTATATCAGATGGATGTAAAGAATGCCTTCTTGCATGGTGATTTGCAAGAAGAGGTCTATATGGAGCAGCCACCAGGTTATATGCATGCTGTTCATCCTGAGTTTGTTTGCAGGTTGAAGAAAGCCTTGTATGGCTTGAAGCAAGCACCTAGAGCATGGTCTGACAAGATAGGACAGTATCTTGTCACTATTGGCTTTCAGATTTCCAAGGCAGATTTCTCACTTTATGTGAGAAAAACAGAGAAAGGTATTATGCTACTTGTCATTTATGTTGATGATTTGATTATGACAGGTGATAGTGATGAAGATATCCTTCATGTGAAAATGCTATTGAAGCAGAAATTTGAGATGAAGGATTTGGGAGAGCTGCGTTATTTCTTGGGCATTGAGGTGATTAGATCACCAAGTGGGATACGACTCTTGCAGAGGCAGTATGGATTGGACATGCTGTCCAAATATGGGATGACAGGCTATAATCCTATTTTAGTTCCTTTGGAGCAGAATGTGAAGCTGAGCGTAGATGTAGGTGAGCTTCTGGAAGACCCTACTATGTACAGACGCATAGTAGGAAGTTCGATTTATATGACTATTACCAGGCCAGATTTGAGCTATGTTGTTGGATTGGTAAGTCAGTTTATGCAGGCTCCAAGGAAACCGCATTTGGATGCGGCTAGACGCATACTCAGGTATGTGAAGTCCACATTGCAGTATGGACTATTTTATGAGACTGGGGTTCAAATACAGTTGCATGGATACATTGATGCTGATTGGGCTGGTAGTATTTCTGATAGACGATCTACCAATGGATATGTGTTCTCTTTTGGGAGTGCTGCAGTCACTTGGAGCAGCAAGAAACAGCCTACAGTTGCCTTGTCAAGCACAGAGGCTGAGTACAGGGGTGCAGCAATGGCTGCATGTGAGGTAGCTTGGTTGCATAAGCTACTTTATGATATGCATCAGCCTACAGATGGGCCAGTTGTCATTTATTGTGACAATATGAGCAGTATACACTTGGCAAATAACCCAGTCTATCATGCTAGAACAAAGCACGTTGAGGTGCATTATCACTATGTGTGGGAGAGGGTTTTACTAGGTCATATTGATCTAGTTTGTGTCAGCACAGAGAATCAGATAGCTGACATATTCACGAAGGCATTGGGCACAGAGAAGCTGCGCAAGTTCAGAGACCTGCTTGGTGTGCAGGAATTGGGATTGAGCTCGAGGGGGAGTGTTGAGATATCGAGCTTCACTCGTGATATGCCAGGGTGACCGTTGTGCATTTATGTCACCGACTTGTTAGCTGCAGATGCGGTTGGTACACCGCTCATGAATAATAGCTAGATGACAGCTATCCTTATCTACTCTAGTTTGTGACTCAGTTAGTATGCCACCTTAGTTAGTTGAGTTTGGTTTGAGACCCACATATAGGGTTCTTCTATTTCTTTTTGTACTTGAGTTTTTTGGCTTACACAACTAAGAAGAGGAAAACTGTTTTCAGCCTCCACCTATGTGTGTATTCCCCCATTGTGCAAGCAAGAAAGCTACAAGTGAGACTCCTTCCTTCTCTCCCACAATCTTGACATGCACAACTCGAGGGTTGGTGAGCTTGAACTTACATAGATCCTTGCATGGTATACAGCTGGCGAGCACTTGCACAACTCAAAAGTTGGCTCCTTTGATCTTCTTGATTTCTCTTCTTCTCTCCTACACAACATGTGTAGGGCTCTCTTCTTGGTGCTTGATTTCAACAGAGCTTCCACATCACTTTGTGAGACTCGAACTGCCTTCTCTCCTCTTCTTGCATACATGCTAAGTGATGCTTTCTTCACCTCCTCCACACCCAAGAAGAGCCTCCCTTTTATAGGCTCCAAGGGCTTCTCTTTTTGGAGAGAGACTTAAGTGCCAAGACTGGAAATGTTGATCTTCATGCCTTCCTTTTATAGCCTTCCTTTTATAGGCTCCAAGGGCTTCTCTTCTCGAAGAGAGACTTGAGTGCCAAGATTGGAGAGAGACTTCCTCACAAAATCTTGTATCATCTTAGACCTTAGAAAGAGAAAATCACTTCTCCCCTCACTTCCGGAGAGGATCACGTCTCTTGTCTTTCTTAGTGAGAGAATTACTTCTCTCCTTAATTCATTAAGAGAGAAAGACCTTAAACCTTGACTTATAAGGGAGAGGATGACCCAAAATGAATGCAATGCCATTACACACAAGTAAAGGTTTCCAGGCATCCCCGAATGCACACATAAATACATATACACAATGCTAATGCACTTCCTCTTCTTAGAACTCAATCCATCTTCATTTATGTGTAACTCCTTGGTTCTTGTGTACACTCTTACACTTGGCAAACACTCCCTTCCCCCTTCATAACTTGTACTGTGTGTACCAAATATCCTTGTCAGAGTGCTCTGATCATCCCATTAAGTGATGCACTAGGAATACTGGTCTCTAAATGGTCTCATGGCCATGCTAGATCATCATCAACACTTAAAGAAAAGCGAGTCTTTTAATTTATTGACATAAATGTACTAAATAGAGAATGCATAATAAGCAATAAATTTAGTAATAATACCACGAAGGACATCCACTTTTGAATGACAACTTTGTAAGATCCAATGCATAAATGGCATACTGTATCATTTCACATGAGCAATCTAGCTAAAACTTGATTTTTGCACACACTATTTTCAAATAAGCTTGTGCTTACTGCATGTAAACATTGCCCAATTTTACCTCCGTCTCATCTCCTGATCAAAGGAGATTAAGAACAATATTATTTCATTAGGAATCTTTTTCCATCCGAGTAAAAACTCCATGTAAACATGTAGCTTGATCTAACTAGTAGATCACCTCTCAAGAAGCTACTCAACCCCCACATACCCCCCAAATAAAGCTCCCTCTTGTAAATAGTTAGAACCCTCATTTTTAAATTGAAAACATAATAATTTTTTTTAAAACTTTGATGACCCCATCCCTATTTGCCAATGTGAAGAAAAGCTTTTTTTAAAAAACTTGAACATTTAAAAGCCTTTAGGCTTATCAAGTTTTTAAAAGATAAAAATCTTGAAAAGCTTAATGGAAAACTTATAACATTGGGAAGCCTTAAGCCTATATAAAGAGAGGTCAGTTAAGTAATATGGGCCATTTACTTGATTATGAAATTTATCTCTTATGTGAGCAGACAACAAGTTCATACACAAGAGTGTGGAGACACGTACATTAGTTCATCATTCATCGCGTTTGCAAGTCAAAAGGTTACATTCAAAGCTTCGTCCTTCATTCTCTATTATTAATTAATTAGTTAGACTTATGCAGTATTAGTAGTAGTTAGTTAGTTAGACTTATGCAATATTAGTAGTATTTATAGTAGTTAATAGTTAATTAATAGTTATAGTATTAGTAGTTAGACTTATATTAATTAGACTTATTAGTAATATTATGAGTACTTAATCAATTAGACTTATTAGTAGTATTAGTAATTGTAGTATTATTAGTTAATTAGTTAGACTTATGTAATATTAGTAGTATTTATAATGGTTAATACTTAATTATTAGTTGTAGTATTAGTAGATAGACTTATGTTAGTTAGACTTATTAGTAGCATTAATACTTGTAGTATTATTAGTTAATTAGTAGTGAAACTAAAGGGAAAGAAAACGATCTTTTGAACATATGGCAAAAATGAAAGCGTAACGATCTTTCAAACATACTAAAAATACAAAATCATATTACTTCCACAAATGGGATATTTTGATTTGATGGGGGAATGGCACCTCCTCCCATAATTATTTAAATATTAAGAGACCTGTGTCAACTCTTCGACATGCTACATATAGCATGTTTTTTAATTTCATTTAGTTCTTGAAGTATTGTTATTATTTATTCACTTTAATATTTATTGATTTTCTTTATTTATTAGAATTACTATTAAGCAAAAAATTTAAAAATCATCATTTTCACATGTAAAACACATAAACTAGTGTTTTTTTTCTAAAATATATAATTACGAAGCATAGCATGTTGTTTTCATGAACAAGTGTAGTATAGCTGAATGATAAAAATGTATTATTGTCATTAGCATCAATGGACACTATGCAGAAACAAAGATATAGGGCATCCTTCAAGCCTTGTAGAAAAAGGAAAACTATGGCTTGTAGAAAACATCATTAAAACCCTTTGCTGCAACTTGGTACAACATAGACAAATTCAAATCATCTTGGGTAGCAAAGTGTGAAAGCATCATTGGAAGACCAACAATCTGTGCATCCTGTGGTATAGTCACAATGTAACATCATGCTATCATCTCGCAAAAGAACAATCCATGTATATAAGAAATACAAATAGCAATGGCTTTGTCAAGCACTATTCTCATCCTTGCATATTAACAACATGGAGTTAACATGATGATAATGAAATGCCGACCATGTCTTACGAGACAAAGATAGAAACAAATATGTGGTCTCATTGTCACTAAACTACACAAAACAAATTCTCAATGCAAAGTTGTTACAACTTCAACTATTGAGCATCATTGATACATCCATCTTGGTCTCCAAAATGACAAGAGAAATTGCAAATGGAACCATGGACCATCAATCTATTCTCGATAACCCTCTAATCTCTTGGAATGATGGATCACTTTCACGGATATCTACTAGAAATGACTTGACTACATCTGAAATTGTGGATGTGTTCATTTTCAACATGCTACATAATCTGCCGATCCAAAAGTACATGGCTATAGCAAAACATCCACATCCAAGGATAGGGCTTTGCATCCTCAGCAAGCAATCCATTGAAAGTATTATAGCGCTGCATTGTGAAGGCTCTCCATTCAACCCAATCAATATGAGTTCACATGCATCATATTACTAAATGATAACCATTTGGTAGAAATGATAGTGACGTTCAGGACAGACGAATTGCCTGCAAGAAGCTCGCCCCCTGCCTAGATATCACCTTGGAAAATGTAATGTTTCCATTCTTGTTCCCACTTGGCCATGGTGTGTACGATGGGAACATCTGTCTTAGTGAATACATCAAGATGTCATCAATCCTGTTCTCCGTGTATACCTTACATAAGCCTTACATCCTAATTCTATACTAGCTAAAACAAGCTATCTCGATTGCAAACAGCACGAGCATGACTTGCCTACAAAGGGACATCAACAACTAGAGGTGCACAAATAAGCACAATTCTAATGAGGAGGTCGTCAGGCACATCCTTTGCTCTACAGTGTTCCTGCTTCAATGCCAGGATCCCCACCGACATAACTTGAAGAACCTTATGAAATGGTCGATGTATGACGCATGCCTAATTTCTTCCTTATATTCATTGTAGATGAGGTTACCAATACAAGGTGGGCTGAGATCAATAAGTTGGAATGCATTGCAAAGGAGTTCAATCTTGAATTCTCATACAAAATCTGCCTTGTTGAGTGCGTTTTCCTCTTCCACACACTAGGTTCCACCTTTTCTTCAACCAGTGCATCCTTGGCAAAACTACTTGTGTTGGGCATGTCCAACACCATGTCATTAGATATGAGATCCAACATAGGGGCTCCTTATATGCACATGCCATCTTATGGTTACATGAGGCAGATGTTGCAAATATGACAAACGAGATATGCACATACATTCCATTAAACGATGATTGGTGCACTTTGACAAGAAAACTACGAGTCCTTGTTGTGGTTGGCAAAGCAAATTCATAGGTGTCATCATGCCTGCTATATAAGCAAAAGTAACAACCACGATAAATGCAAGTATAGATTTTCGCCACCTCACATGACAATTTGGAACCAACAATAGACCCTAAAACTCAATCATACATCTACTACTGTCTTGGAGACGAGCATCGAAATCTTATGTGATATCACCCAATGCTACTGCTCCTTTGGGAAGCTCACATGAATATTCAACGAGTAACAAACTCTTCCATCTCTTACTACTTGCTTAAGTACGTAATGAAGGCGGAGTTGATCAGAAAGTTAAATATCCAAACAGAAGATGCGAAAAGACTAGGGCTATAAGACTTGGACTCAAACAAGGAAAAAATTAATTTCTGCCACAATATTGTGCAAGCCAATGTCACCCCCATCAAAGCAATGTTAAATTGCATGTAGATCCCAATACTCACGCAAAGCGAGTTCGTTGAGTACATCGACAGCTCCCTTACATAAATAGGACAACGAAAGCTGACAAGGATAGGAAATATCATCATGCACTTGTAGACCTTTCATGTGTCCATCTATTGAGCTGCATGTAACATTCTATCACTACCACAAAAACTACAGCATCACCAAAACCACCAATGCATCTGATCATGAACCCACTCTCCATGATGCTTATGGCAATACCGTGGAGTAGCATACAAGGCTGGTACAATTCATCAATTTTGACCCAAGCCACCAAACTGAAGGTTTTTTTTTAAACACATTGCTGCAACGAACAACCTTCAGGTTAGAGACCGAACTAATAACTCAACACAATCGCATTACATCGAGTGTCACAACTTCGTGGACTCATGGCCAATGAGGAAGACCTCAAAATGTTCATCACAGACTATATACAAAGAAACTTGCTCGCCTCGGACTAAACCCACCAAAACTGACAAACATGATCATTAAAAAGATCCTTTCATCAAAGACAACCCAATTACATTTCACAATACCTCCAACAACTTCTAATTATGAAAGTATCCTTGCATCAATAAGGATAAATATGTTATAGCTCACGAAATAGTTTCGAACACTTTAACATCAAAACAACAAGTTTTCTTCAACCACCTCATCAATGTGAGATATAGTCTACGCATCGTCAGTGGCACACTAGGCAGTGGAAAGAGCTTCCTCATACATTACTACATTTACAACCTCATTGCCAGGAATAAGACTGTATTGTTGACAACAAGCACATGAGTAGCTATAACTAGACTATGTAGCCTATCCACCACAGTCCACTATCAATTCAAGATACTAGTACATGCACAACAATATCTAGTACAATTGTAAGAGACGGACAAATGCTACATTGTGATAAGAGAAGCTGATGCAATCATTGTCGATGAGGTGTCCATGTTAACAAAAACAATGTTCGATATAATAGTATGTGAGATAGTGAGCGTCTACCAAGGTTTGTTGATCAGTCCATTCAGTAAGAAGCTCATGATATTATTTGGCAATCTTGCACAGTTACTCCCTATATGCAACCATCAAATTGAGTCTCGCGAACAATGTCACATCACCTCCTCGTCATACTAGGCACATGGAAAGCAACTCAATCTCCAAACCTCACCTCATCATACACGCGACCCGCCATTCCTATAGTTTCTACAAGTGATCATGCATCGTTGCCCAACAAAGCGAGAGATACATGAATGCTTACATCAATGCATGATCGATGAGAAGAACGCCCTAGATTTCACCGATCAAAAAGCAACAATCATATGCACACACAAGGAAGATGTTTGCAACTACAACAAGCAAATTCTACACAAATACTACACATCTGAAAAGATCCACACCGTCAAAATCTAGACGAATGCAAATGACGAGCCAACATTGCAGACCTAGCTACACAACAAGAACTTCTGCAAGATAGACGAGATAGCAGTTGGTGTGATTACAGTGATAACTGAGAACATTGACCTTAGCATAGGTGCAGTAAATGGTGCAATGTGTAAGATCAATTGTATTGACACACCAAACGACAAAATGATATCAAGAATCCAGGTCACAATCCAATCAATGAACCAACAGCTCACCTTACGATGCAACAAGCACCAATGCAAGTCACTGAATAGCAAGTGGTACCATAAATCCATGTTCTCTTTGACACTCACATATGCAATCATCACCGGTCACAAATTGTAAGGAGCCACAATCAACCAAAAAGCACTTCTACACATTAGAAGCGTATTCACGTCGTGCCTAGTCTACTAATACTCTCCCATGTAACCGAAAGAAGAAATTTGTGTATTATTGGCCTTCCATATCCATTTGCCTTTGCTTTGACACCTTTTCTGACACCATGACTCAAGTAGAGAAACAACACAACTTAACAAAAAACAAACAAAGATTAAATACAACACATTCCATCACACAAAAAACTCATATGCTTCTTGTAGTAAGTAATAAAACAATATTCTAAACCTTCTTCCAAACGTTGTTTGCTTAAATATTAATGTGTTTTCTCAATTTTCTTCTCTTATTAATAGATTTATTAACATACTAATGTGCTTTCCTCATTTTCTCTTTTACAAATACACAACATCTATCAAGGCAAAGATGACTCTAGAGACGAGGTATGCATAATCCATATGATATCTGGTATATATAAAAATACAAATATATTACTTCACTCGACCACATTGACCTATGCATGCATATGTTTCAGCTATACATTCAAAACCACATGAACACCCAATGCCAGATCGATAACCATCCTGCAAAAACACAGAATTGTAGGTATGTAACGACAAACTAGATGAGAATGGCAAATGTGGTTCGGCAAAAGCCATCAATATACATAAACAGCTTCGCAATGTACAACAATCTCCAAAAAATGATGGCCATATGCACTCAAATTCCCGACAACGAATATCATCTTGCATCAGATGACAAGCTTGCAATTGGTACACAACCTTACACAAACTTCGTAACCTTCATTTTTTCTTGAAACAACACTAACTCATATGCACTTACCATGTAGGATTCCTCAAAGCCATACTCGACAGACTCGAACTTGAGTATGAAGACATGGTTGACAATACACTATGAACAAGCATGACCCAAGCACTACTAGACACAAGAACAAATGGCATCGGAATGGACCCAATTGAGTTGCTGCACTATAGATTTAACATCTCGCTCAACTAGTTAGCAGAAGTCATGAAAAAAGAAGGCAAGGACACACTAGAAGATAACATGAAGAATAACCGCTACAATCACAGTCGTGACAATCCTGCAATAACAATCGAGAAGGTCACATACCTACTGAGTAGAGAGCTCTACACCCAGAAACATGGTTCCAACTCCGAACCATTTAGCAACATAATCTACGTAACATGCAAGTTCTCAAACACGACTCCTTCTCAAACATTTAAAAAAATATCAATATCAACTTTTCTCCCAGAAATGCAGTAGAAGCAAACAAAAAAGAAACGAAACTTTTGCCAATGCCAAGCTTGCAGCCTCAACCATTCCAAGTCCTGCCACCAGCTCAAGTACTTTCATATCGGCCGGCATTGTCTGCAACCAAGACCCATGAGCTAGTCTAGAAGCGCCAACACAGAGATACAAAAGCAAGTACTTCATCTACAACATAAGATGTAAGAAGAACAACAAGGAGTACGTAGGCCATATGAACAACATTGAGAAACGAATCCAACAACACCGAAGAAATCCCGCCAAGAAAATGAAAAAAGACATAGAAACATTCCAACCATTTGAGGATAACTTCGAGGTTAAGATAGAAGCAATAGTTGAGAGCATAGACAAGGCAAGGAATTTTGAGTAGGCTACCATTCGTAAGAAAAATGCAATTGTGACATAGTACAACAACCTATACGAACACCCAGCAAGATGTAAAAAGTATTATCTTTTGAAGAGAAGAAGCCTCATTTAACATAGCGAAAAAAAAGTGAATGTACAAATCCAGGATCATTGACTCCAACTATATAAGTATACATATTCTCCTTTCAAGATTCTCCATGTATTTAAATAATGCTAAAACCTAATTACAAACGTACTCCGCTTAAAAACACAACGGATGTCCAAACGCCACCAATAAAACTGCTACATAACAAACATGCGAGAATCGCATATGGAACTTCGCACTCCTTTACAAAGCTGCATCTGTCTACCTAGTTTAGTTTCTAACATGTAAAGAAGAAGGTGTAAAACTCTGAACTTTACAAATCTTTTTGTTAAAAAATGGCACAAGTATATGAAATCTAATTATAAAATCCTTCCAAATTTCCGATTTAAAGTTTTCTGTCAGCACGACCGCCCGCCCGACTGCGTTAGCGTCATCGCGTCTGTGTCTCATCAGGCAATGCAGCAGTATATCGTGGTATGCCTTCCTCTCACCGTCATCATCACAATAGCTTCTGTTTATTGATACCGATTCGTGTCTTGTGAGGAACGTCAATTCTTTCTTGGCTATGACTTGTGAGAATCGTCGATTCTTTCTTGGCTATGGCTGCCTCTGCCGCGAATCCAAATCAGATAAATTTGTATCTGGAAATCACTACTAAATCTTTTGCCAAAAGATGTATTTGCATAGATTGAGATTTGGTCATGGCCTTTCAATACGATATGTTGTTTTAAGAAACAGTTGCACACACTAAATCACTCCACATTTTCTCGTGTGGGAAAAGGGGTTCTTTGCCCTTGATTTCCCCCTGTAATGTTCATCATCATGAGCTGCTGCTCAGGAACCACCGCACATCTAGCTAGGCGTGTGGCTGGGGTCAGGGGGGGACTGCCGGCCCCTCCGTCCCTCGCAGAAGCTCATGATGTTGTTGTAATTCACAATGTGGGAATTTTTCCAAAAACTTCTTTCGAATAATGTGACATGATAACAAATACAAACAGACCCACTAATCGCATATGGTCGTAATATTAAAACAAGGTCACAAAATCAGCCTGTAATTGGTTGTAAGGAATACTTCATAGAGTCAACCACTTTTTGATCTAACTATGTGTAATGCTCCAAATGTTTTTGGTCAGCTCTGGTGTAGACAGAGTTTGGAGCTCGATGCATAAGAACTTGCCTAACAGACAACCACTACAGATGACTACAGGCCTTCACAAGCATTAGTCTAGGTAAAATGGTACCTCAGTAGACTCGCAGAGAATAAGAATAACAGTACCCATCATAGTAGTCTGTACACAACAAGAAAGGGTTTATATGTCGGTCTGCCCCATGACAAATTGAGACTGGGTACCTCACCTTTTGGCCATGCTTCTCTGCCTGTCCCAGGATGATGGTGGAGGAGCTAGTGCTGCCCTGTGCAGTGACATGGGGCATGTGATGCTGGGGATTAAGCCAAATAAACATTTGACTATACTCAATGAGGCATCTTTTTGTACATGGCTTTGATCCAGGAATTTATTCAGACCTTGCATAAGTGCAGGAAATCTAAAGACCTTGCACATGGAAGGTGCATTCTTGAGCAACTTCGAAGTACGAAGCTGGATACACATCCAGAAGTTGGGAACTATCTTGTTCCGATGTTTGTAGAATGTGGAAGTGTATGTGATGCTCAGGAGATATTCGATGGGCTGGCTCACAGGAATTTGTATTCTTGGACTTCTCTGATACTAGGATATGTTGAAGATGGGCAACCTCAAATTGCCTTCCAGCTCTACAAAGGAATGCAAGACGATGGGATTTTTCCTAGCAGTTTCACATTGGTGGCTCTTGTCAGAGCTTGTGTGAATCTGAAGGACTTAATAACTGGTCAATACATACATCAACAGATTATGGAGATGGGATGTGAGAAAAATCTGGTTGTTGGGAGCACTTTGGTTCACATGTATGTGAAGTTTGGCTTACTTTTGGAAGCACAAAATGCATTTGACAGTTTATCGAAGCGAGATGTAGTTGCATGGAATTCGCTTCTTACAGGCTATCTAGAATTTGAAACCTATCAGTTAGTGGTGCAATGCTATGAACAGATGCAAGTTGAAAGTGTTGTTCCAAATGCTGTTACATATGTTTGTGTTCTGAAAGCATGTGGCCACATGGGATTCATAGAAAAAGGACAAGAGCTACACAAGAATACCATAGAAAGGGGGTGGGACCATGACACTTTTGTATCTAACATATTAATTGACATGTATGGCAAATGCAGACTACTTGCAGAAGCGCAGGCAGTTTTTGACAGGCTAACAGTTCGTAATGTGGTATCGTGGACAACTTTAATTGCTGGATATGCAGAGAATTCAGCTGAACAGGAAGCTTTGAAGTGGTTCAAAGAAATGTGGACGGATGTTCACTCTCCGAATGCCGTAACCTTGGCTTGTGTTTTGAAAGTGTGTGGGAACTTGACAGCTCTAAATGAGGGGCATGAAGTTCATGGAGAAATCATACAGAAGGGTTATGAAGAAGATCCAATCATTGGAAATTCTTTAGTTGACATGTATAGCAAGTGTGGGTCAATTCTAGAGGCACAAGATATTTTCAATGGATTGCCAGATCAAAATCTTGTGGCATGGAACTCACTTATTGCAGGTTATGTAGAGCACAATCTCTACCAATTGGCACTTGAATGCTTCCAAAGGATGCAAATGGAAGGCGTTTGCAAGGACTTCGTGACATTTATTTTGATGGCAAAAGCATGTGGAGATGGTAAAGCTTTTCAGAAAGGTCATGAAGTGCACACGGAAATTGTAAAGAATGGTTATGACATTAGCTCTTTCCTTAGCAGCACTTTAGTGGACATGTACTCAAAATGTGGGTTCGTTTTGGAGGCATGGAAAGTTTTTGACAGCTTACAAGAAAAAAATGCTGTAGCATGGAATGCTCTAATATCAGGATATGCGGAGCATGGTTTTGGAGAGGGAGTGTTGAATTGTTTTGAGCAAATGCGAATAGAAGGCATTTCTCCGACTGCAATGACTTTCATTGGCATCATGAAACAATGCAGCAGCATAGGAGCTTTAGAACAGGGTCAAGCAATGCATCAAAATATCACACTGATGGGACTTGACAAAGAACTAACAATCAGTAACAGCTTGGTTGACATGTATGCCAAATGTGGCTCATTACTTGAGGCTGAGAGAGTTTTCAGCAAACTTCTGACCCGAGATAGAGTATCATGGAATTCGCTTATTGCTGGGTATGCAGAATATGGACCATATCAAGCAGCCATAAACCATTATGAACGAATGCAGCTAGACTTAGCTCCAGATCCCATTACAATAACTTGTGCACTGAAAGCTTGTGGCAACATTGGATGTATTCATAAGGGACAGGAAATACACTCAGAAATTCTTCAGAAGGGATTGGAAAATGATGTCTTTATTGGTAGCCTACTAATTTTGATGTATGCAAAGTGTGGCACACTTTCACAAGCACAGAATGTCTTTGAAAAGCAAGCAGGTGAAAGTGTTGTCATGTGGAATGCAATGATAGCAGGATATGGAATAAATCAAGCAGCTGATGCAGCAGTTCAGGTTTTTGAGGCTATGGGGAAACAGGGTGTGAATCCAGATGCTATAACTTTTGTGTGTATTCTTACTGCTTGCAGCCGCTCTAGTCTTCTTGTCAAAGGTCAGGAGGTTTTTAAGTTGATGACAAAAGAATATGGCACATTATTGCATTCAGACCATCTTACTTGCATAATTGATCTCTTTGGTCGATCAGGACAGCTATATGATGCAGAGAAGTTTCTTGCTAGTTTACCATGTTTTCCATCAAAAGATACATGGATAGCTTTGTTGAGTGCCTGCCAAATTCATGCAGAAAAGGAAGTAGGAAATCGATGCTTTCACCAACTTTCAGATTTGTATCCACATTGTGCTTCTTCTTATATGCTGATGGCAAGTATGTTTACTGCTGCTCAGAATGATATGTACTCCCTACAAACAAAAGAAATGTTTGCAAGCGTTTCCATACAGGCCAATAAAAGGGTGCACAAAGCTGGAGCATATTCTAAGGATAGTGAAGACAATCCAGCAGCATTCAATTCCTCAAATAATCTTTTATTCAACTCAGCTTTGTCCTCATGTCCCAAACTAAGAGAAGCAGCAGTCAGCAACATCAGACAGATTTCCACCTTCGCTTTGCAAGATGATAATTTATCACGGGAAAATTCGATGAAACATAAACTCATACATACTGATTGTGTTTATAAAAACTACCAAAATTGTTTTATATCAGAGAATTTCTACATTATTTGTCAATCAAAAGCTCCTCTTTTGCATGATTGTGCATATATTATCAATAATTATGTCATGGTAAAATATGTGCGCTTAGGAACAAATAGTATTTGATCTGCAGGAAGTTAAAATATTCAAGTATCATCTAAGGGCATGGCTGTGCTACGGGTCTTGAATGTACTCACAATGGGCCATTACATTGCTATATCTAGATAAAAATTTCAGGATTTAATGCAAAGGAGTACTAGAAACCAGGGTTGGAGCCAACCAAGAATTTAGGCTGACATCCAAGTATTACAGCATCTTGTTGGGCATGGGGATCTTTTCTTATTCGGTTGCTGGATCAGGGCCAAGCACTCCCAGGGTTTTCTTTAGTTTTGCTATGTATTTTAATTTCTCAGGATTTAAGTGTACATTCCATCATTGTTCATCTACTCAGGTGTGTCTCTCATTGCTGTTCTGTCTGCGGGTGTTCATTTCTTTCGTTTTTCCTTAAGAGAAAGGAAGATCTTAAGCCATAGGTTTTCCATGGCACCCCCTGTCTATGCACAAAGATTGTGTGAGGCTTGTTGCTCTTGCTAGCCAAGGACAGCTGTACTTTTGCTTGGGATTTCATCCTTTGTGCTCACAGTCACTCCCATCATTAGTCTGCCATCATCCAGAGATGCTATCCTTGCTGCCACCATCACTGTCAATCCTAGAGGCTGCTGCCAGCCCTGTCCGTGGTCATCCTCCTGTTGCTGTAAACCTATAGATGTCATCATCTGCTGCATTTTACGCCAGCCCATTCATGACATCATCAGCTGCTGTTTTCAAGGTTTTCGGGCCAGCTCGAACTGCCACAATCTGTTATACAGCTACATTATGATCATCCTCCAACAGGTTTGCTGTTGTGCATGCTGTATGACCACCAGATCTACTGTGTTTCTGTCCAGGATTGCTTCATTTGCTGAAGTTACCCTTGCAGGTCTGCATTTTGCTGCTCTAGATCAGATTCTGCTAATGTACATCATTTCAAGAGTCAGTGCTCTACTAAATAGTATCCTGTGGCTATCATGAGGGTTTGATTTGCTTGGAGCGACATGAATCCAATCTATAATAGTTCAGACTCCTCTATCTTACTTGTACTTATTTTTCATCTTGGGACAATTCATTGAAGCCCAGCTCTTCTTTTT
Organism: Lygodium microphyllum; assembly: GCF_053477565.2. NCBI lineage: Eukaryota > Viridiplantae > Streptophyta > Polypodiopsida > Schizaeales > Lygodiaceae > Lygodium > Lygodium microphyllum. The sequence goes on along the minus strand of NC_141149.1, from coordinate 108,410,098 downwards.
TCAATACCTTTCTCAGAAGGTGCTTCTCAATTGGGGCAATTAGCTAGCAAGTCTGATCACCTCCGAGTTACTTGAGGGAAGACAATCCACTTGTGATACAACTGGAAGTCCAAGGTCTTCATGTCAACCAAGACCAATGGCAGGTTCGTACAGTCCATTTTTGTGTGATTGTGATCTTCTCTATATTGCTCTTGTTATGCAGGATCTGGTTGTAAATAACTGCGAAGTGCCAAATTGATACCAACATGGATACAGAGAATTACTCCTAGACCTTCTGTTTCATATAAGTTTGGTGCTTTGCATTTAGAATTCCTGCCCTCTTCTCCTACTTTTAAGTACACCTTCAGCTTCATCTACGTTACATTTAGAGCCTTCATTAAGACTGACCATAAGGCATCCAGCTCTAGCTCAAACTGTTTGTGAGCCACATTTATAGGCATTCAACCATTTTTAGCTACCCAAATGCGCACCGCATTGCACCTGGGTGCTTTAGTGTGGATGCCACCTGTGCACTATGCACCTAGTCACACACTCTCTGGTTGATCCTGAACACGAACCATGGTTATATGCCAGTAGGGAGGGATCTAATTTGGGTTAACTAACTTGACTCCCAGGTCCATGAAGGTTGAGAGGGAGTCTTCCTCAGGGAGGAGTGCAGAGTCTCCTCGCCTTGGTATTCATGTTCATTAGTGGCTTGCTAGTAGTGCAGAGGAGCTAGATCTCCTATGCCTTATGGCTTATTTAAATGGTTTTGCCATTATGCTAGATTCTTAGGATTCCTAGATTTCCCTTAGAATCCTTAGGCTAGTCAGGCCACAATCCTGTAGGTTAAGTCAGGCTCGTCTTTTTATGCAATCTAGCTAGATCATTACGCTTCATAGGCTACCTAAGCCTCTTTAGGCTTCCATAGACTAAGCCTTTTAGCACTTTATTTGTCTTCCACTTCACGTTTATTCACTTAGTTTTCATTTACTTTTCTTGAACCTACACTCACTTAGATTCATTTTCAGCTTTAGCAAAATACCAAAAGTATCTATGCAAATTTTGGTTTCTCATTTGGTATGCACATGCTAAGTGTTGTATTTCAGTTAAGCTAGCATTAGGTATCTAGTGCTCCTAACTAGGCTCACTGCATGGTTTCTGGTCCTCACAAGGTGAATATTGCCTCCACGTACTTATTCAACGTGGAGACACAGATAGAATCTTCTCTTTGGAGATCTGGTCTCGGGCATTGTTGTAGTTACCATGATAGTTGTCTTACTTCATTGCTATTTAAGTTGAGGTGCTTTTTATCATTTTGCATGAGCTAATACTCCACTAGTATTCATTTTCATGTCAAGTGGACCACTAACTTGGTCCTTGTGTCTTCGTATTCTTGACAATGACATGAGATCTCTTAGGGACAAGTTTTAGGCACTGAGTATACTGAATATGATAGAATATGGCCTCAAATTTGTGTCTTGAGGATCGAGGACTAGGTGAGTTGAGAGTCGTTTTAGAGACGTTAGGAATAGCTCCAAGAGGGCATTGTACTCATGATAAATCTTGAAACATAGTAGTGGTATTCCACTAGGTTGAATGTTGATATTGATGGCAATAGAGGGAGAAAAACCTAGTCCTCCATTAGCCAACAGATGTTGGAAATGTGGGCAATAGCAAATGCTAGGTAGGTAGTTGAAGACATAGCTTGACTTACATGCTTCTAGCTCTACCCCAATGATTCTTATAGTGCCATATTTACACCCTTGCTAGTTGAAGCACCAGATTGATGGTTTGCAAGAGTCTACTTGACACTTGGATCCTATGATTGGACATGGTTCTTCGAATTAAAGGCTTAAGCTAACTTGACTCCTGGTAGACTTATGTGGGTTCTTTTTGTAGTCCATGAATGGTGCAACTTGAGTAGTACTTGAATGCCAAGTAACTACATCCTTCTAACATCCTCACAGCTGGACAAAATAAAGAACAACACTAGTATATTCTCTATTTCAAGAATCATGCCAATCTTGCATTTGCCTAACAATAAGTATGGATGTCCCCTATATGAATTGTTGTGGGCACAAGCTTAGATTGCCTAAGAGATTATCAATGTCAATCCTCTTTGCAATGAGTGCTATCTCAAGATAGGTAGGGATATTGTTGGCTTCTCTTTTGAGTCAAGAGGGCACTCTTATCTCATCATCATTGCACTCAATTTGTGGTTGTGTAGGGGATTTCCTAGAGGATAGTACTTCTTTGCCCAAATTCCATTAAATTTCTCTATTCCTTCTCCATCCAAGGTCTCTAGTTCCACATTTTTAGACTTGCTAATTCAAGGAACCATGACATATCCAAGTACACAACTGCATTTTTATTTGTGTTTGTTGATCGTGTACAAGAGCAGTGGGTTTCCTTGTCAAAGTTTTGGTGTTGTACATGTTTGTCATACCAAGATCTATGCGCTGCCTTTTTTATGATGATAAACCCATATCCCATTTTGTTAGGTGGTCCGCAAGAATGATAATATATCATGATTGTGAGTATTATGTGGTTATGAACTCATCCTGCACTTCTCAAATGGTTGGCAAGCTATGATGGGAGCATTAGCTCCATCCTATCCTTTTCTCATAAATACTTTAGTCTGCTAACATTTATCACACTACTTAACAAATCGAGCTCCAACCCTGAATAAAATTAGCCATCAAAGCTGGGATTTAAATACTTTCTTGGTTGTGGTTTCAACATTGAAGTGAACCCCCTCTATTCCCGTGTGCTGCTAACAGAACCGCATTGATTTCATGCTCACATACATATCTTCTTAATAGTTCTTTCCACCCTAGTCTATGCAACAATCTAGTTATTGATTGGTAAGACCAAGTATTTATGAATAACCTACACAATGGAGCCTTCTCTATGGGCCATTGGGAAGTCCTTTCTCCACAATATCTAAGATGTCGTTAGCCTCATGAATTGTGACTAGAGCCTTAAACAACTTGGTCTTCTATGCAATTCTACACAAGTATGCGTTAGGAAGGTTACCATCAATTTCTAAGAGCTTCCTCAACTTTCACTCAAGACCTATGGTGGGCCATATAATGTTATTTTCCCTTCCTAACTACCACTAACAAGTCACTCAAGACCTATGGTGAGCCATATAATGTTATTTTCCCTTCCTAACTACCACTAACAAGTCAAAATCAAGAAACAATGAAAGTCACTTCGCTAATCATCATGCCAACAAATAATGGTGAAAACTCTTGATGGTGTACACCATTCCCAAGACTCCTCTTTTGTTTGTTAACTAGTTTATTTTGGAATAAGTAAGATGTTAACTTGCAAGGCTCAAGGGAAAATTCAAGTTATACTCACCATGCTAGCACAATACTATCTTATAGCTATTAATATATACATATAAGTTAATTTTCTAGATTTGGGGATCTAATATTGGTCCAATACAATGGTGTTTTCAATTTCTCATATGAATTTTGGCATTTCAATCCAAGTGAACATTATAAAGAGATTATATGAAGGTCTAACAATGATTGAGTTATTCAAGACAAAGTGCTTATACCATCCAACATGCCTTGAAGAGCAGTAGAATTCATTGGGATTGGCAACCATCTTGTCTTAGTGATGTTCATAGTATGCCATTTTTGGACAACATATGCTCTAGAATACATCCAAGTTTAACCCAAAACTAGCACTTTAAGGGATTAATTGATAGTCCATCTTCCCTGCCCATCTTTTTCTTTTTGAAATGCTCTTCCTATTGGAGCTAGTGCATAAATCATGGACAAAACTTTTAGAAATATTTACATGTGCTCGTGAATAGTACACATTAAGCATCAAAATGTGGCATATGCATTAGTCAATCTAAAAGCATGACTATGTATGCAAACACACCTCAATATGTGACAAAGGCCATATTGTGCTTGTTGTCTATGTGGACTTACACTTGGTTGTGGTCAAAAATCCCATCCAAGAATTTGTATGCCTCTTTGTTCCCTAAACACTCTAATATGTGCTTGATGTGAGACAAACAAAAGTTGTCCCTTTTTGTTGTTATGTTTACATTTTTGTTAGCTGATGCACACTTTAATACTCCATTTTCTTCAGTACTACTATAATGAGTGATACACAGTCCATGCGTTCTATTTTGTAAAGAAAGCATGCTTTAAGAAACTTATCTAGTTCATCCCTCATGACTTATTTCTACCTTGGGTTCATGGTGGATCATCTTTATTTTACCAATTTCACATTCTAAACCATGGGGATTATGTGTGCAATCACTCTTGGGGATGCTCCTTAAGGTTAGATTAGCTCCAAGCAAAGACCATCATGAGAGAACTCTTTGAGAAGAGCCATTAAGCATGCTTCCTTCTCCTCCATGACATTCTCATTGCACCTACACCAAGATCCTATTTGAATTCTCTCTTAGGAATGATTCTCCTTCATGACATTCTCATTGCACCTACACCAAGATCCTATCCGAATTCTTTCTTAGGAATGATTCATCCTTCTTGAATGCACCGTACAACTCCCTATTGTACCGCGCTCTCCAAGTGTGCATGGAGTCTCCCATCCCTCTTCCCTTGTTAGTAACAAGTTCTATTGGAAAAGAAAAAAAAAGATAGGCATTGAGAGATTCCCATCAACGCTTATGTACACTCTAGGATCCTTTATTGAACCTACTCCTATCACAGAAAAAAGAAACAAAATACATTTCTCTCAAGGTATCAATTTGGTCTGGGGATTACCAAAAATACCCAATTGATGTGGATAGACTTAAATACTGGGGAACAATTGTCACTTGACATTCCTCCTGTGTATAGGCTTGAATTCCCAACCTTTTTGAGTAGTCCTTCTTGGTTGGAGAACCCCTCAAACCTGGGAATTGAAATTGATTGTTGCTTCTATAGATCCGTGAGTAAAGTAGAAGAGTCTCGGATAGTATGATCCTTCCGCCACCCCCCAATCAGAAGGGTGGTCCCTTAGCTCTTGGTCTTTGAATTGGTGTTCTCAGGTGCTCCTTCTTTCACATCTAAGTGGAAGTTGTTCAGCTTGTGCTCAAGAGATAGTCATCGATACATCGATAAGGAATGTATAGATTCCCAAGGGGAGCCTTTGGGGGTAAGTGGTCCTCCCTAGATTGCCGAGATCCCACGAGTGAATAGAAAGCTCAATGCCCAAAGGATTTCCCCTGAATCACCTTGTCCATCCTCACAAAAAAGAATTTGATCCTAAAAGTCGAGACAAGAGGAGTATGCCATGCTGATGTTCTTGTTGAGATGGCAAGCTCAACACATGCGGACATTGATGATGGACCGCCTGGCTAGATGAGTCCGCACATCTACACTTAGCACATTGGTGGTCATTATGATACTCACATGGCCATTGACTTATCACTTATTATATTTAGTTTGTTACACCTACCTATAGCTGGCAAAGATATAACACCAGTCGATCAGTGTAGTCAGTTATGCACTATTTGACTAAGAAGGTGACTTTCCTTTGTGTTGTATCTTATCTATACTTTGTGTACATTGTATAGTGTGTGGAAGAAGAAGAAAAAAACCAGCAAGAAAACGTTTTGGCCTCCATCTCTCTTCTTGTGTTTTTGAGTGAGCTTTCTCTTGTGTATACAGTGTGTGTTTGGCGCAACAGCTCAAGCACATCCCCCCATCACGCGATTCTTGACATGGTATCAGAGTTGCGCCACTGAGAGAGGCTGATTTTGAAGGCTGAAGTGAAGGAGAAGAAGCAAGGTTCGAGCAAGCAAGCAACGGGTAAGAAGCTCTCCCATTCTTCCACTCTTTCTCTTGGATAGTGCTTGTGGAGGCACCGGAAGCAGGGTCGAGCAAAAATCTTAGATTATTATGAGATTTGGTGTGTGAGCAAATCATTGTATATTCTGCAGATAAGCCCTTAAGGGGTTGTCCGCAGTTACTTTGGGCGTCTCAGGCCGTTTCAAGCCCCGTTTTAGAGCTGCAAGTTTGCAGACAACAGTTTCAAGGTACACTGTGATTTCGACTGTTTTGACCGAAAGTGGGTGTACATGTTACAAATTTTCAATTTGTAATTTTTGAGATGTTTGCAGGAAGCAAACATAAGGTTTATCTGCAAACAGGTTGCAGATTACATGTACTATTGAGCAATCAATGAAAAAGGTTGCTTGGTGTATTGCTGTGCATGTGTTGTGAAAGATTGCAGAAGACTAACTTGTTGTCTTGTATCCTTGTTTGTGATAATGGTAGAGAACAGTGGAAATCCCATTATTGAGAAGCTTGACAAGAACAACTACCCTTCATGGAAGTTCCGTGTGACAAACTTCCTCATTGGAAATGGCCTTTATGAGTTTGTTTTAGGTAAAGAAAAGGAGCCAGAGCTGGGTATCTCTCCGACTACAGATGAATTAAAAGCATGGAAAGAATGGAATGCGAAAGATAAAGAGGTGATGTACTGGTTATCTATAGTCATTGATAATACTATGTTGGGACATATCAGAAATGTAGAAACTTCACATGCAGCTTGGACAATTTTTGAGAGCATGTTTTTAGTAAATACAAAGGCACGAAAGATTCAACTCAAGCAAGAGTTGAATGCCTTGAAGAAAGGGAAAATGTCTATCAATGAGTATCTGTTGAAGGTGAGGAGCATTGCAGATGCTTTAGTAGCGATTGATGCAATGCCGAATGATGATGATTTGGTTTCATCCACTTTGAGTGGCCTTAATAATGAGAAGGCATGGAAATCATTTGTTACTTCAGTATATGTACGGAAGCCATTTTCAGATTTTGATGAGCTGATCTCTCTCATGATTACTGAAGAGACCAATATGCAAGGTGATTTGTCTATAAGAAATGGTGAACAGGTCCAAGCATTTTACTCGAGTTCAAGAAGGGGACGTGGTAGATCCTCTTCGAGAGGCTGTGGTATGGGACGTGCTGGCGATAACCAGCAAAATAGGTTCAATCAACAGTTTGGTGAAATGGAGGTTTCTGGAGGCAGAGGAAACTTTAGAGGTAGGGGGAGCTCTAGAGGAAGAGGTGGATGGCAGAACAGAGGCTCTGGAAATTCTGCTATTGTTTGCCATTATTGTGGAAAAACAAGACATATTGCAGCCAATTGTTATGCTAAGAAGGATGATATTCGTAGTGGTAAATTGCAGCAAGGAAACTATGCATCGTCTTCACAACAGAATGAATACAAAAATGAGCTTCTGTTTGTTATGTAGCATATGATGAATGTAGTTATAGGAAAGGGGACACATGATGATGTATGGTATGTCTATTCAGGTGCATCTAATCATATGACCAGTCATGTTGAATGGTTTGGAGAGATGCATGACTTACAAAACCTAGGTTATGTGCAGACGGGTGATGATTCATGCCACCCAATTTCACACATTGGAAAGGTTCCCTTGTCCTTGTATGATGGCCAGACAAAGATTCTGATAGATGTATTACATGTGCCATCAATTACAAAGAATCTAGTGTTTATTGGCTAAATGGTAGAGCAGGGGTTGCAGGTTTGATTCAATGCAAAAGGTTGTTTTGTAGAACACTTTAATGATAACTACAGGTTGGTCGCAAAAGGAAGTAGAGTTGGCGGAATGTTCGCTTTAGATGCTGGAATTCATGCAATGGATGCTGCTATGTATGCTAAAGGAAAAGGAGTAGTTGCAGATATTGAAATATGGCATAAACGTATTGGACATGCAAATGTGCAAAGGCTGAAATTAATGCAGTCCAGAGGATTGGTTACAGGGTTGCCTTCTTTTAGAGTTGCAGAATTGCATAAAGTCTGTGAAGCATGACAGTTTGGTAAGCAGGCAAGACAACCCTTCTCGCATGATAGAGGAGTGAGTAGAAAAATACTTGATGTAGTGCATATAGATGTTTGGGGGCCTACACAGAATGTATCTCTTGGTGGCAGCAAATACTTTGTCATATTTATTGATGACTGTTCAAGGAAGTTATGGGTATACTTCATGAAGGAAAAGAGTGATGTGTTTGAGCACTTCAAATCTTTTAAGGCAACAGTTGAAACGGAAATAGGCTTAAAAGTGAAGTGCTTGAGATCAGATGGAGGGGGAGAGTACCTCTCTAATGAGTTCAGTGGCTTCTTGAGGACTCATGGGATAAAGAGGCAATTTACTTGCAGGTATAGCCCACAACAAAATGTTGTTGCAGAAAGAAAAAGCAGGCATATTGCAGAAGTTGCATGGGCATTAATGGCTGAAAAGAATATGCCCAAACATTTTTGGTATGAGGTTGTCCATACTGATGTCTACATTATGAATAGAACTCCCACAGCTATAGTTCATGGGATGACTCCTGAAGAATGCTTTACTGGCAAGAAGCCTGATGTATCGCACTTGAAGGTATTTGGCTGTGTTGTATACGTTCATGTGCCAAATGAGCTACGAAAGAAGCTTGATCCAAAGGCAGAAAATTGTGTTTTTATTGGATACTCTTTAGAGCAAAAAGGGTATCGCTGTTATAACCCTGTCACAGGTGAGCTCAGAGTGAGTAGGGATGTTATCTTTGATGAGATGGGAAGTTGATATACACCTGCTGGTGATGTTTTGGATGATGATAATGATCAGGACAGCTATGTGCAGAAAGATAAACAAGAATTGCGGAGTCTTAGTGGACTAAAACATCATCTAGTACTACACCTACAGTGAGCCCTTGGTTTGGGAGACTAAGGAGTAGCCCCACATCTTCAGGTGGATCTATAAGTGATGTAGGGAAGGACAAAGGAAAGAAGAAAGTGCTGGATGGTAATGATGCATCTACCAGTCATTTGAGATTTGATGGAGATTCTAGTGGTTCGGAGAGTTTGGATGATGAGCTTGGTATTCCTTCAGTCAGGACACTAGGTGTACAGAGATCTCATAGTAATGTAAAGGCTCCATTGAGTGATTCGGTGGTACACAGATACCCTATTAAAAGATTTGGTTTTGAAGGTTATGCATCTCACCATTATGCTTATATGGTGAAACTAGTTGAGGATGTTGAGCCCACTTGTTTTGAGGATGTTGTTGGTCATGCTCATTGGGATGCAGCAATGGATGAGGGGATGGATGCATTAGAAGCCAATAAGACTTGGGATTTGGTATCCTTACCTAAGGGTAATAAAGCTATTGGCTGTAAGTGGGTTTACAAAGTCAAGCATAATGCAGATGATTTAGTTAGCAGGTATAAGGCTAGGCTAGTTGCAAAAGGCTATGCTCAAACACATGGCATAGAGTTATAACCCTTTGAGTGAGAAAAGTGAGTTTCAAGTGAGCAGAGGTATTACTTTTGATGGAATTAGTAGTTGGTACTATGTTTAGGAGGATAGTAGGGAGTTTGATTTACATGACTATCACAAGGCCAGACTTGAACTATGTTGTTGGCCTTGTTATTTAGTTTATGTAGATGCCTACAAAGCCTCATTTGGATGCAATTAGACATATATTGAGGTATGTGAAGTCCACTTTACATTATGGACTCTTTTATGAGGCAAGTAAGGACATACAGGTCTTTGGATACACAGATGCAGATTGGGCTGGTAGCATGTCAGACAGAAGATCTACAAGTGGATTCATGTTTTCCCTTGGTAGTGCAGCAGTTACATGGAGCAGCAAAAAGCAACCTATAGTTGCTTTATCGAGTACAAAGGCTGAGTATAGAAGTGTTGCTATGGCAGCATGTGAGGTGGTATGGATGCAAAAGTTATTAGGTGATTTGGACATGCAGGGAAGTGCTGCTATGGCAGCATGTGAGTTGGTATGGATGCAAAAGTTATTAGGTGATTTGGACATGCAGGGAGATAGTCTAGTTGTCATTCATTTTGTGACAACATGAGTAGCATACAGTTAGCTAGGAATCCAGTGTTCCATGCTAGGACAAAACACATTGAGGTGCACTACCACTTTGTGAGAGAGAAGGTACTTGCAGGAGAGATTGACTTGGTATATGCTAGCACACAAGATCAGATAGCTGACATTTTCACAAAGGCATTGGGTGCAGAGAAGCTTCGAAAGTTTCGAAGCTTACTTGGAGTTGCAGAGATAGAATTGAGCTTGAGGGGGAGTGCTGAGATGGCAAGCTCAACACGTGCGGACATTGATGATGGACAGCCTGGCTAGATGAGTTCGCACGTCTACACTTAGCACATTGGTGGTCATTATGATACTTACATGGCCACTGACTTATCACTTATTATATTTAGTTTGTTACATCTACCTATAGCTGGCAAAGATATAACACCAGTCGATCAGTGTAGTTGGTTATGCACTGTTTGACTAAGAAGGTGACTTTCCTTTGTGTTGTATCTTATCTATACTTTGTGTACATTGTATAGTGTGTGGAAGAAGAAGGAAAAAACCAGAAGAAAACGTTTTGGCCTCCATCTATCTTCTTGTGTTTTTGAGTGAGCTTCCTCTTGTGTATACAATGTGCTAGGCTCGGGAATAGATTCACCATTGTATGGCTGACCAATGATTACTAGCGATTCCAGCTTCATGTAGGCAAGTTGGAGCTTGCAATCCGAACTAAGGCTGAATTTTTGAGTTTAGCTTGCCCTCACGGGTCGTGACCCTCTGTCATCTTGACCATTGTAGCATGTGTGTTACCCAGAGTGCAAGGGGCATGTTGAGTTGCCGTCATTCCGGCCTTCTTTTGGCTTATCACACTAGCAATCTGTTTAGGGTTCCAATTTGAGTAATGGAAACTAAACATGAGGGTTGCGATCATTGTGGGATTGAACCCAATACCTTACGGAACGAGAGCTAACGACAACCATGCACCACCTGTATCCACATTCTCTAAGGCACTCCTTTTTTTCAAAAGGATTCGCAGTATGTCAAGCTGCCATGGTAAGGTTCTTCGCATTGTATCAAATTAAACCACATGTTCCACTGCTTCTATGGGCCCTTGTCAATTCCTTTGAGTTTACATACTCCCCAAGTGGGATACTTAACGTGTTGGCTACAACACTACACGGGTCAATATGTACAATGCCTAGTATCCATCGTTAACAGCTAGGACTACACTGGGATATTTAATTCCATTTTCTCCCCTAGCTTTTGTCTCTCAATGTCAGTCGGTGGCCCAACAGAGTGCCTTCGCCTTTGGTGTTCCTTTAGATCTCTATGCATTTCACCGCTCCACCAAAAATTCCCTCTGTCCCTACCATACTCTACCTCAGTAGTGTTTGCCCCCTATCTAGGGTTAAGCCCTAGTATTTGATAGGGGACTTAAAGAGCCACCTACAGACACTTTACGCCCAATCATTCTAGATAATGATTGCATCCTCTATCTTACCATGACTTCTGGCACATAATTAGCCGATGCTTATTCTTTAGATACTGTCATTGCTTCTTCTTTGAGGAAAGGAGTTTACGACTGTGGCCTTCTACCTCCATGCGGCATTGTTCTGTCAAGATTTTTCCCACTCATTACAAAAGGTTCCCCACTACTACCTCTTCTAGGAGTTCAAACCGTGTCTCAGTCCTAGTGTGGCTGATCATCCTCTCAGAACAGCTACTAATCATCGCCTTGGTGAGCCATTGCCCCACCAACTACTAATCAGATGCAAGCCCCTCCTCAAGTGGATTCCTCCCTTTTTCTCCTCAACTTATGGGGTATTAATAGACATTTCCAGCTATTGTCCCCCTCCTCTTAGGGGTAGATTTTTACGCGTTACTCACCTATCCACCACTAGAAACACCCCGAGGATGCTCCTTGTTTGACTTGCATGTGTTAGGCATGCCACCAGTGTTCATCTTGAGCCAAGATCAAACTCTCTATAAGATTCGTAGTTGCATCATTGCATCACTTATAGCTTCTTATGCTCTTCTAGCTCTTCCTTCTACAAAAAGGAGGAGGATTCAACATTGTTGTGGAGAAATCAGAAGAATATATTCTATTTTCAAGTGTCAAGATCAAGGTGAATCTTTTTGCTTCCTATTCTATTAGCTTGAGGTTCATCCCATGTATATCTATCCCTATTGGTTCGTGTCAATACCACGAGCCTCTTAACCATTCCCTTATGAATCAAATTGAAGAGATGGAAGAAATTGTTTGGATTCGGTTGAAACAAAATATGTACTAAAAAAATGACCTGGGGAACAAAGTAAAGATAAAGGGATTGTACCTCCTATCGTCCCATGCAAGTGGTGAAATTGGCGGGTTGATCTTATTTCAGGTCCATGGAGGCCCACAATTCGGTAACTAAGTCGACAAGCAAGCAACGTTGGTCTTCTTCTCATAGACTCTTTTGATTGGCCTTCTCAAAGACTTGTGAAAGGAGGTAAAGGGAGACTAGCGCGAACTAGCCTATGAAATACTTGAATATACCAAAACCACCTAGTAAAGTAGCAAAGAGTCCCATATATCCTCCTAATAAGAAAAAAAGGGTAAAAAAAGAAGAAAAAAGTGAGAAAAATCCTACTCAAAGCATGTACGAGATACAAGGGGGAGGGGGCTTGGAACAAAGAGTCAATAAGAGAGAGACCAAGGGATCATGGCACTCTAGTTGGTCATGCCAATCCTACCAATCCTATCGATCCTATCGATCTTTTCCTCGGATCTCTTTTTTTTTGTTTTTTTGTTTGTGTTTTTTGGGTCTATTTCTTCCTCTCCAATAAGATAGGCAATTCCAAAAACTCCAAGCTCTAAGCTCTCAAAAAACAATTTAAGTTGTCAAGCATGTCCTCTCTTGTCTCTTCCCATGTAAGAAAGAGTAGACCATCATTTTCTATACCAATAGGTATCCGAGATTGATCATTGAGTAGCTTTTCTACTATAGGCATGAGAAGGACAAGCTCATGAGAAGCCAATGCTCGGGAGGTCATCAGACCCTCGTGATAACTAATCATTTTCCTACGCGGGATTGAGGCCTCCTTCTCCTTTCCATAATAGGGGAGTGTTAGGGTAGGCAAATAAATCTTCTCTCTCTGCCCTATTGAAGTTCGAAAAAAGGATAACTCTTGCAGAAGGGGGGTGGCGCAATACCTGGTGCGTGTATATCTCAAACTCCACCCTAGACAGTATATCTCAAACTCCACCCTAGACAAATGCTCGCATGCTTCCATAGGGTTCCCTCCCTTGTCAGGCTAGCTCCGTTTAAACCTAGATAAAGCAACGTCTTTAGTAAAGGTTGAAGAATATCCTTTCCCCACTGGGAAAATACGTACTTCTAGAAGGAAGGAGAGTGGTAAGCCTCCCATGTATTAGGTGCCCGCGCCTTGCCCATAAGTCCAACATAGATACTCGTGTGGCATGCAACCATATCTAATTCCTTGAGAACTAGCTCTGGTGGTAGGGTAGTGTTCCCTAAAACCTCTTTCATTGTCCCCTTGAGGTCCCTCCTAAGGTTTGCTATGGTTGTTGATCCCCCCTCAATTTGGGGTATCAACCTAGGATAACCAGCCAAATCCTAATAGGAAGTTGCAAACAACTATTGTACAGGGCACCTTCTCTAGAAGTATCAAGTAGTTCCTCCCCAAAATAGGTGAAATAGCATATTGCTAGCTCTTGTTGTGCTAGAAGAGTCATGGTTAAGGTGGTTTAATAGCTCTTGAAATTGATGAGAGAGATGTTTTAGCCGTTGCACACACCCTGATAGATCATATGTCAAGGGATACACCCATCCTTCCATAGTGGTAGAGGGAACTAGGCTTCTAGGTAGGCCTAATGGGGCAACCGAGGCTTTCTCAAACTTGTCATATAGGGTGGGTATTTCCTTTGTCTGGGTGCTCAAATGGGAACTAATCAAATAACCCCAACATTGATTTCTTCCTCCATCCACTCTATCGGGTCCAAATTATCCAACTCAAGGTGTTCTACTAAGAACTCCCTAATAGCACGATCTTCTTCTTTGGTCATCTCGAAAATTTCCTTATCTTCTAGATTTTCCAATTCCTCCCTTCCCTCCTCCATGTCTTCCGAAACCAACCTAAGAGCATTAACCACATGATTAGTGGAATTCTGATTATTCCTAGATCCGAGGAATATTCGAGATCCTAAAGTTAGGTTGCAAGCAAATATGACGCACACACTATTCTCTAATCAAAGATACTATGCCCTCTCGAAATGATCTTTTTGAGCATAGAGCACTGCACATTATTGACCTTGGAGGGAATATAAAAAAGTGTTAGCATAATCTTATCCTGGACTTCCCTCATTTCGAAATTGTCAGTGAGTCGAAGGATATTAAGGGCACAACAAGGTTCTCCTAGGATAGACTCAAGGAGCTACACTAACTTAGAATTTCCTATAGCTCCAGGTCCCCAAAGGAACAAACACACTTGCTCTTTGTTATTCTAGGAAGGCCCTCAATAGATTTATTTTGAATGGGTTGCCATCCATGAGGTCAATAAGAAACCATTTTTGTACCTTTTTCAGGGGGTTATCGGGGAGAAACTCTATTCCCCCATGAGTGAAGGCCCATTAGCCGAGTTGGGGAGGTAACATGGTATAGCTATCGCTCTTGGGGTCTATCTTCAAAAACCGTTCAGGAAGGGCAATCCTCGCAAAGGATACAGAGTCTTATACAAAGATTGACGCATGTTCTCCTTCACCATTTCTTTGAAACAACATTGGAGTTTCACTAAATGCGCAACATCTGTGTTTCTTTGGTAATAGCAAGAACTTGACCCATTTCTAGATCCCATGGTAGAATATTTTTCCATAGAAAACGAGGAGATTTCGATTTGATCCATAGGAGGGAAAGGTTTTGGGATGTGTATCTCATTTGAATGAAGAATTAAAAAGGTAACTGGGTCATAAAAAAGATAGAAGAGTTTTCCTCTAGCGTGCGTGTCTCTAGTTCTAGTGACTATTGCAGCAACAACCTCACAATACGAGTGGGTCCGAAGTCATCATCAAATCCTATCTTATAGGAATGAATATCCTTTCTAGGTTACCGAATCTTTACCAGATAGTCTTGTTGGGGCGAAAGAAAGAAGAAAGTACGAAAGTTGGATCTGTCAAATTGAAGCTATGATCCTTTTGAAATAGATTCCTCCTCAAGTAGTAATTAGTGATACAAATAGGCTCATACCAACTCTTTGATCTCCTTTCTATTGAATTTGTGGAATACAACTTGAATAGGACAAAACAAAAAAAATCATTGGCTAATTGTTCATTCGATTAGACAATTTTCTATCTTTTGATCAGGCATCTTCTGATTTCCATTATATCTTTTAATCTATCCATCCTATTGGAGTGAGCTTGGAGTGTGCATCACAAGCATCGCACAAATCAATTGGTTTCTAGAAATGGAGTGATTCATGACGTGAATACCTTGGATTCTATATCATATGGGAATGATTATGGGCATGTATTAGTACTCTCGAACTAATCAACAAACACAAAAGGGTGAGGTACCAGATTTGTAAAGTAAATTTCTAAATGTAGGAATCAAGATTACTTCATGTTTGAGACATTCAAATCAACAAACAAATCTCTTTCTCCTCACTACTTCTTTAGAATGCTTACCAGATGTTAGTAGACTAAATTCAAAAAAAGGAGAAGTGACGGAGGGAAGGGTGAAATGCAAAAAAGGAAGAATTGAAAAGGATTGAAAAAGAGAGGGCTTTTACACCCCCTGTTTCATAGATTCTTTTGTATGGAGAAAGAAAAAACATGTAAGAGAGTTCTAGTTATGTAATCCTATTCTGAATTTTCTTTGAATGACAAGGAGTTGCAAGTGGTGGGAATCTCATGTACAATTCTGTATAGTGACACTAGAACTAGCTATTTGTCAACCATTCCACAACTACACCCAAAAAACATAACTTTGCTCTATGTAAAGTTGCAAAAGTTCAATTAGCCTCTAAGTTTGAGGTAACAACTTATATACCAAGAATTGGCCATAATTTGCAGGAACATTCTGTGGTCCTTTTGTGAGGGGTGGAAGAGTTAAGGACCTACATGGTGTAAGATATCATATTGTTAGAGGAACTTTAGATGCTCTATGAGTAAAGGATTGTAAGAAAGGGCGTCCTAGTGCATTGCACAACATGGTCATGACTTGTATCATCATGATGATTTCGTATCAATTGTTTTGATATGTCAAACTGCATTTTGAACAAGTTATGAATACTATGAGTTTTTAGTTATGCCTTTTGGTTTGATTAACATTCGACTGCTTTCATAATACTTATGTTTTAAAACCTTATTTAGGTTAGTTTATATTGGTTTTTCTTGATTATATCTTTGTTTTTTATAAAGTAAAAAAAGAACACTTTATTTGTTTGCTTTATCATGAGAACATGCTTTCTATGCTTATTTTGGATTTGATTTTAGGTTATCTAAGAAATGCCAACTCTACTTAGAAAGAGAGAGAGAGTCCAGAAAGTCTAGAAAATAACGTATTGTCCTTTTCGTTGTCTTTTTTACATTCATGGTCAAAAATTCTAAAATATTGACACATCTTGAGGCCTTTAAACACTTATCCATAATAAGAAAGGTATTAATGATTGGTATGTTTATAATATTATTAAATCTTATTTAACAAAAGTTTGTTAAGAAAAAAACCACATAATGTCTTCATTATTGCAAACTTAACACATTTTATTTCATTAATAAAAGGGAAACTACATAAACAACGATAGTAGAATGATGGAATGCAATGATACGTAAGTCATTTAAAAGCAAAAATGTTCACAAGAACCATCAAGAGAAAGAAAGGCAACAAAGAATAAGTATAGCATGTAATATCAAAGCAAAGAGAAGAGCATGTATAATAGCAAGAATGAGGATACCAAAAAGAATCAATAGCAAGGGATTTCAAAGGAAAATTGTAAGCAACTAGAATGGCAAAGGAGGAGGATAGCAAAAAGTATAAAGATATTCCAAAGCACTACTACAATTACTCTACTACTATCTCACAAGCAATAAATTTACTCCTTAATAACATTGTCAAATGGGAGGTAAGGGAAGCTACAAGGCAAAGCCCAAGCTGACCAAAACCAACTGAGCAACAAGAAAAGCTAAGATTCCTCCAAAATACATCAAACCTTACTCAACTCGTAACCATATATAGATAAATAAAAACCATGTCATATTTGGTATTTGCTTTATTGCACTCCTTATGTTGTGTCAGGGTATATCGTTAGGAAGTCTCAAATGTCTCCCTACTAAGCTATCCTTTCACATCGTGATGATGAAGAAAGGATCCAATCTAGACACCCATGGTTGTTGTAGTGTTTTATGTAGTGTAATTGTGAAGCTACTCTCTCTTTACTCATCATGAGCAAGAAAAAGATGAAATGAATAGATGCAACCAATGAAGCTCAAAGAGAAGAAAAAGAGAGATGCAACAAGAGAAGAGAAGGAAAAGAGGGAGAGAAAAATAGTTTGCTTTTGCAATGGGCACAACACAAATGAGTGAAAGCATGCCTTTTATAATCTTATCCAAAGCCATATATACAAATCCATTTTCCAATGTCTTACAAAGTGTTTCCATACTTTTAGGCCTTTATGTGGATTTAGGCCATTATAATAGAACTTATTTTAAGGCATCTTTTGGGAGAAAAAAGGAATAAATTTATTTTACAAGTTAGATCAACTATTTATTGGTCCCACTGTTGTTCTCGATCATTCTACTGAGTATACTGAAGTAACAGGGAGAGAAAAGGCCTACTTGACTCAATGGTTAGAGTATTGCTTTCATATGACGAGAGTCATTGGTTCAAATCCAATAGAGGTAAAACTTATTAGGTGCCATACTATGCTATGCTGATACCTAATAAGTTCTATTATTTGAGATAAGTTTTTATGATACGTGTGGAAATTTGCGACACTCCTAAAGAAATATCTATTTGCTTAAATCATTTTTTCTTCTTGAATTGTTCCACTTTTGTTTCTCATGATTTAGGAGATAGAAAAACTGTAATTAATTAGGATCTAAAGCTTTTGATCAAGCTTTGGCCCTTTTGAATGCCAAGTGAGCCGCCTCGATCATCTCTTTTTTCCCTTGGGCCTTAGCTGAGTTATCCTGAGCTATCCAAAATGTCTCTCAAGCTTCTTCGAGATCCATTTTAGTCGTTCGTTTCACTTCATTAACAAGTATTTTTACTTGGTTATTATCTATCATGGTGAAACCACTTATTAATGCCATTTGTACCAAGGGTTGGCTGGTAACCCATAGCGGAGGGCATTCTGCACCAAGGGTTGGTTGGTAACCCACAGCAGAGGGCATTCTACCTGGTAAAGCAATAACTTTTGATCCCACTTCGACAAAGTGAAAAATGAACAATGATACATCTTGTTTGTTGACAACTCAAAAATACTTAGCCATTGTTAAAGTAGTTAAATTGACCCTCATACGAGCTTCTAGGGGTTCATTCATCTGACCATAGACTAAAGCCACTTTTGATTTTGATACATTTTGTTCATTAATAATGACTTTTGATTTCTTCATTTCCATATAGAGATCACTAGCTTCACAAGTACATTCCCTCACTTTGCCAAATACGGATACACCTCTATGAGCTTTGGTGATATTATTGATGAATTTTATGATAAGAATAGCCAAAGGGATTGATTTCTAGATGAAATAATTGCTTTAAACCATTAGGATACTTAAAAGGTGGTTAAAGTAGTTTGTAAAGTTAAGAAAGATCCGTAACCATAATTATTTTTCAATGATGCAAATGCAAAAAAAAAAGTAATGTGTAACTATAAGCTCTGACCAACTTTTAATGCTAGGCTATCTGTCGAGGATAGAAGTACATCAAATCCATATGAGACTTTGCCATGAGAGGATTGTATCCATTGTGGAAAAATGGGCTCAATAAGAATCTATTTTTCTAAAGTTCCAAAGGCTAGCATGACATCGTTATGTACGTAAAGACCTAGAGTGTGGAAACCTAGAAATAAGCTAGTCCAACTTAAATGGGATATTATTGCTTCTTTATGCTCCAACATTCTTGACAATACGTTGTGTTTGTTTTGTTCCAGTTCATAAACCCTAATGAAGACCCAACAATATATTGGTGATGGGTATAAAGTGGGTGGTAAAATCTTGTGATGTAAAAGCATAAGCAAGCAAGGTGAATCCAAGCAGCAAAAACAAAGCATAACTATGATTCATTTATGTTAGCTCCATTGACGCGAGTATCTTTGATGCAGCCTTACCGATATAAGAAAAGAAACTCTACCAAATGATTGGAAGAACCCATCTATTCGTTTCTATTGCTTTTTGCAATGCTATGGAACCTTGGTAATTGGGATTTCAAGACGTAGCCATACCCATGATGTAAGGAATAATTGACCTACAGCATGAAATTTTAGCATTTTTAACCATTATTATGATTTTTGTATTATGGATGTTGATTCTCACTTTGTGGTATTTCCATGTTAAGAGAAATCCTATTCCCTGGAGAAAAAATGCATGGAACTACTATAGAGATCATTTGGACCATTCTTTCTGGTTTCATTTCAATGTTTATCACCATACTATTTTTTGCCTTATTGTATGCAACAGACGAAATAAAATATCTAGCCATTACCATCAAAGCTATTGGTTATTAATGGTATCGAAGGGCGTCTTTTTACAAAGATGATAGAAGTGCAACAAAGGCTAAGTCAAACGAATTAAATAGTCCACAAAACATCTGGCTACCGGAACAAACGCAATGCTTAAAGCATTTGGCATTGAAAGAGCATGCAAGAAACAAAAAAAAAAAAGAAAAAGAAATGTTATCGTTATTTAGCCTTATAAGATTGAAAATTCTCTTTTAGTTGAGGGCATATATTCTTGTTTTCAATATAGGCAATATATGGTAGCTTAAATTATAATATAAATACTAAATGCACTAACATCACAGCTAATGACATATAATTTTGAGCCCAATGGACCCACCCTTGTCATCTTTGAAGTAGGAAATTTTTGATGTATTGACAACAATTTTAATTGTTACTAAAGCATCAAAAAGGAAGCTAAGGGTCAACTATGATAACTTTGACTACCTTGGAAATGGAGGTCTCACAATAGGTTTAGGCACAGATGAGCACTTCAATAAAGGAGACCGTTGCTTATATTTTACTAGGGTTTCAAAGGCTCAAATCAAGTAAGAAAAAGTAAAATCCCATAGCTAAAAATTGCCAAAAACTGTCCATAGGTTGCATTGGACATGTAAATATTGTTTTCGATAAAATGTATTGTTGTATGGATGTTTAAGCAAAAAAATGTTGCTTCTTTTTGCTGAAAATAAGGCCATGGTTTGATTGGAGGGAAGAGAGATTGTCAGAAATTTCTAGCAAGTAGGAAAAGGTGATACACAAAGTTAAGTCACATCATCTCATCTTTGGCAAGCTGAAATGGGAACTCATAAAATACTAGCTTATTTTTTCAATATCAATAGGCGTGGAGACTTGCAAGTACAGTTTGGAGGGTGGCAAATGAGCCTGAGAAATGGCTAGTTGCCAACCCAACTTTATGAGTATTTGGACTATAACAGTTTCGATGAATAGTTGTTAACTTTTGATAGTTATATGCTTTTAGGGGATGATATGTAATTGGGTTAATTATGTTTATCAAAAGTGGACAATTGAGTGGTTGTATCAACTAAAACTCAATCATGTATGATTATAACTTTAGTTGATGTATTTTATAGTTGGTGGGCTGTGCCTTGTCCATGTGTTAAATGTGATACGAATCCTTGCAAGGTAGGCTTGTTTCTTTTCCTTCTTGCTCTCTTGTCCATAAAGCTAACTAAGTGATTTGAACAAAAATGGTGCAAAACTAACATCTAAAGCAAGTAAAGTAGGCAAGCTATATGATGGGAAATTTTCTTTTACGATTCTAGGAGGACTAAGTGCCATGAAATATGCACAAGAGGTTACTCTATTTTATCATGTATGACTGGTGAAATTTATGTATTTTGATATGCCTAGAAAATGGATTTTATATAGACTAATAGATTATGGGAAATCGTTGCTATTAGCTATTAGTTTCTTATCGTTCAACTTTTTTTTTTCTGTATCTTTCCTCAATCTTTCTAGTTACCTATGGAGTGGCATATTGTTTATGCATTTAAGTGGAACAAGCGGAAAATCAATCTTGAATTGGACAATGCCTAGAGAAGTGTGCTTTGGTCTAAATCCAAGCCACTCAGGAGAGCGGTTGAGTGGTTAAAAGCGACAGAATGTAAATCCATTGGAAATCCTTCTTCACATGTTCAATTCTTTCATCTCCTGATAAAGTATTTGAACCTTTTCTTTATTCTTAAATAGCTTTCTTGCATTTAATGGGTGTTGGGATTGACCCAAGCACTAGATAAGATTTGAATTCTTGCATTTTTTAAAAGGAGGTTAAGTGAGTTCTTTGCAAACCATTTATTCCCAATCAAGGGTACGTTTCCTCCATTCGATGAGAAAACCAATAGTCAAAATCCAAACAAATAGCATCATAGACCAAAATCCATATAACTAACCTATCTTTTCTTTAAAATTTTCCCAGGGAAATAAAAAAGTTACTTCTAAATAATAAATAATAAATAGAAAAAGGACCAAATAAAATCATATATTAAATCAACTTCTAGCATCACTAAAGAGATCAAACCCATGCTCGTAAGCTGATAATTTTTTTGGATCTGCTATTTTCTTTACATTTAGATGTAAAAGAAACCATGATTAGGATAAAAGAAAGGAGCAAATTGAAGATAAAACAAATTGCAGTAGGTCAAACTCATACATAATTGAATACTTAAATAGAAAAGGATAAAAATCTACCATAGATTGCTCTAATGTAATATATAGATTAGCTACTGTATGCAAGCATCAAACATTTATTGGGTATCTCTTAATAAAGGCAATAGTTGTTTGACTGTTTGTGGATAATAATTGTCCCTCATTTCATGGTATTTACGAATACATAAATTGGCTTTCCTTTACAAATCTAGTAAAAGGTTCACCATAAGGGGAACCCTTGGATAAATAATCTCTTAGATTTGGTAATATTCCTAATGTAATTCATCAAATACTTAAGCTGAGTGGTCTGTTTTTAATGTTTATGGATATTCTTTGAATAATTTAAGAAGTGAAACAAATAATTTATATAAAATAAAAGAAATCATTGATAATAATTCATTAAAATTTATTAAGGATATATGATCATGTATCAAGAGGTAAATCTATTGAAAATATAGATGTTCCAAAAATGGTTAATAATGTAATGTCATAAGGAAGACCATTTTTATTTGAGTCTATAGAATTAAATGCAGTATCTACTCAAACTTAAAATATTCAATTAGATAATATTAATTCAATGTATCCTTATTCAAAGCTAGTTCTCATAACCTTTATTCAAAGCCAAATCTTGTATCCTTATTTAAAGCTAGCTCTCATAACCTTTATTCAAAGCTAATTTTGACCAAAATGTTCACCTTATCTTACAAAATTAATGTCAAATGACATTTTTATTTAAATAAGAAATATGGCCATTCCTCTTTTTGAAAAAACTCACTGCTTCCATCATTATGAGCTAGTTATTAAGAAGCCTTCGCACGCTTATGAGACAAAAGGCTTAAAAGGCATAGATATGCCTAGTCATAAGCCCTCAATAGAGTTACAACTCTTTAATCTGGCACCCTATACTATTTTGCTGCCTCTAGCAACATGTTGCAACTCACTACATATTCAAGAGGAAGCAAGACAATTATGCAAGGAATGTGATAAAAATTTACAAGTTTTCCAGCTAGAAAAAAGCTAATAAGAGGAGTAACCATACTAGAAAAAGCCAATAAAATGGGACTAGCTGTACTAGAAAAAGCTAATAAAAAAGGGACTAAAGGTTTCATATTCTCATTTTATTACTTGAAATAATGATTGCAAGCCATATGGAGAATACAAAAATTGGTTGATGTAACGACTAAACAAATCGCTTCTTATTCTCATTAAAATGAAATTAAAAAACATGTATAATATTACTGTGATAATTATAATATGAGCTTCAATATTGCTAGATACAAAGGAGAGTAAAGTGTGGCTAAAAATAGAAGGAATTGACTTGAAACGTTTCATTATATTCTACATTAATCCAATCCTTGCCCCATTACAAGTCATACAATATAAAAATTCTTGAAATAATTGTTGCAAGTCATATTGGTTAGGCTAAACAAACTTATGAGATTGCACATGACATTTCTAATAATCGTTAGGCTCTGGCCTTTTTAATGAGAATAAGATAATTTATTATCTATAGGATGCAATAATAGCAAGTGCTTTCCTTATTAAGACTAGATGTGTTTATGAATTAAATCAAACTTAAGCTATGGAGGATAAGAGAAGTGTTAGCTCTAGGTAAGTATGATAGTCTTTACAACTATGTTTATTGTCTTTTTAGTGGCTTTTCTCTGGGTTTTTGATATAGTCTCCTAAACTAATGCTTTCCTTAGAACCAATGCATTTAAAAATTGATGTATTTACTTTAAAATAAGATTTACTCTATGAAAGACAAAAATTTTGATATGATTTTATCATTGCCAGAACCTATGCATTTACCATAGATAATATATTTACTAAAACCAGAATCCATGCATTTATAAAAAACATAGCCAATGAATTTATCGAAACCATAACCAATGTATTTGTCACATTTAACTCTTATAAACAGTTTGATTGGAAATATCTTTTTTATTAAGAAAGAAATATGGTACAATGCATTTACCGAAACCATAACCAATGCATTGGATCTTTTTCTTTTTCTTTAAAAACAAATGTCCTTTGGTTTTTTCTTATCCCCCTTTCACATTGTTATACATATCCATTAGCATCTTATTAGTAAGTTTTATGAGATAGAGAAATAGTCCATCAACACATTGAACATTATGAAAAAATCCATTAACTTATTTATTGGTAAGCATCAACATATAGACCATCATAGCTAGCATCAATTTTTTTTCCCTTTTTCAATTTAGAGGTTTACTTTGTTGAAATAGAATCTTTGCTTGGGGAGGTTAGCTTACTCTCGATGCTTACAAAATGGAAAATTGAATACATTTCAAAAAAGTTAAAAAAAAAGCTGCAACTAATAACATCACGATTCCAAAAATATAAACTTAAGATAGATGTAAAATAAATATGAAATCTTACCATAAATGACAAACCCCATTACTCATATAATAAGACAAAGCTTTAAAAAAGAAATTTTTCTAGGCCTAAGATAAATCAATGGAAATGCTTTCCAGCGAAGAAGGCATTTCAAAAATAAGGCTAAAATAACCAACTTTCAAAAAAATTTACAATTAACAATGCAGTAGTCAAAAAAGTTCCAAAGGTTCCATGAAGGATAAATAAGATCATAGTAAGCTATAGCTTATAAATAATAATATGAGGTGATAAAGGTTGATCGATTTACATCATATTGGCTTTGGTTCAAAAGGCTAAAATGCTTTAGCACTTAAAAAAGGAACTTGCATCAGCTTTACCAACACAAAG
The DNA here is from genome assembly GCF_053477565.2 of Lygodium microphyllum. NCBI lineage: Eukaryota > Viridiplantae > Streptophyta > Polypodiopsida > Schizaeales > Lygodiaceae > Lygodium > Lygodium microphyllum. The sequence goes on along the minus strand of NC_141149.1, from coordinate 108,385,676 downwards.
TATGTGCTCAACATTCATGAAATTTGCTCTGTCCAAATCGAAAACTAGTTAGATTACATTTTTTATTCCTATATATGAATTCCTAAATTAATTCATTATCCACCTTATGCCAAAAAAATCAAACAAAAAAACAGATAATGTCTCAAAAATAAAGCAAATAAAAAAATTCTATGATAATGCAAATAATTGCATAGTTGCTCTGGCTCTTAGATAAAAAGAATCCAAGATTAATACAATAGATTATTTTAATTAATAATGCAATCATTCCTTATCCATTTGATCAAAATAAATAAAAATCTTCATGTTTGCGTGTTTGTTTGGGCATAAAATGAATGTGTTAGTCATATGCATCAATAGTTTAGTTAATTGAGCTCCAATGATCCCAATGAATGCCATGGGCATTGATAATTGATGAAGTCCCAAAAGACGAAACAATAGCTTGTATCATGGCGCAATCTTTTGAGAAGAAAATGAATCTATCCTTTCATCCTAATAACTACCATTGAACAAAATAAAAATCTCTATTCAATTAGCTCAAATAATGAAGGCAATTAGCCCAGTCAATAAAGTGCCTCATTTACGTGGTTTGAATCTATCATTGCCCAAAATCAAAAGACACCTTAGTTTCTATTGATTTAAAACAAAATGATCAATTACCATGCCTTACCTTTTTGATCAAGAGGGCCAAACCAAAAAGAAGGAAGGAATTAGTCAAGACCCAATCCTTGCTCCATGTACAATCCATTTGTTATTTGGTTCATTTATTTAAAATACAAAAAAGTAAACAAGGCAAGTGCTTCTATCAAGACAAAACTTGGAATCACATAATCGAATAGTTATTTAGCTAACGAAAGATTTCACACCATAGAAGTTAGCGAGAAACCAAATGTTTTTCCAATACCAACTACTACTCCTGCCAAGGCCATGATAGCTGCTCCTGCTCCATTTAATTTTGCACCTTCTAATGTCATTAACCATTTGATATAAGCTAAAGCTTCTATACTATAATAAAATTGATGCACCAGCCACTTGATTTGTCTAAATCTACCTTCAAACAAAAACTATACTGAATATAATATTTTATGCCATAGTTAAATAGTAAGTATACATTTGTAATTTTTGAACCTAATAAAAACTATTTATTATAAAACACCATTTTTTTGGGTGTCCACTTTACGAAGTAAGCAATGTTGTTGCAATTACGACTAGTAAACAAACTTAGTTGACACACATAGCCTATGCGCCACTAATCTCACCACTTCTCAAACATTTGACAAAGGCACACCATCTATCTCAAATGAAATCTATCTCCATCACACAAGACATCCAACATATGGGATTCCCTTTTCCTTTGCCATTCTCACTTCTATAAGTTTACGAATAATTAAAATATCTACAAAAATCCTTAACTGTATTTAACCATTTCTTTAAAAATGCATGCTTATAATGCGATGTGCTACTTCAATGGTTTAATATAAAATACGACCTAGAAAATAACTTTTAATACCACATTTTCCATAACTAAGTCATGTATTGTTCGTACTACAACCTTTACATTTTCCCTTTTAATATTTCTGAAACTTTGTACATAAAGAATATAGCGTCCTAATAAAATTACTACCTTTGGAATATCAAAACTGAATGTGGAAGCCACAAATTTATGCCTGAGATCCCATAACAAATAAATGCATTTGCCTTCACATAATCGATATAATTGAAAAATACATGTAGGGAGGTCGAACCATATTTGGTGTTTCAATTTAAGCAATTTTTACACCATTTAATCAACTCGAACAACAAATGTGGATTCCTCTTACATACCTACAATTTCAAATCTGTCGAAATATAGATGCATGAATTTACACATATAATTTTTTCTTTTTAGTCCCCAAGCTATTTCTTAAGCAATTAAGAAAGCACTTTAATAAGGAAAATCAACTCTTATCAACTTAATTGAAGTATTGATGTTTGTTTCATCAAGTGAAAAGTATTACACTTTAGACCACTAAGATCTAATCCTTTTCTGGCAATGATGACTGCATACCTTCTTAGTCCCCTTAAATAAAGCATTCACTACATACAAGTGTCAACGAACATCTCCTTTTAAAAAAGAGTAACTACTACATCAATCCATTTCTATAGGTTTTGTACATTCACATTAGGTATCCTTATTACAATAGTATCGACTACAAATATTTTTAGCTTTCTCACATAAGATATTAGCTATATACAAGCATTGTTTCCTTCCTTCGGATTAGTTTTGTTTCTTGTCCCACTGTATTGAAAAATTGGGTAACATCTTTGCCATGGAAGAAGAGAGGAGAGAAAAGTAAAAGATGGGCATCGATTATGTTAACCATAGTAGGATGAAAATGAATTTAGTTTTTTGCATGGAGATAATATTGCACAACCAAAGGCATGAAAGTTGTGGTTGTCAAAGGTTTCCAAAGGCCTTATCGACATATCCGCTAGCTAATTTTTTTATTCTCTATATAGTTCCCCTGACCAATAGGATAGAGTCAATAGTTTACTTACACTTAACGATAGAGGGCTTAAAATTTTTATATGATTAGCTAAACAATGATAAAATGTAGATCTCAAAAAAACAAATCTATGTCTCTTAAATACTATTCGACCTATGTAAATGAATGATGCAGGCTAAATAAGTGCTCTCCGAGTCAAACATGTGAGTCACCCATCATACGGATTTTTAACTTGCGCTTGACAAATAAATTTTCAAGCATTACATTGTCCTTTCTTTTCTGAGTCGTGAACTAGGTTATTTTCATTGTTCTTTTTAGAATTGACCTATTTTTGTAAGAAGAGGGCTTAAGGGGCTCAGCTAGGATAATCTAATTTAAGCCTCCCTAAACAAAGAAACTTTGAATAAGAGAAACTTCTCAAATTCCAATCAAATCCGCCTGAAAAAAGAGAGGTTACAAACAAAGTTAGTAGGCTCCAAAAGTATACTTAATTCCCAACCACTTAATTAGAAGAGAAAATAGTTAGTTAGTGTTAAATGGAATGGGGACAGTCCTAACTCGCTTTTATTCTATATAATAAAAGGAATTTTTCTCACTTTCTGCTTGCTGCATTTTTTTGCCTTTAAAAGCAATAAAAACCATCAAGTTACTTTACTGCTTTATCTTAAGGCTATCTCTTCATTTCAATGAGTATGCTTGTTCATTATGTAAGCAATAAGGCTCATTTTGCATTTCTACCCCCATCAATTTATTTTCTTTCAATTTTCAACTACCCTTAGCTTTCAAAACATAACAAGTACATAGGCCCCTTTTTTGAAAACTTAACATTCACTAAATTATTTCTCATTTCTAAGTCCTAAGGGGGTTAGCAAATGATATGGGTCCTCTGATTTCTCTCTGGGACTTTCCCTTTCAAAGATCTCACTATTGTTTCCTATATGGCTTGTCTATTGCTTAATCAAATGCCATGCGTTGAGATGTCATGTAATCTTTTGTTCCTAATAATATAGGTAGTCCCTACTATCGAATAGGTACATTAATTCAGGTTCCTTTCCTCTCACTGCTAATCTTGTAACTAAGATTAAAATCAGTAAACAGGTACTACAACCCATCGGTCTCATGTCTTAGCCCATAGGTTAGATTCATGGTTCACTACTTTCATTAAATGTTCTCATTCTTTATCAAAACATAGTTTGCTTTCAAATGCACAAAGCTGCAAGGAAAAAAAAGGGATTTAGCCTTTTAAGTCTAAATACATCTGCCAATTATCTACACATGTACCAAAAGGCTATAATGCTGGTGAAAAATTAAGTCTAGTTGCCCTGTAGCACTTTGCATTCATGATATCTGTAAGAGAGGGGATTTTAATAACGGGGAATACTAGCTACACTGGCTGGTATATAAGGTAATAGAGACTTAATTTTTCATTATCAGATAAATATAAAAGTCTTCTTTCTCCTTCACCTTGCTCTCCAATCTTCCATGTCTTCTTTCCCTCTCTTCTAGTCTTGCTCTCTCTATTTCTAGTCTTTCTCTCTCCTCATAACTATCTTTCTCTCTCTTCTGTTCTTCTTCTTCTTCTCTGCAATCTTCTCTCTCCTCTTTCTCTCTCCCAATTCCTCTCCTTGACAATTGGCATTAGAGCCTAGGTTCTTGGTCCCAGTTAGTCCCTCATTTTACCCAGTTACAACTTTCTAGTCACATAGAATTTTGAGTCACAGGTACACAGGTACATGGAGCAGTAGGGGAGTTCCCAAAGATTTCTGGACCATAAGGGCTACAGGCAGGAGCATTAATGGCGGCTTGGACCAAGTTTGGAGGGAGGAAGACTGACTTTGGCAGCTCGTGGGTCATTTTTGGCCCATTTTGAAGGTAAACTCTTAGTAATCGTGGTCACAGGAGTTAGAAGAAAGTCTAGCTGGGGTTACTTTTCAAGGAGGGTCTTCTCCCTCCTCATTTCTCAAGCTTCTTGCAAGCTCCCATGGAGGAAAACATGCACAAATCTTGCTTCCCCCCTCTTCCATGAAGCACCAGCCCTTCCCCTTTCATTTCTAAAGCTCAAGAGCCACAAACCAAGCAGGGTTGAGCTGTGGTGGCCATCTCCAACCCTCCAGGAGTTGCCCATAAATTACGGCGCAAAATGCGGGCTGCTTCCTGGCCTGTTTGACAGCACCCTAGCCCTCCTCTCCTTCTCACTCCCAGCTCATTGCACGTCCCCTGGGCAAGATTGAAGCCTTCTTTCTTAGCTTCTTGGACTCCTCTTCCACTTCAAGAAACCCTGATCATGTGCAGTCCATTGCAGCCATGAAAGCTTGGCATCAAGCTCAAAAATCTTGAAGATTTTGGTCTTTTCTTGGTCCCGGGAGTCCCTCTTCAAGCCTAGCTCAAGATTTCAGCCATCAAAAAGCATGGGAAGAAGATTAGAAGCAAGATTTGAAGACATACACTTGTGGGCAGCCATGGATATGGAAGGAGAGCTTCAATTTCATCAAGAGCTCTTCATGAGAAGGTCCTGAGCCATCCTATCCCCAAGCTACAGCCACATTGGAGCTCATCCTCAAGGTTTGAAGGCTTCTTGGAAGCAAGAAGGCATTATGGAGTGCTCATTTGGAAGGAATCACCCCCTTGATCAGTCTATGCAAGCAATGCCCTTTCCCCATGGAAGAATCCTTCTTCCCGAAGCTTGACTTCATCCTTTCTTGACGGAGCACAACCATTTTGGAGCTATGGAGCATGCGGGATCAAATTGGAGCTCTCATGAAGTACTGAAGTGGCATTAGTGGCTGCCTTCTTCATCAAACAACTCAAGGTAATCGATTCTTGGCTCTCATTCTCTCTCATTAAGCCTTGTTGAATCCTATCCACTTGTTTGAGAGAATGCATGAGTCCAAGTAGGTAATAGGAGTCCTAGACATTGTATGCATGCTGAATATTAATCTCAATCATTCTCATTTCATCTTATGGCATTGGAATGGATTTTACGCATACTAAAGCTTCATTGAGATTATATTTTTGCTTACCCATAACCTGTTTGGCTTCTTGTGAATTGGCCGAGCCAAGAATTGATTAAGAAATCCATTGTATAAGGGTGAGTAGGTAGTGAGTTAGTGCCGGTAAGCTCTCTATCCCTATTCCCCATTCCAATTCCATGCACTTCATCAAAAGCCCAAAATTTCCATTCCTAAAATGCATCTCATGCTAGGTGTTTATTTAATAAATGTCTGCCATGTATATTCTGGGTGAGGAAAAGCCCGATGCCAGGCAAGGTGGCAAGACAGAAGAGGGGTGATCCCCCCTTGCCATCAAAGACCCTGAAGGGGTGCACAACCCGGCCCGGGGGGAACTTTGCCTACCTCCCGATGATCCGGAGCCCAAAACTCGTTTGCAAGTGCAGGTACTTCTTGGGGAAATTGAGAAATTGACTTGGCATGATGGAATTTTGATGACTATGACATGACACACTCTTGTGTGCATGGGATGTACGGATGTACCTCAACAAATGTATCCTTAGATATGCATGCAGCCATGTATGCAGTGATGTATGGGAATGCTTGGGTTGAAGATGGATGTATGTATCATTGGATACACCTATGCAGTCATTTATGCAGTAATGGCTGTGATTATGCATGTATGAGAGTCTACCTTGTTGATACGGTCCTGGGAATGCTTATTCTCGTGCTTAGTAATGCTGAAGGGATGCCAAACATGCTAAGGGGTGCTCAAGTGATGCATGATACCAAGCAACCAGTGAATCCCATGGTGCAATAGACAGAGAACCCAATTTCAGCCCACTTGTGACTGTTTCAGAGTGCTTGAGAAATTGCTTGCATTTGCAGAGGTGTTGCCACTCCCAAGAATTGAGGTGCTGGCCCTGGAGAGTACCTTTAGGCCTTTCCAAGAACCTTGTTCAGTTTTAGATACCCATTTGGAGCATACCAAGTACCTACAGCCCACAACAGGCCTTTCCTATGTGTGGACAGGGTGCTGGACTGCACAGAACAGTCCCACATTTCTAATTACAAAAATTTATGTATAAAACTTGGTAACACGTGCATATGCTCATCTTGAAGAGGGCATTTCTGCCTCTATTTTGAACAAAAAAGTAAGTCAATTAGAGTTGTCTAGCTCTAGTTATAGCCAAAACAGTGATAGGTGGTCTCACAGGACTGCACCTAGACATGGCGGGTAACAGGGGGAAAAACAAAGCAAACGAAGATGTTCAGCAACAAATAAGGGATGCGTGCACCCCAAGGGATGACACCAACTTTGACATTGAAGAGGAAGGCCGCTCTCACTCCATGGGAAGTCTTAGTGCACTCAATCATACCCTCAGCCCTCACACGAGACTAGACATGCAGAGAGGCATAGGGAAATAATGGAAGGTCAAGCTCAAATGGTGATGGAGATGCACCAAATGACCTCTACCATGGAAGCACTTGCAGCCAAGTTCTCAATGTGGATGGACTCCCAAATGAAAGGCAAGGAAAAAGAGGATAGACCAAGCATGCAAGCTGAAAGAGTGACCATCCCATCCGTGAATACAGCCTATGCAGGTACCCAAGGTATTTTGGGAAGAATGGGCATTCCCAACATCAGCTTTGAACAAGGAGAGCCCTCACAAAGGCATGAAGAGCCCAAAAATAATGGGATAAGAAGTAATTCTCAGCCACCAACCGAGCCTATGCCACCTATGCATGCTCAGCCATCTTTTGGAAGGAATCACTCAAACAATGGGTCATTTCTTGGCAGCCCAATGGATCAGCCCCATTTTGGGTATATGGGACAGCCCCCAACCATGAAAGGGAGTTGAGAGATAATATCATTTTCTCAAAGTTCAATGGCCAGCATCCTCCTCGGCTGAATTAGAAGAATGGCTCTCGAAGCTTGAAGACTACTTTGACATAATGCCAAGAAATGACAATCAAAAGATACACTTTGCCACAATACACTTAGTGGGCTTTGCCCACACGTGGTGGCGGTACATAAAGAGGGAAAATCAACAGCTTTTTGACACTTGGGATGCATTCAAAGCCCTTATGATTTAAGTCTTTGTATCTCTGGTTGAGAAGGAGAAGCTTGCAAGGCAATGGTATGGTTTAGAGCAACGTGGGATGACGGTGCGTCACTACACAAACCAATTCCTCAATCTCACAATGTATGTTGAGTCCATTAGTGATGATGCAAAGCTTCACAAATACATTTATGGTTTGGATCCCCAACTCTCGACTGATGTTTCAGCCCAAAGCCCATCAAATTTGTTCAAAGCTATTGAATTGGCTGAGAGGTACTCTCGTAAGTACTGCCGAGATGCTTCATTTCAGCATGGGCAGCAAAGAGGGGCGTCTTAGCCACTGTTTGGGCAGCAAAGAGGACCTATGCAATCACATTTTGGGCAGCAAAGAAGTGCTATAAGACTCAGACAATTTTGAGTAGGCTATGGTGGTGGAAATATGCCATTCAGCACCCCGAAGATCCCCACATACCCCACCTTTAATGCCTCCATGCAAAAAAGTCATTTTAGGACTGCAAACCAAGGAAGAACTGAAAATAGACAAGGGGACAACAAGGAGAAAAATGTCTCAGCTTTTGGTGGTCAACGCTCTATCCCGATGGATCTCTACAAAGAGAGGAAAGAGAAGGGACTTTGCTTTAAATGCGGGGAAAAGTATACAGCCGAGCATGCATCTAAATGTACTTACAGGAATGCAAAAGCAAGGGTACATAGAATGTATATCTTTGATGAATCGGATGAGGATCATGAGGATGCTAGTGCCTTTGCAATCATGGCTGAAAATGATGAGGTTGAAGAGGAATGTGGGCAAGAAGAATTCTTTGACCCGGCTGACACCTTCCCATTTGACCCCAGCGGTCATGTGGATGTAAATATGGGTGATAAGAACGATTCACATGCTGCTGCCACTGTTTGTACTATCTCCCTGGATGCTTGGATAGGATCTAAGAGCCCCAACACTCTTCGTCTTCAAGGCAAGATTCACGTGAAATATGTATTTTTCTTGGTAGATACTGGTAGCACGCACAGTTTCTTAAATAAAGCAATCGTGGACAGGATGAAATGTTTTGTCTCTGATTTATAGCAATTGATGAGGGTGCAAGTGGCCAATGGGAGTGAGGAAATTAGTACTCATGTATGCCCAGCTGTACCTATTAAGCTTGCTAAAAATTATGAGCAGAAAGTGGATTTGATTTCACTCAATATGGGGCCGATAGACATTGTGTTGGGTTGCGATTAGCTGAAAATTTTGGGCACCATTTCCATGGATTTTTCATTGATGTACATACAGTTTTTCAGGGCTGGACAACTTTTTCACCTGCAAAGAATTAAAAACAGCAGTGAGTTTCAACTTATTACAGCCAAACAGCTCAAGAAAGAGTTCAAGAAATGCTCCCAGATTTTTGTGCTGCAATTAAACAAGGAAAATGTAGATCAGTCCCGAAAAATGCAGGATAATTCAACCCTTAAGGCTCTACTTGCAAAGTATCGTGACTTGTTTCAGTTACCTATAGCATGACCTCCCAAGAGAGCGGTTGATCATCCCATTGATTTGGAGCCCCATTCCAAGCCCGTCAATAAACCCCCTTATAGGTTGTCCAAATGTGAAAGAGAAGAAGTGGCCAAGCAAGTTAAAGAGTTAGTAGATATGGGATTCATTGAGCCTAGCTCATCCCCTTTTGCATCACCTATCTTGTTGGTCAAAAAGAAAGATGGCACTTTTAGGATGTGCATTGATTACAGAGATCTGAACAAGATCACTATCAAGAATAGATACCCTATTCCCAGGGTGGATGACGTGTTAGATGAGCTGAAGGGAGCTAAGTATTTCACAAAGATTGATTTGAGATCTGGCTACCATCAGATACGCATGCATGAAGGGGATGAGATAAAGACTGCATTCAGGACCAATCGTGGGCTCTATCACTTCTTAGTCATGCCCTTTGGCTTGACTAATGCACCAGCCACGTTTCAGAGCCTCATGAAAAAAATACTTCAGCCTTACTTATTCAAATTTGTATTGGTATTTTTTTATGACATCCTCATTTATAGTCGCTCAAAGGAAGCTCACCTTATGCACATGATGAAGATATTTGATATACTTAGACAGCATAGACTCTTTGCTAAGGAGACAAAGTGTTCGTTCATGTAGACTGAGGTTGAGTACTTGGGACACATTGTCAGTGAGGTAGGCATTAGAGCTGACCCAAAGAAAGTGTAGTGTGTCAGAGATTGGCCCACACCTGCAAATACTACCTCTTTGAGAGGATTCTTGGGTCTCTCCTCATTTTACCTTAGATTCATTTGGCACTATGCCACTATTGCAGCCCCTCTCACTAATAGGCTAAAGAAAGAAGCATTTTTCTGGGATGCATTGGCAGATAGAAGCTTTAATTAGCTGAAAGATTTGCTTACTTCAACCCCTATCTTGGTATGCCCTAATTTTTCTAGGGAATTCACCATTCAGTGTAATGCCAGTGGGAGAGGAATTGGTGCAGTCTTGCTGCAAAAACATGGGGTCATAGCGTTTGAGAGTCGAAAGCTGGCTGAAAATGAGAGGGTTATGAATGGCATCACTATTTGTATGGCAACCAATTTAGAGTGAAAAGCGACCATAGAGTACTCAAGTACTTCTTGTCTCAGTCGAATTTGAATCCGAAGCAAAGGAGATGGGTAGCCACCTTACAGAACTATGACTTTGACATCACCCACACTCGTGGGAAGGACAATGTAGTGGCTGATTCCCTGTCTAGGATGTGGGCATGTAAAGTCTTTGCTATCATGGAATTACACAGTGATTGGATACATGAGCTTTAGGAGGCTTACCTACTAGACGCTGATTTCAACAATGTGTTTCAGAAATTACAGCAAGGACAATGTGTGGAAAACTCTTCGTATCAACCTGAAAAATGGGCTTTTATGGTATAATGGCCGAATTGCTATCCCTCATACCTCCCCATTCAAGCAAAAAATCATGCAGGAGATGCATTCAGCCCCTATAACTAGTCATTTGGGATTCTTTAAGACCTATGACAAAATTGCTAAAAGCTTTTACTGGAAGGGCCTTTGGAAATGTGAAAGACTTTGTCTTGGGCTATGTGCCTTGTCAGCAAAACAAGGACAGCACCTTAAAACCAGTTGGTTTACTTCACCCATTGCCTATGCCTGAAGACAAGTGGACACACATCACTATGGACTTCATTACCAGCCTACCGGTGACCAAGAAAGGTTGGGACAGCATCTATGTAGTTGTGGACAGACTCACAAAGGCAGCCCATTTCATTCCCACAAAGACTCAGTATAATGCTTCTCAAGTAGCCCGCCAATTCATGGAATATGTTTTCAAATTGCATGGCTTACCACAGGTCATTGTGCATGACCGAGATGCTAAGTTTATGAGTAACTTTTGGCGGGCAGTTTTCAACTCTATGGGCACTCAATTATCCCCTTCCACTGCTTACCATCCACAGACAGATGGTCAGACAGAAAGGGTCAACAAATGGCTTGAAACTTACTTGAGGCATTTCTGTCATGATATGCAACATGCTTGGGACTCATGGTTGCACTTGGCTGAGTTTGGCTATAATAACTCTACACATGCTAGCATTGGAGTTTCACCTTTCGAGGCCTTGTATGGCTACAAGGTGCCCCTTCCTGTGGTTATCTTCCATGATAAAATAAATCCACAAAGCAAGGAAGAATTGGAGAGAATGCAGGCCTTACTTCAGCAGTGTAAAGCTAACTTGAAGAGAGCCCAAGATCAAATGAAGCTTTATGTTGATGACAAAAGATGGGATTTGGAGTTCCAAGAAGGGGATTTGGTGCTCTTGAAAGTGCCTAAGTCACGATATGCCTCCCTTAAAGATGGGTCTAGCAATAAGTTGGCACATAGGTTCTATGGACCATACCGGATTATCAAGAGAGTGGGAGACTTGGCATATCGATTGGCATTACCCCCATCTACAAAGATCCATAATGTCTTCCATGTGAGTTAGTTGAAGCCCTTCATTGGCTCAGCAGTGGACTACGTTGAGGAACTCCCACCAATAGATGAAGAAGGCATCATTCAATACATACCCGAAAAAGTCATAGGACAAAGGGAAAAAAGGCTTCACTCTTGCTCGATCATGGAATACTTGATTAAGTGGCAAGATTTACCACTTGAGAAAGCTTCTTGGAGGCCAGCTTCAGTTTTGGAAGAGTTCCCATACCTTTTAGAAGCAGATTTGGCTAAATCTAGCTAACTATGGCCCTATTTTTCCCCAGACAGACTGCAGACAGCACTTTGTTTTAAAGTGGTTTTTTATGTACTATGGACAGCAATGTACACCATACATGGGATGAAAGTACTTCTTGAGAGCTCCATTTTGATGTATAGCACACCCCGTTCGGAGTCTCCCATAGAAAGTTATGACAGATTTACTACAGCAGGTTCCTGTAGTAAACAGCATGTTGTCCACTCTTTGCAGCCCACATTTACTCCAGATATTTGGGTCAAAAACTCATGTTTATAACTCCCCAATAAGGCCCATGTATTATACATACCCCATGGCCCATCATACACAATAATACCTCTTCATTCATCAATATACCCTTGTAATAATGCCACATAGTAGTACTCTGACCGGCCCCTCCCAGTTATCACACGTGCCCAAATTGTTTTTGAGGAAAAAAACCTTCGGGTGGGGATGGAATGTAAGAGAGGGGGATTTAATAACGGAGAAATACTAGCTACACTGGCTGGTATATAAGGTGAGAGAGACTTAATTTTTCATTATCAAATAAATATACAAGTCTTCTTTCTCCTTCATCTTGCTCTCCAAGCTTCCATGTCTTCTTTCCCTCTCTTCTAGTATTTCTCTCTCCTCGTAATTGTCTTTCTCTCTCTTTTGTTCTTCTTCTTCTTCTTCTCTGCAGTCTTCTCTCTCCTCTTTCTCTCTCCCAGTTCCTCTCCTTGATAATATCTATCTTTCATTGCACTTTGGAGACACGATCAATTGAAGCACTCTTAAGAATCTACTAGCTTCATTGTATTTTATGATATGCTTTGGTTCCTTTTTTTGGCCTTTTTGGGTGCTTGTCATTGCTTACAGTGGCCTTTAAAGAAATTGTGTTTGTTTTGTTGCGAACATCTGTAATGTTTCGATTAACATGTAGCAAGCAAGTCATTTAATAGCTTTGCAGTTGCCCTCACTAAACCGAAATTGGATTTGCCTTTTGTGCCATATTTTATTATTAGCATTTTGATTTTGATTGTTTCTTAGGTTTTTCATATAGAAGCAAACTCTTTTTCATGCCATTTTTTAATCTTTCAAGGTTTGTGTTATTCATTCTTGTACCCTTTGTTCTAAGTCTTTTTCATTCTTTTGCTCTAAAGCCTTTAGTTTTTCTTTAAATTTCTTACATTTGGAACATTCTATTTGTAGTTCTTCTCTTTAAGCTCATGTAGGTTCCGCTCTAAGGCACTAATTAATGAAAAATGTTTGTCATATTGTAATGAAGGCTCTAATAGATTAGACAATGGCAATTCAAGAATTGAATTGTTGGTTCCATTGATTGGCTTATCAATTTCATTGACTTTTGAGTCTACAATCTTTTTTGGTAAGATATCTATCCATAAACCATTTTCCTCAAATATAGATTCTCTCTGAAAAGAAGGATCAATTCATAAATTCAACATTATTTGTTTATTTGTGACCAAATAAATAGGCATCAATAAAAAAGGAATTTTCATACAAATCATGCCATAAACTAATTTCTATGCTTTCTCACTAATGTTTTAAAACTACATTTAGTGGGCTTTCTCCCAAGGCAACACTGAAGGTCTACCTCCTTTTATGCATCCCTCATCTCCTCCATATAGATAATCAACCATATTCATAGCAACACCTCGAACGATAAGACATCTGCCTAACCACTGGTGTTACCCTGCTTTAGCAAGCTTACATATACTATGATTAGAATTGGATACTATACCAAGAGTGGCTCAACACCAATAATCTGTAGCTTTATGAACACCTAAAAATGGCTGCACAATACATTATGTTCTCTCATTCTCAATTATTTTGGCTTTGATTCCCATGGCTCAAGTCGATTTTGCACCTTAACCTAGATTTTGTTTAATATTGTATACCCATGAACCTTTAGTTATATAAGCTAATAGTGTGAAATTTTCCATTATTCATAAATATGAGTCAAGTACATATTTGTTGTCACTATAAGAATTTACCCATTCTACTTCAAGGCACAGCCGAGAGCCATTCAGAAGGTGGAGCAACCATTTTGGGCCTTCACGAGCTATGTCGGGAAATGTAAAAAGATTGGATTCACTACAATTTATTATCATCGTGCATGGTTCTAATTACTAACTAGCCAATATGTAAGTGTTAGCCTAAGATGCATTATTACTGATAAAGCTTGGCTTTCGAACTGTACATGAATTTAATGGCCTCATATAGCTCTTCTTAAGAGCTAAAATAACCACTAGCTTTTGACAAAGACCCATTTTTAATGGTTGATTGTGCCAATATCGATATGCCTAAAGTATGTTCATTTTATTTATAAGACTTCATGGTTAAGATTTCAAGGCTTTAAGCTCGGGGGGTTCACTATATATATATTCTTTATATAACGTGCGTTCATGGCCTATTTATAAATATCCTAATCTGTGAATTTTTCTTGAATAAAACACAGCCCTTTTCTATTCAATCAGTAAGTAATCCCTTTATATGACACCCTTCTGTATGTAAATAATGTATAAAAATGGTGTTTTAAAAACCCCTTATTTTGAACTCATGTTATATATACATATATTCATGAGTGTCCCCCTTGAGGCTTTAAGTTGGCCTATTCTTCTCAAAGAATCCTATTGCACTCACGAGCATGTAGCCTAGTAGGTCTTTCGTTTACACAGCTTCAGGGGCATTGCCCCATTTCTCGATCAAATTTTGAATGTGAGCTATACCTCACAAGACAATCTACAAGTGTATGGATTTGCCAATTGACCTCTCTTCTCATATGATTGGGAAGGCTGCTTAGTGATAAGCTTTTAGTCATTGGCATCCTTTGCCATTACAATAAGATAACTAGCCTTTAATGTGGTCAGTACGGACCGTGTTTATGCTATAGAGGTTATGCTCATTCACATGAATTCATTGCATTATGATATGGATCTTTTATTTCTATAATTGTAAAAGCAATCATTTCCTTTTCAAGGCCCAAAAATCTATCTATTGAGCATTTTTGCTTTTGGCGGAATTGGATATCCACCTATGTTCAAAGTTATCATTGTCTATGCGAACAATGTAGATATGTATGAAAGGCATTGCTTAAGACCAATGTGTCACATGGAAGATGTACAGATCTGCTCTGCACATGCTTCAATAAAACTGACTCTTTTTTTATCTTTGGCTATTTTTTAAGACTATGTGTAGATTTGATAGTTTCTTTTTCATCCCTTGTTAGTATTTTGAGCCGAATTCTTTGCACCCATAGGAAGCTATGCATTCCCCACCTACATAGCAACTTGGTCTAGGATAGCAAGTTGCAGTCACTAGCACATAGCATTCCTTTGATCCACTGAGGGCTGAAATGATGAACGGGTTGCCTCTTACCCATCCAACCTCCAATCCTCACTAAGAGAACTAAAGAGGGGCACCACCTAGCCAAAGAGAGGATGGGCTAGGACATCCCTATGTTCAAAGAGAATCAAGAGAGCCAAGACACAAATTTACAAGAGAGAATATATGTGCTAGACACCACATTGGAATATAAGAGAGAGAGATGAGAGGAGAGGGAGACAAGAGGAGAAGAGGTAGAAGAAGCTCGTCATTATGCTACATGGAATGAGAAGATGAGAAGAGATGGAGATAATAGGAGAAGAGGTAGAGGAAGCTTGCCATTATACTACATAATAAAAGAACTCACTCATAGCTTACCTCAAAGAGATGAGGGTATTGTAGAGTGCTCTCATGGACTTGTCATTCTCCCTCCTCCCCCCTTCTTCATTCTCCATGGGCTCTTTATATAGCCTTCATGAGGGATTAGATTAAGCTAATCTTCTTGATTAACATAATCCTAGATGATGTATGGCATCTTTGAAAATATGGAGAGTAGTGGATGGGACAAGTCCCCACCTTGGTCATCATGCAAGAAGCCAAGGGTGGTGGTAGACAAAATAGAGAAATGGAGCTAGATTACAAGAGGTGGGTGCCCAAAGAACATTATTATAATATATTTACAAGAAGGATAGAGTGGAAAGTTGGTGTGGTGAAAGAGAGAAGAAAATTGCATATAGCCAGCAGTCTGCGCCTTCGTAACTTCAAATCCGTGAGGAATTTGGAAAAAGTTTCTTCTGCAACTTTGTAGACCAGATCAAAACCGATCGGCCTTCGCGGGAATTTTCTTGAAATTCGCTTTTTCTTGGGAGTTATTGAGATTATAAAAAAGGGCTTCCAAAAGCTGCTTTGACTTTAGTATCCCATATGTATATAAATACATATAAGCATGTGACAAAAGGGGTCCATGCTTGTAAGCTTTTGTGCAAGATCCAAATGACACCATGATGTGGATATTGACTTGTGTGCAAGGGTGAGGTGTCCTCTAATGATGGTGATAGATTCCAAATCTTAGTGATGCAAACGGAGCCCATATGTAGTTGGAGGCTAGTCCTTTGAAAAATCTATGCATTCACTCAACTCCTAGGTGTAATCCATTTTCATCTTCACTAAGATAACCATCCCATTTACCCTTTACATTGACATGCCTTCTAAGAACTTGTTCCCCCCATTTGCTAGAGTTATCATAATCGAGAAGCAAAGTAGCATACCTAGTGCTTGAAGAGTAAACCTAAAGTGATATGGTAAGCTCTTGATAGAGGCTTTGGCCAAATTTTGTGGTAATAATCCGGGTTGTAAAAAACCCGGATCACCACCATATTGAAGCAATCCAAGAAGAACAATTTAAGTCATATTCGATCCTTTCTATAATGCCCAAAGATGAAGTGCTCCATTTCCAATCAATTACAATCACCTCAATACAGCTCCTAAGTAAAGAACCATGATACTCCATGATGCATTCCAGTGGACCTTTTGTCAATATTGGTCAATCTTTTTACTGCTTTACCCTTCCAATAACCTTTCATAAGCTCTCAAATCTTTTTCCTTTAGTCAAGGCATCCATAATGTCACAATATAGATAGTCCCATGAGTACGTTTTAAATCTAACCTCATTAATTAGAGATACAAAGATCAATCACTTACATTGTCGGCATGGAATGTAAAATATAGTTGATGTTATCTATAACCAAGTTAGTGCAATGAAATTGGACTTAAGTTCTTAGTCAATTCCCAACTTATCTACCCAATCAAATGCCATGATTTCATATATATGCATAATCATAATTGTATATGTGGCTATGATCGTATACAATCTGAGGCCAAGCCTATGCTCGGAGCTAGCACATGATTTATTGAACTCACTTATGTCAATCTCAAACAGATCCCAAATAACAACCAATTAAAAGGAAATGTGTTTTTACCTTTTTTAAAGTAAACAAGCCTAGATTCTTTTTAATTGAATGTCTCTTGTTGAGTGGGTTTTAAGCTAAGTTAATGCATTTTTCTTTTTTGTACGTATTTTTTTTGTATGTTTGATTTTGCTATGTTTGGATCACCGCACCTAGTTCACTAATTGAGAAATACATGAAAGTTAACTAATTGAAACACACTCTAATATGTTTCTCAATTAGTTAACTAGTTTTTTATTTGTTTTTCTTTCTTCATGTGTATAGGTAAGTCCCTTTTTGTTCTCTTAAATCTCTTAGGTTGCAGTATCTCAACATCACTTTCATTACCGTTATCAGTATTGGCCTCTAATGAGCGTGTGATAAAATCTCTTCCAAAGATGACTTACTCATCCTTGCTTGCATCTAAGAGAGATACCATAGTAATAATATTACGTCATGGCTTTTGCCATTATCTAAGACTTCTTAGAATTCTAGCCAATTGATATCTAAATTCAATTCAATTTCTCACCCCTACATGGATAGATTCATAGTCTCCCTATGTTGGGGTCCAATTGAATGTTTTTGATCATCTACCCATCTATATTATAATAGTTTTTTTTTGTAGGGGGAGGGGAGGGGAGGGGAGAAAGTTTGTAATGTAAGAGTTTAGTACATTGAATTATTAAATGGATTAGGTGTCTGGCTCAAACTAGCTCAACATGCACAGGATGGGTTGCATGCTATCTCATGCATTCTCCAATGCTATGGCTCACATATCCCCCATGTAGGTAACTTATACTCTAGCTACGGTGTTCCTATACTCTCTACTCTTTTTCTAAGAAAATAAGAAAGCAAGAGAAAGCTCAAGGCTCAAGAAGAAGAGCTCATAGTTTCCTTGATCTTGCTTGTTGTAAACTATTTTCATAAGTGAAGCTTCAATGGTCTAATGATCCTCATTACACAAGCTATGGAAGCTCCACACACTCTTGCACTCTCAATATCCACCACAAGTAAAAAGAAAAGCAAATAGAAAAGAGAGAAGACACAAGAGTAGGTGGGAGGTCCCCCCCCTCTCTCTCAAGCTATGGAAGTGGAAGGAGGAGAAGATAAGTTGCTAGAGCTCTCAAAGTTGCAAACATAAGATTGAAATATTTCATGAATTCGGAACTTAGATATTCTTATAAAGTGCTTACCTTCCAAACACTTTGCACACTTCAATGTTTGATGGGCATTGAATAATATTTTCAATGGGTTCTATCTCTTGAAGGCACATTGACCTTTAAATAGGAGGTTGTTAAGGTAAAAACCAATGGCCAAATGCTAAGCATGCACCTCTTGTATATGTAAACGTTGTATATTTGCACATAAGTGGAGATAATAAAGAATAAGGATAATCTCAATACCTTGAAAAATACTTGTTCTCTCTCTCTCTCTCTCTCTCTCTCTCTCTCTCTCTCTCTCTCTCTCTCTCTCTCTCTCTCTCTCTCTCTCTCTCTCTCTCTCTCTCTCTCTCTCTCTCTCTCTCTCTCTCTCTCTCTCTCTCTCTCTCTCTCTCTCTCTCTCTCTCTCTCTCTCTCTCTCTCTCTCTCTCTCTCTCTCTCATACTTGTGCCACCTCATCCTATCAACCATGCTAAATTTTAGCTAGTAAATTCATGAAAGTGAAATTAGAATATTAAAATCAAACACTAAGGTATTTCATGCCTAAGTCAATGTCTTGCCTATTTTGGAGTGCAAAGATATGAAAGGATATTGGCATTAAATAGGTCCTTAAGAAGATTATCACATGTACAAATTTATGTTGAACAAGGTACATGGTATTAATCTTAATTCTTTGAAGTATAATCCTTTTGACCCTTACTCTTGGGGGTTTAGTATATTGACTCTCTTCCATATGACAAAGCTTCCGCAACATGGATGCACCAAAAGGGCAAATACAAGTAAGACCTCTCACCCCTATATAAACCATGGTTAGGGTTAGGGTTAAGCCACTTCTGTAGGGTGACATCCCATTTGCATTTTAGGGTTTGTACCCCTTTTCCATTTTAGGGTTTCCACCATCGTGAATTAGGGTTTGCACCCTCTTTTGGGAGTCCTATCCACTTTATGGGATCTAAACCAACTAGTCATTTCTTGAAGTGTGCTTGCACCTTACCCTAAATAGACTTGGGCTATGCTATGGAAAGTACAAATTCATGTGTACAACCCACACAAAATTTGCAACTCCAATTAATACAATTGTGGATAATATAGAAATTACACAACATAACATATAGAATCAAAGCAAGGAGTAGAGAACACACAACAAATATGAAAAGAACAAAGACTCCTTTAATTTCAAATGAATTGATACAAAGATGGCTCTATCCACCCGTGTGCTTCCACCGTGAAGCTTAGGTGGTGATCTAGACAGACGATAGGTGAAGAGCTTAGGGTAGCTAGAAGAACTTTGACTAGGTGAAAGATAGATTGACAACAACTTTAGAGGGGCCATCGTTTTGTAGCCTAGGAAGGTAGTTTGGTCGGGATGTCTGACCATATTATGATCTTCCCTAGTCGGCCAAGGAATATTTTAGGGAATTTCCTTTACCATAATCAAGCTAAGGGCGCTACTCCTAGACCCTCGTCAGGGGGCTGCTAGCCCCTTGTAAGACCCCCAACCAATGAGGACTACTTCTACAACCCTGAGACCCCAAAATAGGGGTCCCTAATAACTCCCACATCCTACAACTTAATGCATTGTGCCTAGAGTTGCTACCAACATAACTACTCTATCTAACCGAGAGAGGCTAGATCCACAAAGGTCACCTTTTTGACATCTGATCACATAGACCTCATCTAACATACAAGTCGCGACCCACCCAATGTCCATGCTCACACATGGCTTCTCCTTATATGGGGGCATTATAACTTAGAGGGCTATAGATCATTGGTGGCACCTTATGAGGGTGGGGCATTGAGCATATCTAACACCC
This sequence comes from Lygodium microphyllum, assembly GCF_053477565.2. Taxonomy (NCBI): domain Eukaryota; kingdom Viridiplantae; phylum Streptophyta; class Polypodiopsida; order Schizaeales; family Lygodiaceae; genus Lygodium; species Lygodium microphyllum. The sequence continues at coordinate 108,365,703 of NC_141149.1, read as the reverse complement.
CCCCTCAATGTCCACCCAGAAGTGAACTACATTCTCAATCCAACGTTGCATCCCTAAAGATGAATTCGAAGGGGATTCTTCATAAGAGCTTTGGTGAAGATATTGTCTCCATTCCCCTCTATTGCAACTCTACTATCCCATCCTCAATCAAGTCATACACATAGTGATACTAGATCTCAATACGTTGGGTGGGTGCATGAAAAACTCGATTTTTGGCAATGGTGATACAACTTTGATTATCACATCTTAGCACTGCTAGATCTTCATCCTATACTCCCATATGCCATAAGATCCTCCTTAACCATACTACTTCACATACAACAAAGAAAGTTGCCTCTTTACTCTACTTTAGTAGAAGACAATGCCACAATTGGTTGCTTCTTACTCATCTAAGAGAATTCTTGAACCTAAAGAGAAACGATATCCAAAAACTGATTTCATGAAATCACTGTCACTTTCCCAATCTCCTTAGTCATAGTTTTTCATAAGAGCACTTTCAAAATTGTATGCAATACCATAGTCAAGAGTTCCCTTCAAATATCTAAGCACCTGCATTATAGCTTTCCAATGGCTATCTTGTGGTTTGTTTGAGAATCTACTCAAAACACCAACAATAAAATTGATATATGGCCTGGTGTTACACAAGTAGATGAGGCTGCCAACCAACCTCTTGTACCTCCCAATGTCTACTAATATTGATGTATCCTCAATGGATAACTTCACATTGACCTCCATAGGTGTAGCTATCTCCTTACACTCACTCATGCCAAATGCTTTTAAGATCTCCCATGCATACTTCTTTTGGGAGATAAAGATTTTGCCAACAGGTACTTGCCAAACTTCAATCCCAAATATTAATGCAGTAAGCCCAAGACTATCATTTCAAACTCAAATCTCAAAGCCTTTCAAGTTTGATGGATCATATCTTCATAGTCACGTGTAATAAGAAGGTAGTCCACATATAGGACAATCACTGCAGACTTTTCATTATCCCTATATAGACATACAAGTTAGCATCTGAGACACATCTTTTGAAATTCAAACCTATAAAGAATTTATCTATCTGCTAGTACCATGCTCCAGAAGATTGTTTTATCCCATATAATGTCTTTCGCTTACAAACTTTGTTCTCAAAATGGGGAATCTCAAACCGTGGTGGTTGAGCCACATACACCTCCTCCTTGAGATCACCATTTAAGAATGTAGGTTTGACATCCATTTGGTAAACTGGCCACTTCTTACAAGTAGTCAATTCAAGTATTGTGAAAATTGTGATCATTCTAACCATTGGAGAAAATGAATCTTGAAAATCAAATCCTTCAACTTGTGAAAATGTATGTGCAACTAATCTGTCTTTATACTTTTTGGAGCTACCATCAACCTTGTACTTTACCTTCCAAATTCACTTGGTGCTAATAACTTCCTCCTTCTGGCCAATCCACTAGCTCCCAAGTGCCATTCTTCATTATGCTATCATACTTAGCTTACATAGCTACTCTCCATGTTGGATCAGCAACAAGTGCTTCTTCCAAGTTTGCTGACTCCTTTACTTCTCTCATAATCTTAGCCCCATCAAGGCCATATTGACTATGTGAGTAGAAGCCTTTCTTTGCTCCTCTATTCTCAGTGACCTCCTTGGTCCATTTGCCTTTTCCTCAATGTAGTAGGCATAGGATTGCAAGTTAGTGAGCTTTGTCATCGTCATTTGAAGACAATGCTTTCTCCTCCTTGAGAGTAGGAATAGCTCTTGGGATAGAGTCATAGTAGTGGACTAATTTTTCTCTAGATAATAAAGTGAAAGAACTTATATTCTCCTCCTCCACTGTATGTGTCTGCTCCTTGGACACCACATCATAGCTCGCTATGATCTTATTTGCCTTGTTCATACAATTTCTAAACCTTTTGCTTGTTACTATAACCCAAGAAGATACATTTTGTGATTTTTGGGTTTAACTTGTTTCTCTTATAGTTTGTAACATGTGCATAACATTCACATCCAAAAGTTCTAAAATGTGAGACAGATGGTTTATTACCAGAATAGTCCTCATGAGGATTTTTGCCCTAAGAGTCTTTGTATAACTCCAATTGAGAATGTAGACTACAATATTAGCAGCTTTTGCCCAAAACTAGTTAGACAATCCCTTGCCTTTAAGCATGCATCTTGCCATTTCCACAATGGTGTAATTTCAACATTCAACAACACCATTCTCTGAGGTGTATGAGATATCATCAATTGATGCTTAATCCCTTTGCTCTTGCAAAAGTCTTCAAACTCCTTTGAGTTGAACTCACCACCACCATTTGTTCTAAACTTCTTCACACTTTTTGCTATTTCATTCTCAACAAGCTTTAGCCATTCTTTGAACCTATTAAAAGCTTGAGCCTTATCATGAAGGAAGTACACCCACATCTTCCTATTGTAGTAGTCGATGATCAATATAAAATAAGAAGATTCTTCTAAGGCTTTTGTAGACATTTTATCGCACAAGTCAACATGCACCAACTCTAGATGAGCCTTTTCTCTGTTCTTGCTTCCTTGTGGAAATTCCTTTCTTTGTTGCTTGTCCATCATACAAGCTTCACATGTTTCCTTTATTTCAATTACTACAGGGTAGGTGAGCAACCATACCTTGCTTATGCATCTCCTTTAACACTGAAAAACCAATGTGACTAAATCTTTCATACCAAAGTTTACTTGTGTCCACACCAGCAATAGTCGTAAGAGCACTTAGCTCATATAGGTTGTTCCCCCTTTCTTCTTTGCCAACAACTTTGCCATCACTATTGATAATTTTTGCATTTGTCTTAGTGAACCTCACCTCATGGCTAATATCAGTTATAGAAGTAACTAATAGTAGATTTCTATTAATCTCTGGAATATATAACACATTTGAGTTTACCATTTGCAATAACACAGAAAATAGTACATATATCCTTAGCAAGGCATTTTTCATCATTCCCAACTGTCACAGTGATGGATTCTTGCAAAGGCTTCATAGAACTACATAGACCTTTCTTATTGGTCATCTGGCAGGAGGTGCCACTATCCAATACCGATGAGTCACTGTTCAATATTTCTTATGCTGAGGACCACACTTCCTCAATGGTCGCCATGAATAACTCCAACTCTGCTTCAGCCATATTGGCTATCTCCTTCCCTTTAGTCTTCATGGTGCTATTCTTTTCATCTACCTTCTTAACACAACAATTTGCAATTACATGTCCTTTCTTCTTGTAGTAGAAGCACTCTCCTTGAAACTTTTTTTCACCACCCTTCTTCTTTTTGTCACTATTGGTAGAGGAACCACATTTGCCTTTTGCATTGGCAGAGAATGCAACATCTTCATTGCTACTACCTTATCCAACTTTAAGCCTCAACTCCCCATCCATTAGTAGTGTACAAAATTCATCAAACATTAAAGCTTGGGATCTCACACTTGAGTGTTTAGGATAGTTAAAATACATCAAAATTTAGTGGACAAATCCGAAGACACCTCTAAGCTAGCTTCTCATTAGTCTTTGTATCTCGGTGTGCCAGCCATCTAGTTACGATAGATTATTGATCTGAGTGATCAATGCTTCATTTATCTGTCCTTCACACAACAAACTTATCTATTGCTAGTTGATTCTCCAAGTTCTAAATCCTTATTTGATTTCGCATTTCATACTAACTCCTCGGTACATTCCAAGCCTCTGATGCCTTGGTTGTGTGTTGAGTCAAGGTCAAAACACTATCAAAAAAACTTGTAACTAAGGCACATAGTGCATCTACATTCCTCATTTTCAAGCTCATAGAAGATCTACATTTGGAGGAATCATAACACTCAAATTTGATGGGTCAGGGGTGGATTGTGGTTCTAGATTAGTCCCTAACACCATCTCTAGAAGCTCATAAGAATCAAAGATAGTTGTGATTTTAAGCTTCCACAAAGTATAGTTTGTATCATCTAACTTGCCTTCACTAAAGGTTGGTGGACGAATCCTCAATGTTTTAATTGCCGATACAGCACCACCACTACCCGATGTGCTAGCATCGCTACTTGATACAGCAATTGACATTTCTCCTCTTTGCTATTAAAGCCCTTGCCTCTCACGTACTCTTCACTCCTAAAAGACCCTTGGGATTTAATGCCCTATAGAAATTATGCAACATGTCGAATAGAATCTAAGGAGTAGAGAACACACAATAAATATGAGAAGAACAGAGGCTACTTTAATTTCAAATGAAATGTTATAAAGATGGCTCTATCCACTCGTGTACTTCTATTGTGAAGCTCAGATGGCGATGTAGATAGATGATAGGCGCGAAGAGCTTAGGGTAGTTGTAAGAACTCTGACTAGGTAAAAGTTAGATTGATGATGGCTTTAGAGGGGTCTTCCTTTTATAGCTCAGGAAGGTAGTATGGTCGTCATGTCTGACCATATTATGAATATTCCCTAGTTGGCCAAAGAATATTCCAAAGAATATTTCCTTTACCATTGGACCCCCAAATCAAGGGGACCACTAGCCCCCCTAAGACCTCCCAACCGGGGGTTGCTTCCACGAACCTTGAATCCCAAAATAGAGGTCCTTGATAACTCCCACACCCCACAACTCGATGCTTTGTGCCTCAAGTTGCTACCAACATAACTACTCTATCTAGCCTAAAGGCTAGCTCCACAAAGGTCACCTTTTTGCCATCTAGGCACATAGACCTCATTTGACATACAAGTCACGACACCCACCCAATGTTTTTGCTCACACATAGCTTCTCTTCATAATGGGGGCCTTACAACTTAGAGCACCATGGATCATTGGTGGCACCTTACGAGGGTGGGACCTTGAGCATATCTAACATGTAATAAATATAATGTACATGCACATGAATGAGCCCAACTCTCACCAACCATGAATATAATGTGTCCATGATGCACCACAAATAATATGTGTCCAAACATAATAGACTATAGCACTCCAGAAATAGTAAACTACTAAAATAAATTTGGCACTTGCTCTTTCACATTGCTTCAAATTGTGGCCTTTCATATTTCATGTTACCATGTGATGTCCTATGTGATGTAGTAATTGGGAGTGCATATATTTCTTTTTCTTTTCTTTTTCTCTTTTTTCCTTTTATTTTATCTTATCTTTCTTTTTCTTTTTCTCTATTTTTTCACTTTGTTTTCTTCTTATTCTCCTTTGTCTTCTCTTTTTTTTCATTTTATTTTCCCTTTTACTGTTGTCTTTTCCTCCCTGTTTTTGCTCTTTTCTTGAATAATAGCATGCTTGTGCAACTTGGCTTATAGTCTTATATAGTGGGAATGGAAGTATGAAAGGTGAATAGGCTGATTGTATGTAGTAAATCTAGCGCTAAGAATTTTATGCATAGGAGGTGCACAAGCGAGATTGCATACTAAGCATGTTAACTGGAAGACGAACAAGGCGGAAAATCTAGAAAAGCTAAAGCAGAAGACAAAGGCCAAGGCAAAGTGAAACGGAAGACAAAGATGCACAAGGAGAAAAGTCCTAAATAAGGGAACAAGGCGCACAAGGAAAAACACAAGTCAATACTTTTGTAAAAGAGCGCAAGCGCATCATGGTTTAATTCAAGGAGTGCCGGGCTCTCACTCGTGCAATTTGTAAATGTAGACGGGCGATAGGAAGGAAGCTAGGAAGATAGGAGGACAATGGAAAAAAGGCCTAAGCCACAACCGTCCATGTATAAAAGGGGATAAGGGGATGACCGACCAAAAGGGATTTAGGGTTTTGTATATAAAGTTGAAAAGTGAATGAGAAGCTCATTCTTGTGTATGGCCAAAAGTCACTCTCCTCTTCCTCTTCTTCTTCTTCTTCTTGTTCTTGCTTGCTTGAGCTTGTGCTTGAGAGAGGGAGTGTGGGAGTGTGAGGAGTGAGTGTGTGAGGGTGAGGGACCAGGGAGGAGAAGCTCTCCATCTTCTCCTCTCTTCTTCTCATCTCTTCTCTTCTCTTGTCTTGCTTGCGGTGATGGAGCTTGGAGCGTGGAGCTTGAGGATGGAGCTTTCTTGAAGCTTGCACTTGAATCGTGGAGCTACCAGAGTGTGCGGGAGAGGAGGTAACTCGAACGGCATGGAGGTAAGCTCACTACACCCATAGATATGGATGGCGCGTCGGCTATGTGAGAGGTAGCCAATTAGTGCTCGGCTTGGAACGCTTGAAACAATAAGCGGTCCGTGGGTCTTGGCGGTTGAGCGAAAGCTCCCACATTTTGGTTCCATTGACGGGACCAACAGATTCAAGCCTTGAGCACTTGCGCGCTTCGAATCGAGCAATGAAGTAGGATTTTCCCCGAACCAGTGCTTGAGGTAGATAGGTAGGAAGCGAGGGAGTTTGAAGAGGTATTTGATCTCCTTACCAAGTAGGCTTTTGTTGTTTTGGACTTGAGAAAGCATGATGGAGTAGTGTAGGTATTTTTCTTATAATTTTTTCTTGCATTTAGGAAGGATAGGAGCAAAACATTGGAGCAAACAAGGAAATAGGGGCACGGATTCAGATTTCTGACTGGAAGAGTATGAGGGACTAACTTCTGAGGTCACAGCAGGCTGAGATGGGGCAATAAGAGGCCCAAGGAACCAGGAAAGACCACATTTGACATCCTTCCTTCTGAGAAGAGAGTGAGCTTGAGAGCCAGGGAGAGAGCGAGAGAGAGAGAGAGAGCTATGGGGAGATCATTGACGTGCTGATCGATTCGAGTGCCACATCGTTTCCAGGTATGCCAGGTGGTTCCCTCTATTGCTTTGCATCATTTGGAAGGTACGGCATGCTTCGGTGGAGTAGACATTGACCTAGAGGCATCGTGCGCAACTCGCGGGCTGGCGTCCGCACCGTCGGACCAGTTCGTCCAAGTCCCAAAATAGGATTGCCCGATCTTTGGAGTCGGACCGTCCGACTCCGAAAATCGGACCTCTCTGAAAATCGTCCGACTCCAAAAATCGGACCACCTTTCCGATCCGATTCCTAGAATCGGACCAGTCCCAAAGTTGAACCAGTCCCAGAATCGGACCAGACCCAAAATTGGACCAGCCCCAAAATCGGACCACCTTGCTTGTCTAATCAGGTCCGATTTTGAAAATCGGACACTCAGACCCTGAGAATCGGACACACAAAAATTAGACGCAAGGAATCGAACGAGTTCAAAATCGAACACCCATCAAAATCGGACGTGACCAAAATCGAACAACTGGGCCGATCGGACCAACCCTAAATTGGACGTCTGATTCTGATAATCGGACTCCTGAAAATCGAAATCAGACAGAAAACTGTCAAAATCGAACAGGTATCTAGAACACAAATTTTGATGCATCTGAACCCCGAAATTGACCCCAAAGGCTATGTAGAGCTAAAGGCACATCACAAATCCATCACTCGGCTAAAATTTAGAGCAAGTAGTTCAAAATTTGGCTATAAAAGGTCCTCCGAATTGCACATGGTATTTACTGTAACGGCTCTGCGGGCCAGGGGGACTGCCCCCCCCCCCCCCCCCCCCCCCCCGAGACCCCCGCAGAGGGGGCTCTGCCCCCTCTGCACCTCCCCCAAGTAGGTTGGAAAGAAAACGTGCGTCTTGACAGGTCCTCCGGATTAGGCCCTAGTGTAGTAATGACTCTACACAAGCATAGATCTTCACTTACAAAGCAGCAAATAGAAGCCCACACCCAAACAAAGACAAAAAGAGACCCTAGAATCTCAACAGGCCAATCTAGCCATCAAAGGCAAAAGGGCCACACCACGAGAACACAAAGACATTGTGATAGACCGTGTCTAGTCAGAGCAAAATGCAACATCAAGCTATAACAGGAAGAATGACTAGATATGACAGTCTTGATGATAGATGCTCCTTGAATAGCACTGCACTGACGATCCAAGACATCATTGGAGAATCCACATCTAGTCATGCAGTTGGGGACTCAAGGGCATTTGTCAGAAGGCTTAAATTTGTAAGTCAAGACCCGGAAGACAAAGACGTAGTACCACCTGCTTATCTTAGGGTCAAACTCACCATGAAAAGAGAGCATACTATCAATGCTCTGATTGATGAAGGAGCTGATTTTAATATCTTGACCTATGAATCATGGACCCTACTAGGCCAACCAGAGCTCACACTGACTAATACAACTCTTAGCCCTTACATGGGACACCCACAAGCACTTAGAGGGAAGTGCAAAATCCTTGCGACAATTGAAACTGAAAGCTTGCCTATCCTATTTCATGTTCCTCCAAATAGTCCTAATTATGGGAAGGAAACCCTCCTAGGAAGACCCTTCAAACGGGTGACCAAGTGTGAGGCCGACTATGTAGCACAGAGGATACACCTAACACTACCGGATGTGAGGATAGTCATGACCTTTAGCAAGGGTGACCTCATCAAACCTCGAGGGAAAGGCAAGGAAGGTGCTGACATAACAGTCAAGCCTAATAACGAGAGCAAGGACTTGTTGGAAGAGTTGATACAAGCATGAGGCCATGCCTAAAACAAGAAGGTCAAGAGACAATGCCAAGGACGGGATTTGGACTTACAAATATTGTAGAAGACCCCAAAAGAACCGTAAGCCTTATAGACGAAGGCATCAATGGAGAGCCAATACAATGCCGAGATGGATACCCAAAGCGTTGGTACGTGCTCAAGAGTATTATGCAGGTAACCGATGGATTTGGGTACCAAAACCCCTTGCTAAACCACCTCTATCACAGCTGAAGGCCAGATTGCATCAAAAGCAACGAAGCACAGGAGGAGATCTAAACGAAAAACCAAGTCTCGAGTTAACAACAGTGGAGTGACCGAGCCCCTCATGGTTGAAATCAAGAAACCAAACGGGACCAATCGGAGGGTAGATCCTCAGCCTAGCATGCTTGACAAGCAGATATCACATGTAATCATTGAGGATACGCAAAAGCCACTAGTGCCCAAGTAGCCTTTAATTCCCCAAGAGGATAGCAGGCATCATAGGCACAACATTGCTCATGGCAAGGTTAAATGCTCAACAAAGCAGATAGCAAAATCATCTAACAGCCACGAGCAAATCTTCTAGCCAGTGTTGGAGTCACTTAAGAGTCCCAAGTCTCCTACACCCTGTTTCCCTAAACGGACACAGGAAGCACAACAGCAGTCATCAAGTGCAGCTGCTCAATCCCAATCTCTATCTCCATCTAAGCTTCCAAATGTCCAAGAGGTGGGACATGACACCATCCGTAGCTCTCGGCCCAAGGATATGCCTGTGCAACCTATTGTGACTAGCTCAACTCATGCTCGATCTACACAGGTGAATGCTCAAAGCGCAACAAAAGACATGAGCACTTCCGATCACCCTAGGGACTTGACACCGCAATCCACCAAGAGTAGCCAGCCCACTGGATAGCCGCTACTACTTCCAATCAGGATTCACAGCAGTCAACCCTTGGCCGTGACAATGCCCCTTGCGGAACGTGTCCTTAGTAGTTTACCTGTGGAGGAGGTGTTGCAACCAACTTCCTTCACAACTCCAACACTTCCAAAGTGCCTAAATCCTAGGCTGGAGGAGTTAAACACAAGGGAATTGGCTGAAGAGCTAGACTCTCCAAAAAGGGAGGCAGATGTACCCTACAACCTAGCGAGGCTATTTAGCAGGCCATGGCTATGTCCCATGAGGACACACTGGAGAAAGAAAATGCTGAGGCCCAACCAAGCACATCAACCGTTGACCTAGTCCAGGGTCCTGAGTCGTTGAGAGATGCACCTTCACTGACCAAGAAAAAGAGGAGAAAACAGCGAAAACAACAGTAGCTACAGGTGGTTGTGGACCCCAAGAACATCCAGACCAAGAGCATTGGAGAGCTGAGGAATAAAGCATCGAGACCATCCACCAATGAACCCATTGATGTCTCTCCTAATAGCAGTGAAACCTCAGACACATCCATGTGCTCTGAAAAATCAAAGCAGCCATTACCATCAATGGTTGCTTCCAACACTCAATCCACTGACAATAGAACTCGCATTGATCAATCAAGAGTGGATACAACGCTGTCACAACAGGATGACAAATTTATACCAGTCACATCCAAGGAGAACCATGACACAATAACAAAGCCTCGGGAGAAACATGGAAACCCCAAGAGCATAAGAAATCCTAGCGTTGACCAATCTTGCTCGTCTAGGCCTAAGCCCCCAGCTATGCCAAAGCCTAGGCAAACTCCTAGAACCTTGCATGAGATAGCAACCGAGCAAGCCCTCGTTGAACATAGAAGTGTCGCAGAATGCTTAACCGAGTTGGATGCTAATCTCAAAGTGTTTGCACGTGTCTATGTCCTGGCAGACATGGGTGCATTCCCTAAAGAGCAGCTTGAAGAATACTTGTCATTTCCCTTATCCTGGGAAGAGCAAGAACATCTTGACGAGCACTATAACAGGCTCCTGTATGAACGCATGCGACTCATCTCTGACGAGGAAGCCAACGAACTACGCTTAACTATAACATTCAATGATGTACTCTATCAACCAAATCTCTTAGAGATAGAGCAACTAAAGTAACTATCAGAGGGTTAAAGTCAATTTGAACAACGTTGGTGTGAAAACCACATTGCAATGGCCAAACTAGGAGCCCAAATCATGACAGTCTCAGAGGAGCGATTGGCCAAATGGCAGTCTCAAAGAGACCCAACCTATGTGGCACCAACTTCCTTTCGAGTGCTAACTGCCATTCGGGGTACGGACTTAGCTGAAACTAGCCAAGAGAACTCTCTGTTTGATAAGGTTCTCACTAAGGAGGAGTTACATGTTGCCAGTAGACTCGGACAAGGTTCCATGCTACTCAATGTTGCAAAATATCTATTGGTATTGAGTAAGCTACCACAAGTACTAGATGTGTGTGCCACACTCCAGTACAATCCAGAGTTCTACAATTGGCTTTTATCCTCAAGAAGTGACATGGATTAGTAAATATGTACATTTATAAATATTTAAAAAAACAATGAACTTTGTGACCTTGTATAGACAATGTCAACACACACAAGCAATGATAGTCAAGCACAGGGAGAAGAGTGGGTTCAACAGGCTAAGCTCCTCAGGTCCTCCTCTCACCACACATTTAGAATATGTTTGACCATTCCCGCCTCTAGTAGGTGGAGGGCATGCAACCATCATTACCGCCATAGGAAGCCCTGACCAACATCTCTAAGGGTGTAGACAGGGTACTGTCCCTTTCTATACACCTTTTTCCCTTTTGCGGTCTATCCTTCCGAGGATGAGCCCTGCCCCACTCCATGACAACCAGTCCACGCAACTTGACATGAGCTAAGATCTGCTAATTGCTGGAGGCCAAATGAACATCATCATGGGGGCCATCCCTCTGCAACAAACACTGCATGCCTCACCTCTCCCCTTCTCGTCATATGCGCTTGATAACCCACTGTATAATCCCTTCCATGCAAATAGTTTTATCATGTCTCAAGGCCTAATCCTTGGTTTGCATTTTGTAGGTCCCCCTACGGTAGCAGACATGGAGCACCCAATGCACTTGGCTTGCAAAGACGCTATCCGTCGTTGAAGGGAGCATGCAACACAAGCTCCTCCACTGGAATGCTAGTACCTAGTCTCAAAAGGTATGCAAAGAAACGAGGCCCCAAGTGACACCGCCCCGGACGTAGGCCAAAAAATCCCCAGGCCAGGGGAATAGAAGCTCAAGGGAGCACACAAGGCATGGCAACACCAATCGTGTGGGCCCCCACCAGACGCTCGAGCACTAGGTGCTCGAAAGAGGAGAGGGCAGCTCGAGACAAGGAAGAATTTGATGCATTGTTCAACAGCATTCTGGAAACAGTTGCGGCTTGGGACTACACCATTCAGGTCCCGACCGACATCTTCCCTGCCCAAACTCACAAGAGCCCCTCACCAGAGCAGAGCCTCAGTCGCCCAACCACCCAGACTCACCACGCCTCATGCAAATAGAGTAGCCCCTATGATATACAAGTAACTTAACAAAGGCCATCCTGCCATAACTTTTCATCTTTTAATGGTTAAAGGGGCAGGTTCCCCACCTGTACACACTTTCCTTACCTATTACTAATATATGGCATGTCTTTAACAAGCACTAGAATAGGCATCACAATCAGCATCATAGGATTTTGATAAAGTAATATCTTGACATGATTGCATTTGTTCGTTGTACTTGACGCATGCGGCTTGCATATACTCTCATGAAGTGACAAGTGGATGCAGGATGACACAGGTCTTTGTGCAAATGTGTTCAATGCCCAAGTCACCACAAGACCACCAACCTCACAAACAACCGTAACAAAGCCACGCTGACCAAAGTGAAAATCACCCTTGCGAGCTTCCACATCGCATGGCCCAAAGCATAGTCATGGGCTACGCTCTCTTTCTGGGTCAAACTCTACAGTTGGCTCACGATAGTTGTTACCTCAATTGTACCGACATCGCGTGTCGCAAAGAGGTTTGCAATATCTCAAGTGTATCTCCCCATCTCAACAATTGCTTCTCTAACAACGAGGCTAGGGCACAATCATCACTATAATATCCATTTCCTAAGCCTTCGAAGCTTGACATTTTCACCCATTGAAAGGCTGAGAGCCTCAACATATTGCAATGGTTGTACTCATGCAAGTCCAAAAAAAAATCCAAAAAAAAGGAGAAAAGAGAAGAGAAAGAAAGAAAGAAAGAAAAAAGCATAAGAAAAAGAAACCAAAAAGAAAATAGCAAAGGAAAAAAGAAAAGAAAAGAATGAAAAGATAAGAAGCACCCACGATCACAGCACAACACCTAGGGGTTCTCAAATTAGGTGCGTCCAGTGACCTTGGTCGGCTGGCTCTATCCCTAGTCCCCTAGACCCTTAGCATCACCCACAATTGTTCAGGGCACATCAAGGGTAGGACATACCTAGGGAGCTTGTCTTGCCTATGGTTAGACCTGTCACCCTGACCCATTCACACGATTCCCTCTTGCACTCTGCCTTAATACCATTGCAATCAATTGTGGTAAGCAATGCACGAATGGCCATGAAAAGTACATTGTCCTCATCACGCAGATCCAATAGCTACCAGCTACCGATAGTACAATGTCCCTGTATTCAATTATGTTACGTCATGCAGTCACAATGCAAAGGATGTCGCATTCACCTTCATGTGTACTTCTTCTCAACATGGACAACTTTGCTTCATCCACACATCGTTATGAGAAACCAGCCCGCGGTCTTCTAACTACATAATATCTAATTATGCACGAGCACTCACATAATATCTGTACCAAAATATATACACAGTTTGGGTCCTCAAGTGCAGGACAATACTCTCAGCTTGCTTAGAGTTCGACTTGTCTCCCAAACTAATTAAACTATGTCTTGTGCACGATAGAGAAGACTAGCACTACCCCTAGGGAGAGACCACCTATGAGAGGTTTTCAATTGCAGGTATTGAAGACTCCAACGAAAGTGTCGTTCACTCTTCATTGACACCCAACTCTGAATTCTTATCCTTTATCATCCTACAAGCCTGCCAAGAATCGTCATGTGCAGAATCCCGAGCAAACCAACACTTGTGCCGGCCATCAGGAACAACCCTACCACCAACTCCAACAACCCTATCACCAGCCACCTAGGCCAACGACGTGCCCCCAACGACCTTCCTCCACATCACCACCAACACTCCTCCATGGCAACCACCAATGTCCCTTCCACCCACGTCTTCAGTGCAAGCCAAAGCCTGCTACCTACGACGGTGAGTATCATGGGATTGGCACTCATCTAGGAGGGGGGTAATGTTAACCGGAAGATGAATAAGGCGGAAATTTTGGAAAAGCTAAAGCAGAAGACAAAGGCCAAGGCAAAGTGAAACGAAAGACAAAGACGCACAAGGAGAAAAGTCCTAAATAAGGGAACAAGGCGCACAAGGAAAAGCACAAGTCAATACTTTTGTAAAAGAGTGCAAGCGCATCATGGTTTTATTCAAGGAGCGCCGGGTAACTTGTAAATGTAGACGGGCCGTAGGAAGGAAGCTAGGAGGATAGAAGGACAATGGGAAAAAGGGCCTAGGCCATGGCCGGCCATGTAAAAAAGGGGATAAGGGGATGACCACCCAAAAGGGATTTAGGGTTTTGTATATAAAGTTGAAAAGTGAATGAGAAGCTCATTCTTGTGTGTGGCCAAAAGTGGCTCTCCTCTTCTTCTTCTTCTTCATATTCTTGCTTGATTGAGCTTGTGCTTGAGAGAGGGAGTGTGAGAGTGTGAGGGAGTGAGTGTGTGAGGGTGAGCGACTGGGGAGGAGAAGCTCTCCATCTTCTCCTCTCTTCTTCTCATCTCTTCTCTTCTCTTATCTTGCTCGTGGTGATGGAGCTTGGAGCGTGGAGCTTGGAGCTTGAGGATGGAGCTTGCTTAAAGCTTGCACTTGAATCGTGGAGCTACCGAAGTGCGTGGGAGAGAAGGTAACTCGAACGGCATGGAGTTAAGCTCACTACACCCATAGATATGGATGGTGCATCGGCTATGTGAGAGGTAGCCATTAGTGCTTGGCTTGGAACGCTTGAAACAATAAGCAGTCTGTGGGTCTTGGAGGTTGAGCGAAAGCTCCCACAAAGCCTCAAACTTTGAAGTAAATTCCTTGTTTGCTGACAAAGTTTTGATAATGAAGAACCTGAACTTGTTGATGAAGAATTATGAACTTGTTGATAAAGGAAGTCCAACTCCACCTATGGAAGTAGACAACTATTTGGATGCTACAGTCACAGTACATCTTCATTGAAAATCCACTAATGATGATTCTCTAATTTATTTATCTCTTCCTAAGCTCTGAGATGATCTTGCTATAGCTTAAGATACTTAGGGAAATTTGTTTTTACTACTAAGGATGTTGTCTTCCAACCATGAATTTACATTGCATTGCTTGGTCATATTGTTTTCTTACATTCATTTGGTGAAACTTTGGGAGTACCATATAGTGGAAAAGATAGGAAGAATTAATGACAACTTTTCTAGTTTTTGCCACTGTACCCAAAACATAAGTTAGATCATGTACCTTAGATCTTCTCCTTGCATAAGATGCAGCATTGCTCCAAGGTTCAAGGGATTTCAACTCTTATCAATGTAACACACTGAGCTAAAGAAATAATTTTGTACAAAGTAATTAGGATTATTAACATACAAGGGTTAGTAGCTTGCAATTTTAGGAATCCACTAGTTGTAGAAATTTGGGATGTACACCAATTCATCAAAAGTATCCAATTTAGTTGATTTGGTAACCCATCCACAAAGGTAAGTAATCAAATCGTCAAGCAAGAAAGATTCTATAAAGTATCTAGCTATACATAATTTCTCTTCAATTAAAATCTTGTCAATCAATGGATGTTCAACTCTCATGGCAAGTCTAGATTTTGAGAGACGATGATAGACTACAGTGAAGTGGTCTCATAGTAGGTTGGGTGAGATTGAAGTGTACTAACTATATGTCGCTACTTAGCCATCTTCATAAGATAGCTACCAGCACAAGAAAGCTTTAGTTAATGAGAAAATAACTTTTGCAAGAATGGACTTGAGGAATTGCAATTCTACTTGAGCTTATAAAGTATGGATTGATCTTCAATTTTGGTCACAAAAGCATAAGAAGGAATTAGTCAACATGATTGCAATTGCTTCTAAGGGAGGGTCTTAACATACTTGGGTTGAACTAGGAGGCTTTTGCAGAAGATGTGTTCACTCTCTTGCATTGCAACAAGTGGAATACCATTTAGAAGTAGCTTGAGTTGCCTCATCATCAACAAGGCCTAAATCAATCATTGCAAACAACTTGGCATAGGTGGTGAATATAGCATCAAATTGGAGTAGCCATTGCACTTTGAGAAATTGTATTTCTTTTATAAGCAACTATGCTACTTGGAGTTGGCATACTAGTAAAGATTTCATGTGAAGAGGCATATTAGGTTTAGTGATACCGATTTGGAGGTGAGTCAAAGCAACCCCCTCTGAATTGTTTTGGGATTCATCCTTCATAGCTTAGTCTAATTGATGGGTTGAGTTAGTGGCGACATAAGTGGATTTAGGCTTAGGGTCTAGAGTCTCAATTTATTGCTTTCTACTATTGTATCCTTGTTAGGAGAAGGTTTATGTACACCATTCTGCTTTACATCATTTGATGAATATTCATTTTGTAGCTAGCATAAGTGGAGGAAAGATTAGGTGCTACGTCACTCAACCTTAGAATAAACCTATCATAAAAATTGGGATTGTATTGAAGAAAATCATAAATATCAAGAATTTGTAGGTCTTGAGTGAGGCAAAAGGTATATCTAATTATATCAACAATCATGTTGCCTTGTCCTACTAAACTTGTAACATGTAGCTCTTCCATTGAAATGGGTTTTTCTACAAGGAATCTTTTTCGCTGAGTTTAGAAAGTTTGACACCATGGTAGTTATCAACAACCCTCGAGCATGTGTGTGCTACATCTATCAGATCATGCAGTGAAGTCTAGAGTGTCTTTCTTTGTTCAATAATAGTCATTAGGAGTCTCCCATATCTTATGGCTAGACCTCAACTAAAATACCATTTTTGTTCTAATGTACTATATCCATCTCCTTTTTGTACTAATACTCCAGCTTTCTCCCTAGTTGCCTTGAAATCCCTGATGCGAGACATAGGAATCAAGTGATGCTTCTCTTGCTCAACCTTGGTCATTTGCTTCACAACTTCTCCCACAATTATTGGGTAACACCAATAGATTTGTACTTGTTCTAACCATGTCAATGGCCTTTCTAAGAGCTTCTCATCTTCAATAGTTTGAATTCCAATGTCGTCATGAATATATGCATGAGCAAGCGAAGTGAATAGTATTTCATCTAGTTGCCTAAAACTCTTAACCTCTTATTGATTTTCATGTTTCCCCATTTTTCTAACTCCTTGTTAGATCTCTTAACTAGCTTCAAATGCACTGGAGCTTTTTGGTTGAGAAGTACATGACCTCTGAATCAAGAGATCAATTGTGCTCTTTGCATCAGAGTCCATGTCCCTTTGTGATACTAGAGCACTAGAGGTTTGTTCCTTAGTTGAGGTGATAGTTTTGGTAACAGTCAAAGGTGGTGATTGTGTTGGCATTCCATCTCAGAATTGGAAGTAGTAATAATAGATTCAATGGATTGGTCAATCTTGCTAGTCGAATATTACTATACACTTAGACCCTCGGATTGATTAGAATTAGTCTTGGTCTTGGATGTTCTAGGTTTGTTTTTTACAACATTCTCAAAGGGAGGTCATCAATCCTTAGACATTTTTTTAGCTATCCCTTGTGGATCCCTTTTTTGTGATTGAGCAACTATTGGAGATGCAAGTTCAATATTGCTAATTAGTATACTACTAATTAGCATATAGGCAAATAGCTACTAATTAGTATACATCTAGAGAACTACTAATTAGTATACAACACACTAGCGATTAGAATACAAAGAAATATTCTTGATTATGATAATTTTGAGGATATGAAGATGACACGAGATAAAAATATGTATTTCAAGAGAATACAAATCATGTGAACTTTAAGGGAAAAGTAAAAAAGAACACTAATCAACTTGCCAAAAGATTCTTCTACATATATGCAAAAATTCCAAGCAATTACCTCGGTAGTTTTTCAAGGAAAATATCTCAATATCCAATCATTGCAATTCTATGATGTAAAAAATTAAAATGTTCCTCATAAATGATGCACAACTTGACTATTTGGATCGACTGAATTCATCTTATATCTTCATAAATCTATGCTACATTATAGTTGGCTAAAAAGTGCAAAAATTAGGAGTATCTACCTACCTAGGTAGCTAAATATCTTGACCTACAACCATAATCTGAGAAGAAAATATGAAGAAAAGTTGTTCCTTACATTTTACTACACTATGCTATTGCTATAAAAAGCTCGTATCAAGAGAAGAGAAGCTATTATGAGTAGGAAAGAAAGAACCAAAGGATCTCATGATGCAACTCTTTTCACTGGAAGAGGGAAAGGAAGATCAAATGCAACTAGAGGTAGAGACAAAGGAGGCTACAACAACTACAACACCAACAATAATAAAAATCATATTGGGTGCTCCTAGCTCTCCTATGGAAGAGTCAATGGCAATGGTAAAGGAGGATATACTCATGGAAGAAGAAGATGCACTTCTAAACAAAATGTACAGTGCAATTATTGTCATAAAAGAGGACATTATAAGACATTGCTAGTTGAAAGAAAAGAATTTAAGAAATGGAAAAGTCATTAAAGAGAACTCTTGAATATGATGTTGCTAATAATGTACTAGCTAAACACCAACATATTTACAAGAATCTTGGTGGATTGATAGTGGGGCAAGCTCCCACATGACCTCTCATAAAGAATATGTCAGCTCTCTGCTAGTCCAATGGTGTACACTCCTAATAGTACTCCAAATGCAACTGTTGAAAAAGGAGATGTGCACATGATATCTAAGGGTAAGAAGACTAAGGTAAATTATGTTTTACTTGTTCCTTCCCTAACAAAGAGCTTATTATCAATTTGTGCTATGGTTGAAAGGGAGTACAAAGTTGAATTTTAAGGAAATAGATATCTCATAAAGGATAGAAAAAGAGGCTATAAGGTGCAAAAGGAACTAAACATGGGAGGCTATTCAAATTGGATGCCTACATTCCCAACTTGAATGCAATGAACATGGAAAAGAAAAGGATGAGTTCTATAGAGCTATGGAACAAAAGTTATGGTCATTTTAAATTCAAAAGCAGAAACATTGAGATCTAACTCTATGGAAATAGGAATTTGAGCTCTACATAATCATCTTGGTGTATGTGAAGCTTATTTCTATGGAATATAAGCAACACAAAGATTCAATAGAAGCTCCGAGAAGAGATTTTGGAGTCTTGGATATTATTCATTCTTATGTATGGCATCCTTCTCAAACCCCTTCATAGAATGGTTTAATCCATTTTATCATATTCATTAATGACTACACAAGATATACTTCGATATACTTCCTCAAAAAAAAAAAACGATGTGTTCTCTACTTTCTTGGAATTCAAAGCCATGGTTGAGAATGAAATAGGGAGAAGAATAAGAATTCTTAGATTTGACGAAGGTGGTGAGTATCTTTCTAATAAGTTTGATGACTTTATGGTAGAAAATAGAATCAAGAAATAACTAACTTGCAATGGAATACCTTAGCAAAATGTTGTTGATGAGAGGAAAAACAAAAGTATTAGAAGAAACAACCATATGTATGCTCAAAGAGAAAGGTATACCCAACATGCTATGGGCTAAAGCTGTTATACAACTTTTAATGAACAAGTCTCCTACCGAACCCTTAAAGTAAAAGGAATAACTCCTTTTAAAGCCTTTATTGGCCAGAAGCTAGCAATAAGTCATTTGAAAGTGTTTGAAAGCATTGTTCTTGCTCATATAGCTGATAAGCATAAGAAGAAATTAAATTCAAAATCTATCAAATGTGTTCTCATGGGTTATACTAGTATAAAAAGCATGCATGTTGAATAATCTTAACAAAAGAAGTGTGTTTGCATATAGAGATGTCATTGTGGATGAATATGGAGGTTGGAGAGATCTTGCAAGTGACACAAAACAAAAGAGTGCAAAAGAACACTTGTGTACAGATTTCATGTCTATGCTAACTACCCACATAGTAGAAACACAAGGAAAATCTAATTTAGATAGTGATGGAGATGAGGATACCATTAAAGAAGAGAAAATAGATGCTCATAGGAGGCCTACAAGACAAAGAAAAGATCAAAGTCTGACATATCAAAGAATAGGTAATTCAATCTCTCAAGTTGAAGAGTCCAAGTTTGCATTATTCATTACAAGTATTATGCAGCAAGAGGAACCTAATTTGTACAAAGATGTATGTAGAAAACATGAGTGGAAGAAGGCTATGGATGAGGAAATGAATGCTTTGTATTAAAATAAAACTTGGGATTTGTGTAAAATTCCCAAAGGAAAGAAATTAAATGGTTGTAAACGGGTTTATAGGATCACATACAACAAAGAAGGGAAGATTGAAAAGCATAAAGCTAGGTTGGTTGCAAAAGGATTCTCTCAAAAACATTAGGTAGATTATGGTGAAACATAAGCTCAAGTTGCCAAGATAAATTTAGTTAGACTTCCCATTTCACTTGCTACCATAAACAAATGGAATATATATCAAATGGATGTACACAATTCTTTATTAAATGAAACATTAGGAGAAGAGGTGTATACATGACTCAACCACCTAGTTGTGCAAAAGCAAGGCAAGACAACTTGGTTTGTAGGTTAAAGAAAATAGATGCTCATAGGAGGCCTACAAGACAAAGAAAAGATCAAAGTCTGACATATCAAAGAATAGGTAATTCAATCTCTCAAGTTGAAGAGTCCAAGTTTGCATTATTCATTACAAGTATTATGCAGCAAGAGGAACCTAATTTGTACAAAGATGTATGTAGAAAACATGAGTGGAAGAAGGCTATGGATGAGGAAATGAATGCTTTGTATTAAAATAAAACTTGGGATTTGTGTAAAATTCCCAAAGGAAAGAAATTAAATGGTTGTAAACGGGTTTATAGGATCACATACAACAAAGAAGGGAAGATTGAAAAGCATAAAGCTAGGTTGGTTGCAAAAGGATTCTCTCAAAAACATTAGGTAGATTATGGTGAAACATATGCTCAAGTTGCCAAGATAAATTTAGTTAGACTTCCCATTTCACTTGCTACCATAAACAAATGGAATATATATCAAATGGATGTACACAATTCTTTATTAAATGAAACATTAGGAGAAGAGGTGTATACATGACTCAACCACCTAGTTGTGCAAAAGCAAGGCAAGACAACTTGGTTTGTAGGTTAAAGAAAAGCTTGTATGGGCTAAAACAAGCCCTTAGATCATGGTATGCAAGGATTTATCAACACTTTATAGCTACCAATTTTAGTAAGAGTAATGCAAACAAGTACACTCTACTACAAGATATACAAAGGTGAAATTGTCTTGGTACTTTTATAAGTGGATGATTTGTTGATTAAAGAGAACAATGAAAGTATGATTGCTAAAGTAAAATCTTAGCTTTCTTCAACAATTGACATGAAATATTTAGGAATCTTGCATTTATTATTGGCCTTGAAGATTAAAACTCCAAAGAAGCAAACTTTATCTCCTAACATAAGTATGTTGTTGAAATTCTAGACAAATTCAACATGTCCAATTGTCATCCTATCAAAACTCCTATGGAATCCAATATGGAGCTCTCTAAGGATTAAAAAGGAGCTGATTTTGATGCTCCAATGTATAGACCTTTGATTTTTAATATCATTCATTTGACTATTATTAGGACAAATATGTTGTTTAGTAAATAACTTGACTAGGTTTATGCAAGCTCATAAAACATCTCATTAGGGTGCAACTAAAAGAGTGCTTAGGTACTTGAATGGTACAAGGAATTGTGGAATTAGTAGAATCTCTTACAAGGAACCCAACTCATCATCAAAGGATAAAGTATATTGCTATCAAAGAGCATTTCATTAGGGAGAAGATACATGACAAAGAGATTATATTATAGCATTGCAATGCAAAGGATAAATGTAGCTGATATTTTCACCAAGCCCTTGGGTGGAGAACTCTTTATCAAACATAGAGCGCGCCTTGTAATGAAGGATCTTCCCTTAAGGGAAGAATGAATTAGAAGGGAAGTCTCCTTGGCTCAACAAATGCATGTTACTAGCAAACAAGGAACTGCTAACTAGTAGATTGGGGACTGCTTATTAGTATATTGGTTATTG
The DNA here is from genome assembly GCF_053477565.2 of Lygodium microphyllum. NCBI lineage: Eukaryota > Viridiplantae > Streptophyta > Polypodiopsida > Schizaeales > Lygodiaceae > Lygodium > Lygodium microphyllum. Next base: position 108,343,932 of record NC_141149.1, on the reverse strand, counting down.
TTAACTATCATGATTAACAAGCACTATTAATAGTAAACTAGCACTGCTAACTAAAATTTTTAGCCTATAGCAAATTATTGATTAACATGGAGGAGCAAAGGGATCACATGCTGAACTTGAAGGAAGGTGTTGAATATGCAAGTTTAGCATTGCTAATTAGCATGTAGGCAAACAATTGCTAATTAGCATACATGAAAATAATTGGTAATTAGCATATAGGTAGGCAATTGCTAATTAGCATACAACACAGTGCTAATATAGCACATTGCTATAATTAGTATATATACAGGTCACTGCTAATTAGCATACAAAGGAATATTCTTGATGAGGATAATTTTGAGGATGATGCTACAAAGACGACATGATGTGAAAATATGTATTTCAAGAAATAATACTCATGTGCACTTGTAAAAAAGAGCACTAGTCAACTTGTCAAAATATTCTCTTATGTATGAGTAGAAATTTTTGGTAGTTATCTTTTTAGAAGCCAATTTTGCAAGTCGAATATTACAAGATCCAATCGTTACCATTCTCTAATGTAAAAAGAGAATGTTTGTCATAAATTGATCTACAACTTGATTGTTTTTGGAATCAGTTGGGACCCATTTAGGAAAACTAACCACAATAAGAAGAGTCATGAGTTTCATCTAGCTATTGAGAGTTTACAAGTTATTTGATGTTCTTAATAATAGACTTGACTGAGAAGTTTGAAAGTCCTTAAACCTGATAAGTCAACAAAGAGTATCTATTTCTATCCAACTATTTGATTACAAAATGATCAAGCTAACACAAAGGCCACAACCACAGCTCTAGCAGACTAGATTAAGATGGATCCAACCATGAAGGTTGACCTAAAGCACTGAGCACAACATTACTCACATGGTAAACCTTGACATGAAAGATGATGAGCTAATATCCCCTATATATTTTAAGACCAAACTAACTGCCAAGAGAGAGCTCATCATTGATTCTCTCATAGATGAAGGATCAAATTACAACATTTTACCTTTTTATATATGGATTGACATTGGTCAACTTAATCTCATTCCAACAAATGCATCCATTAAACCTTATAGATAATCACCCTATTCCCTCCTACATAGATGAAAAATTCTCCTACTTATAGAGTCTAAAAGCATTCCCATCATTTTCTATGTGCTTTCAAACCAAGAGGATATGGGGAATGAAGTGTTTCTTGGAAGACTTTTCAATCATGCAACCCAATGCAAAGTGGACTATGTAGCATACTAGTTACACCCCTAAGCTTGCCAAATGTTAAGATTGCCACTACTTTTAGTACAAGAATCTGTATCTTTTCTCTAGGGAAGAGCAAGCTACCTACTTTAGAATTAGTCTCTCCTAAAACCAAAGAGAAAACCCAATATTTTTGTTGAGATATTAGCAATCACACCTAATGTAGCCTCTTTGTATGAGGCAGTTTGGGATGAAGACATGAAGGCTGTAGGAATCCCATATGCACAGAAAGGGAAAATTGTACCCATCCAACAACTATAAAGCATTGTACTTGACTACCACTTTTGATAGATGAATGAATACATGATGATGCTTTTCTTTATCAATTAGTGTCAATCTTGTACTTGTTAGTCCTACACAAGATTTTTTTTATGAGTCCAAGCCTCTATCTTGGAACCTGATTCACTTGTGTAACAGTTGTGGTCTTCGAGCAATGTCATAATGAGTTTAGTCTATGCTTACAAGCTGCCATAGCCATGCTCTAGATCCCGCATATTTTAACATTGTATCAGAGCTCAGTTGAGCATGGCCCAACTCTCCTTTCACTCCTCTCAGCTCCTTTCCATCTCTGCTCAGCTCAGTTTGAGTACTGGACCCTATCTCCAACTTCATTTACATTCCTACCTTCAATGAAGCTTCCATGGCAACCATAGCCAACAGCACCCTGTCAGCTTAAAGCTTTCATATCTCTCTCCACATGCCAAATCTCTCTAAATTTCCTTCTGGACAAGTGTTTCTCTACTTCCAAATCTCCTCCTGGCACCTCAATCATTGAGATTGGGCAACTATAGCTTCAGCATTGCCTCCTTTCAGAGTCATTGCCATAACTATATCTTTGGACAACACCTACCTACCTCTGTTGGAGCAGCCATATCTCATCAACCAGACCATATCTCTTCAAGTTTTCTTCTTGACAGTTGTTCTTCAGGTCAAGTGCAACTTCTTGGCACAAAAATCAAGGAGATTGATGCACACCATGCCCAGCATTTGCATTTTCCCAAATTTGGGTGCAGTTTTGACAATGACCACTTTGAAAGCTTAGATCTCTCAACACGGGAAAAATGAGTACAAACCATCTTAGGGGGAGTTAGAACCATTAGTGAGGGTCCTCTATCTCAAAAGGGTTTGAGCACATTCGACTTGTGAACCTCGTGGGAGCTCATTTACCAACCGTTGGTAATGAGCTTGAAGGTAAGTGGCTATGGTTGTTCTATCAAAACAGGGACCAGCGGCTGGTAAATGAGCTCCCACGAGCTCCACAGGTTGAATCTGGTCAAACCCTTTGAGATAGAGGACCCTCACTAATGGATCTAACTCCCCCTAAGAGGGTTTGTACTCATTTTTCCCGAGTTGAGATATCTAAGCCTTCAAAGTGGTCACTCTTAAAACTACACCCAGATTTGGGAAAATGCAAATGTCGAGCATGATGTGCATCAACATCCTTGATTTTTGTGCCAAGAAGTTGCATCTTGACCTAAAGAACAACTCTCAAGAAGAAAGCTTGAAGAGATATGGTCTGATTGATGAGATATTTCTACTCTAATAGAGGTAGGTAGGTGCTATCCACAAACACAGTTATGGCAATGACTCTGAAAAGAGGCAATGCTGAAGCTATAGTTGCCCAATATCAATGATTGAGGTGCCAAGAGGAGCTCTAGAAGTAGAGAAACACTTGCCCAGAAGGAAGTTCAGAGAGATTTGGCCTGTGGAGAGAGATATGAAAGCTTCAAACTGACAAGATGTTGTTGGATATGGCTGCCATAGAAGCTTCATTGAAGATAGGAATGCAAATGAAGTTGGAGATAGGGTCCAGTACTCAAACTGAGCTGAGTAGAGATGGAAAGGAGCTAAGAGGAGTGAAAGGAGAATTGAGCCATGCTCAGTTGAGCTCTGATACCATGTTAAAATACACGGGATCTAGAGCATGGCTATGGCGGCTTGTAAGCATAGACTAAACTCATGATGACATTGATTGAAGACCACAACTGTTACACAAGTGAATTAGGTTCCAAGAAAGAGGCTTGGACTCATAAACACAATCTTGTGTAGGACTAACAAGTACAAGACTGACACTAACTAATAAAGAAAATCATCATCATGTATTCATTCATCTATCAAAAGTGGTAGTCAAGTACAATGCTTTATAGTTGTTGGATGGGTATAGTTTTCCCTACCTACCTACCTCTGTTTGAGCAGCCATATCTCATCAACCAAGCCATATCTCTTCAAGCTTTCTTATCAAGAGTTGTTCTTCAGGTCAAGGCGCAACTTCTTGGCACAAAAATCAAGGATATTGATGCACACCATGCTCGGCATTTGCATTTTCCCAAATCTGGGCGTAGTTTTGACAGTGACCACTTTGAAGGCTTAGATCTCTCAACTCGAGAAAAACGAGTACAAACCCTCTTAGGGGAGTTAGACTCATTAGTGAGGGTCCTCCATCTCAAAGGGTTTGAGCATATTCGACCTGTGGAGCTCATGGGAGCTCATTTACCAATTGTTGGTCCCTGTTTTGACTAGACAGCCATAGTCACTTACCTTCAAGCTCATTTCTCCTTCATTTTCTCTTTCTTGCCACTTAAATCAAGCCAAGGCCACTCTAATCTGAAGTTTTTAACAATTAATCAACCATCAAATCAGCAAGGAGGGGAAGATATGAAGAGTTTTTTAAGATCATCAAGTCAAACTCAAGCAACAAACATCAAATTTCAAACTAGTATCTTTTGATACTTCACTGCCATTGCTTGTGTCTTTTGACACATACAAAGATCAACTCATTTCTGGTTATTCTCAGTCATTTGAAGCTGATTTCCATCATGGGAATGACCAAAAATCAATTCTTTTATGAAGATGCTTCTCATGAAGAGTAACATTACTCTTGTTGCTCAATTCAACTACATGGAAGACTTGTTTATTCCGCTTGTAGTGGTGGATGGATTTACTTTTTTTGAAGGGCAATCGATGAATTTATTTGGAGATTTTGAAGACATTTCTTCTGCCTCAAAGACAATGATACCTTTTCTTGAGGGGGTCATGGACATAAAGACTAATGCAACTATTGCAAGCAAAGTCAATGAACAAGCAAATCAAGAGGACCAAAAGAACAAGAATAAGAAGAAGCAGAAAAATCATGAAAACTTTGAAGTGGTAAACAAAGTGAAGTACAAGTACAGGAAGCTAAACAAGAAAAACTATAATGAATCAAAGATCTATGTCAAAATAAATGCTAAAAACTGCAAGGGCCTCATGGTCCTTGATCCTATTTTTTACTGACGTTTTTAGCCTTGTATTGCCTAGCCCAAATGTCTTTATCATAAGCTCGTAAACTCCTCATGTAGCCTTGTACTACAGCCTCTGTAAGGCCCCTACTACATCCTCTAGATGACCATCATGTTTGTGGTACCCATGCTTAGCCTTTTCTGCGACATCCCCTGGTGTTTTGCCATGTTTATGGTGTGCCCACACTTTGCAGGTGTTACTTTCACTAAAGCATGTACACACTTTGTACTTTCTGGTTGTGATTGAGGAGGGGTGTTGAGATATTAGCAATCACACCTAATGTAGCCTCTTTGTATGAGGCAATTTGGGATGAAGACATGCGGGTTGTAAGAATCCCATTTGCACACAAAGGGAAAACTGTACCCATCCAACAACTATAAAGCATTGTACTTGACTACCACTTTTGATAGATGAATGAATACATGATGATGCTTTTCTTTATCAGTTAGTGTCAGTCTTGTACTTGTCAGTCCTACACAATATTGTGTTTATGAGTCCAAGCTTCCATCTTGGAACCTAATTCACTTGTGTAACAGTTGTGGTCTTCAGTCAATGTCATCATGAGTTTAGTCTATCCTTACAAGCCGCCATAGCCATGCTCTAGATCCCGCGTATTTTAACGCTTTTTATGAATAATACAATAGAATCTCAAGCTATTTGGAAAAGAACTTCATCTAAAAGTAAGTGACAACCCAAAACATATCATTGTAAGCATTGGTGAAGAGTTAGCACCAAGCCATAATGGGTTCCCAAAATCATTTGATTTGGTTTGCTGAGATTACCTGAATAGCCACCTCCATTGATCACAATCTAAGTCCCATCAAAATCCAAGAGAAAGAGAAAGAGACCCAAATCTAGATCTATGTCAAAGTCCAAACCAAATGAGGAGACAAAATCAAGCCACAGAGGCTGTGAAACTAGTCATAGAGACTGAAAAGGAAAAACTTAACTATCCTAAAAGGTGAGCAAAAGGTGGAAGCACGAGGGTAAGAAAGAAGAGTGCAAGAGCTATGGAGGTTCAAGCAAGAAGAAGAGAGATTGGTGTGTGCAAACTTCAATAATCACAATGTGTGACATGTCTTTCCTTATTCTATTTGTCACAAAAAATAAAGAATAAAGTGATATGATGGGTTCCCACCCACCTGCAATATATAAGTGTGTGGATCTATATAGAATAAATGTAGGCAGCTATGCATAGACATCCTTTAACCCCCAATAACCTCCCACTTATATGTGAATATACCTTAATGAGGAGTAAAAGAAAAAGAGGAAAGCACAACAAATACACAGAGTACAACATGATGAGGAAAGACATCATCTCATCTTATGCCCATCAACCTCCTAAGAAAGGCACATTGTTCCAATGGGGGACTTTTACTAAGTAGATCTATAAGGTTCATATCCATAGGGATCTTAATAAGCTCAATAGAGTTTTCCTCTACCACCTCTTTGATGAAGTGATAGCACATCTCAAGGTGCTTTATCTTCATATGAAAGCCTGGATTACATACCAAGTGAATGGCACTCATCAAATTTAAATGTAGTGTAAGAGTCATAGTCAATCAAGATTTGCAATCAAATGACATAACCATAGGGCCTCCTTACAAGACTTGGTGGCTACAATGTAGTTAGCCTCCTTGTTGGTAGTAGATAAGACTATGCATTTTTGCACATTGGATATCCAAGAGGTAGTACCTCCAACATAGGTAAAGGCATACCTAGATGTGGACTTTCTATTGTCTCCATGTTCTATATAATCTAAGTCATGTAACCCACAACTCCTGTATCTTGGCTACCATAGCAAATGCACATATCTTTGATACCTTTCATATATCTCATGATATCCTTCAGGATATCCCAATATGTTGTCTGCCAAGTGTAGCCATATAGTGTGCTACAATTCCCATTGCAAAGGTTATGTCAAGATAGTGTCTATCAAGGCATACATCAAACTGCCCACTATAGATACATATGAAACCTTCGCTATCTCACCCCTCTCATCATAGGATCTCCTGACTAAGTTCACATGAGAAGATAAAGAATAGCCAATAGGTCTACCATCCTGCATATGGAATCTCTTGAGTACTCTATGTATGTACACATTTTGGGACAAGTAGAAAAGTCCCTCACTATGATTGCATATAATGTGCATACCCAAGTATGTGTGAGGCCTATCACGTGTCCCTCATCTCAAAGCTCTTCTTGAGTTGAGACTTTAAAGCATCCAGCTCAACATAAGAACTCCCAGTAATAGGCATATCATCAACATAAAATACCAAAATAATATGATTGACATCACAGGCTTTCTTCGTATATAAACATGGATCCATATTACTCCAAGAATACCCCTATGAATGCATGAATGCATATTGTGATATCCCGACTTTAATTTAAAATCTTTCCAACTTCTTGCAAAATGGACTTCAAGAACGCTAAAATCATTAAATTGAGAAAATCTTGAGAAAAAAGACTCAAGGATCATAACCCGACATTTTTCGGATTGACAATGACTATAGCCACCCACTCATGGAAGTTACAACGTGAACGAGAGTTATGAGTCATATTAGTCATTAGTGGTCCAAAAATACTAGGTTTTTGAACAAAACTAGTGTATTTTTTATATTTTGGTAATTCTTTATTGTAAATATCCTAAAAAGCTATGGAAACTTCTAGAATAAGGTATCATGTAAAAAAAACAAGTGGCTTTTTCAGCTAGTTTTGGAGATTTAATGCAAAAAGAAGGATTAGTAAAATTGCGCGCATCACGATCGTAGTTTAACGCAGCAAACAGCACTTCAAACAAGGAGAAGAAGAAGGAGTGATCTAGAAGAATTCTAAGCATGTGTCATGTAGTTTTACCCCCCTTTTAGAGCCAACGGAACCATCAAATTCGCGGTTTGAGCGCATTAGATTGTATCTTGGAAGTTTTAGATTGCTGATTTTGCCAAGATCCCCTCCATAAGGAATTCTTCTTCTTAGCCACAACCCTTCCTCTCTAATTTGGATATAAATAAGAGGCATGGGGAGCCATTGAGAGTATTCGGAACAAGAGGGGAGAGCCCCTTCTCGAGAGTATAGAATAAGAGGGAGTGAAGCAAGAGAAGCACAAGCACGAGAATTTCTTCTCAAGAAGACAAGGAGGATACTACATGAACTCTCGAATTCAATTCCTCCATCCCTTATATCCTATTCCTTTCTATGGAATCACGACTCTTTTCAATCTCTCAAAATTCTTGGTGATCGCTTTTTTTCCTTGTCAATCTAATTACCCCCAAGATCCTTCGTCAAATTTTCCTTTTTTTGGTCCGTGATTAAAGACCATGGCCCCAAAGAAGAAAGCTCCGAAGGTCGCGGAGGCATGAGTTGCCAATAATGCTGAGGACACAATTACTACAAACGGAATAACAAGTACAAGGATTACAAGCAAAGCCGCAAATACCATCAATCAAGCACCTGTCATGGACCTTCAGGTACTAATTTTCTTAAATAAAAACGGCTAGTAGGCCTTTATCCCATGAATAGACAAGAGAAGCTGCATGCGTAAAATAAGATTTTATTTGATTCTTGCATATAATTTCTTTTAGGAATTCTTAATCGTGAATTTCAAGGGGTAACTTGGGTCTATACACAAGATGAACCTAAGAAAATACAATGAAGGTAGTGTGTCCCTAAAAGATTTAATATTTTTTATTTTTGTGTTGACCAAACGAAATCTTTGAATCACAAATCCTAATCTTTGGTATATAAGAGACCTTGAGATGCAATTGTCAAATGATACTATTTGTAAAATTAAACTAATCAAGATTTTATTTTATTGCAATCAAAGACCCAAGAAACTCCAATGGAGTTATCCTCAAGTATGAAATTCTTACTTAAATTCAATCCAAACTAATCCCCAAGGAAGAGGGAGTCTAGGAAGACTATTGGAAGGTATTGCTACTTATGCTGATTTGTCTCAAATGTATTTTGCCACTTATAGTTATTTTTCCACTTATGCTAATTTACCTCAATGTTATTATTTTTGGAAAGAATAGATTTTTCTTGGAAATAAACATGTTAAAATTTTATGTATAATGCATTCGAAATAAGATGTTTGTGATTGTAATCTAGGTATTGATCTTTCCTAAAATCATCAAGCTAAAAGATGGATGACTGAGTTTAGATCACCGTGAATAAGCCAGTATTTTGGTGAATACAAAATGTTGACAGACACAATGTTCTTGATGGTGCTAGAACTCCCTAAGACCAACGTGAATAAAACCTACTCCAAGGGATTTTTCTTTTTTTGTTTCGCGTTAGTGAGTTTAGACCAATCATGATGTGAAAGGTCTTATCAAAGGGAATTCTAGTTGGCAGCAGGAGAAGGTGAGGATACCAAGGGGCTCTAGTCATAAACTCCTTAAGCTCTTATGAACTGCCAACTATCCTTTGATTTCGAGACTATGTTCTGGAAGTTTCAATACTAGTTGGAGAATGGAACTTGGAGAGAATAATACTTCGAACAAAAAACATTGTAAAAGTCATTTTTTTGAAAGGAACTATTAAGAAGGAATTGCTTTAGTCTATTTTTTGTGTCGTAAGTTAAAAACATATAACGAATTTGTATCAAGAGATAATTCAAAGAAGCTGATTTTATATGTTGAATCTAAAGTGGTAGGTAATTAAATAACTAAAACTACTCTCTCGAGGGAAGTGGGAGAATGGCAGATCGAGACATATGGCTAGGTGGTCTTGGTAAGCCAAGAGCTTTCCTAAGAAGGAATAAAAATTGCACTTGATGGACCATTAGAAACCAGAAAGACTAACTCACATCACTTTAAAATCCAGTAATATTAATTAGCTACTAGTAATAGATTTTGACAAAAAAAACTCAGGTCGATTCTCATGGGGTGGCCGAAACTTCCACTACGGGGTAGACTCAAGCAAGCCTAGTTAGCAAACTCCAAGGGTTTTATCAAAATCCTGGATGGCAATTCCTATGACATCTCTTAATGGGCTACTAAGAACGTACCACCAAGGAATAGCTCAGATGGCACGTTACAGTTGGTATCAGAGCCCACGTTGATGTAGGACACACAACGCAAGTAAATAAAACTAGTTATACTTACAACAAAAAAATATCATTTCCTTAAGTAGTGAAATCTTCTCTTGTTGATATATGTTCTTGATTTCTGGTAGAAAGATAATTCTTGATTTTCCAAGTTATGTTTTTGTCAGCAATGCACTTCTCTAGCTTTAGCTAGAGAAACCAGATGATGCGGATATTAGATCAGATATACAGTCCTTCACCCATGTATTATGAAAGGCAATGGATGTTAATCGGAGGGTATTGTTACATTGACGCAAATCGTCTTGCTTACCTCCAAAATAATTTAAAGAGGTTAAGGTGGATGGAAGCCCTTAAGGTTACCAAGATTTATCTCTTCTATGAGGCCAGAGTAAACTCAAACATGTTCACTAGAGGGCAACAGGTCAAACTAAACTAGTCCATCTATGAGGACATTACAAGGGTTACACCGGCTGATCAAGTCATGCTTGTAGGATGCTCTAGTTTCCGCAACTACAAGAAAGATGGATTACATGATCTTCCTCTGAAATATAAATTTTTGGATATCTATTCTTAGAATCCTAATTATTTTGCAATGGTTGTATCGCAATGCCATGCCTAGATTGTGGTAGGAAAATATTTTCCAAGAATAATATAAGCTCCTGAACTCAAATAATGTATTCCCTTCCTATTGATGTAAACTTTTATTTTTGTCCATCCATTTGTCTCCTTGATAAATCAAAAATAGCATATATAATTTTTTTCCTAATTAAAAAAGTAAAACTCTCTTTTGAAGTATAGACCCTAGTCATTGTTTAGAAGGACAAGTAGTACATAATTTCCCTCCTAAATTAATGAGCTAGAGTAACAAGTGAACATGTTTTTTTTTTAAATATGGTTGGAAAGAAAATTGATCATAAAATTGCATGATCTTTAGAACGTCACCCTGAATCTCAATACTATAGAAGCCCAAGAGAAGAAATTTTTTCTCAAGAGAAAGGGACATTCCAAATGAAGCAGAAACATGGATAGAATCCATGGAAGACTATTTCACTACTGCAGGGACTGCACCATCAAATCAAGCCATGATCGCTAAACTAAAACTCATAGAAGATGCCCATCTTTGGTGGAAACAATGGTGCAAGGACCAAACAACACCCAAAGGCGCTATCACTTGGGACAAAATTAAGGACATGGTACGTGGGAGGTATCTTCCACCCACATATCAAGCCCAAAAGATGAATGAGTTCTTCAATCTAAAGCAGCTAAGCCTAAGCTTAAAAGCCTACTACTCCAAATTCGTAACACTTCTAAAATATGCACTGACAATGGATGTTTCACAACAAGTATCCAAATTTTACAATGGTCTAAATCCATCCCTGAATACGCATCTTGAATCAATGAGGCCATCAGATTTATAAGATATATTGATTTGAGCAGCTCCAATAGTTTAGGAGATTGAACAAAGGCCAAGAAATGCAAAAATTTGGAACAGAAACAGTCATAATAAGGGAAACTTTCAAGGTTATGCAAAAAGAGCCCAAGGACAATACCAACCAAACAAGATGAAGAAGGCCAAATCAAATGCAATGGGAAGCTTTATACCCACAGGAAGGAGCAATGACACTCCAAGGTTTTTCTATTGCAATGAACAAGGCATTCCAAAGGGCAATGCCTGAAGCTTGGCCAAGGTCAATTTCACGAGCAAAGCCAAGATGTTAGGGGAAAGGTTCCTGGAATAAATCTAAAGGAGGACAGTAATGATAAATATCCCACAATGGAATCCGATATGGAAAGATCTAGAGTACACACCACTCTCAATAAGAAGGGTCCAAATCTCCAAATTCAAACACCAACAGATTATCAAGGTAAACCCTTTCGAATTTTAAGCGACTATGGAAGTACCCACTCTTTTGTATCACCAAAATGTGCAAAAATGCTAGGCATAAGCACTATTCTTGCAACTAGAATGCTTATGGAATTAGCAAACAGCAAAGAAGTTCTATCAACGCAACAAACTAGCAGGGTAGAATTTAGCTTGGGTGGCAATTCTTCCAAAATGACCTTCCGAATTATGAACCTGGGGGCTTATGATTGTTTGCTAGGAATGGTTTGGCTAATTCCAAATAATGCCCATATCCATTGTGGAAAAGGCCAAATCACATTCTAGAACTCAAAGGGAGAACAAGTAACCACTCGGGGAAAAGCAAGAAACCCTAAGATTTGGCTGGCTAAAGCCTCCTGAATCGTAAAGGGATTGAAGAAAGGATTACCCATCTATCTAATTAAACTCAACAAGGCTGAGCAGGATAGTGAAGCCAAGGACCAACCATCTTGGCTAAAAGAATATGTGGATGCTTTTCTAAAAGACCTGATAGAGCTCCCACCAACAAGGGAAGTAGATCATGAAATTCAACTCATTCCAAGCATTGCCCCCATCGCCAAATGGCCTTACCGAATGTCGATTCTTGAAGCCATTGAGCTAAAAAAACAACTTAAGTAGCTATTAGACCAGCCAACCAAGTAATTCACCATGGGGAGCCTCGGTTTTATTTCAGAAAAAGAAAGACAAAACACTTCAACTCTGTATCAATTACCGTGGGTTAAACTAGGTGACAATGAAAAACAAATATCCAATTCCCATGATAGATGAGTTGCTTAACCGACTCTAGGGAGCAAAGGTCTTTTCAAATATCGATCTCAGATCAGGATATCATGGATAGGGGGTGCTTATTGGAGGTTTGAATGATCATACCAATGTATTTGGAGGTTGTCAAATGCTTCTTCTTGGTTCAAGAATGCTTTTGAGCTTGGATTAGGCTCTAACTTAGTCGTCATCACTGGCATTTGACCTCAATTGACATGCTTTGGACCAATTTATGCCTATTGTCTCACTGCTTAACATTTAGGCCTCTTGCATTTATGCTTTGCTCAGATATGGATGCCACTTGGTTTGCCCATGCTTGACAGTTACTTGGAGTTTCATCTTCAAATATATTTGAGAATTTTGGATCTACTGGGAATTACATTTGGTTGTCAATTACATGCTCTTTGAATGCTTTCAGGCTTACGCTTTATAGGTATGAGATAGCTTGGGATTTATGCTCCGGATGTACCCTACTAGGATTTGGCATGTCTGATGCTATGTATTCAATGTATTAGAGCGTCATTTGCTCTCTTTGCATCTGACTTTACTTCCAGTGGGAGTCTCTTGGTATATTCAAATGTACACAAAGTCTTATTTACACTTGAGCTTGAGCTTGAGCTTGTGGGACAATTACATGCATTTGCTCTCTTGAGAGCTTTATGTCTGCAGTTAGTCTGTAGTGGGCTGACTTGATATGCCTATTAGGGCAGGCACCTATCTCTGTCACAGGTTTTTCAGTTTTGTATGCATCTTGGATGGTTATGTATTGAGCTTCTTGCTCTATCAGTTGTGCTTGTGCTTGGTCTCTTTTCTTACCCCGAGACCCATTATATGCATGACTTCTAGCCTATGAGATGTCTCTTGTCTGACAGGTGATTGGTTTGACAGTTCTTGGTACCTACTTGCCCCTGGACACTCAACTATTGGATGTATCTTTCTACCTGGCAGTTGCAATGATGGTATCAATGATTGCTTCATTTTGGGACAGTTTTACATACTGCTATCATTTATTACAGCAAATGGTTTTAGTGCATTTTCTACTAAATACAGCAACCTTATATTTTGCTTTTTTGCATTGATTTGGGACAGCATTGGCTGGTCATCTGAAAGACACATCTCTCTTTAGCATTGCCAAGTTGGATGGTACCAACTATGGATATTAGAAGTCCCAAATATGGCAAGTCTTGGTGCAAAAGTTGTAGATTAAACCCTTATGTTTCAAGGGTGTTAAACCTGAGGATATGGATGATGATGTTTGGATGGAAGTTGATGAGCTATGCAAGTCTACCATTATTTTGTCACTCTCACAAGAGGTTCATCATAATGTTGTTGAAGATGAGAACCAGAGTGAATGGGATTTATAGGAGAAGATTCAGGAGCTTTATGCACTATAGAGTCCTGCGTCACTGATGAATTGGTTGAAGCAGTTAGTGGACCTTCACATGAAGGAGGGGACCTCCCTTTCATTTCATTTCAATCAGTTTCATGCTATCATGAAGAGTCTATTGTCACAAGGTATTGAGTTCAAAGACAACTTGCACCCATTATTTCTGCTTGGCACCTTGCCTGAATCATGGGATGTCTTCCATGCTGCCATATGCACGAACAAGCTTCCTGAGCTGAAAATTAAAGATGTTGAGAGTGCTTTATTGACTGAGGAAATCAACAGGAGAAACAATGATGCTTTCCGCTCTTCACATGCATTGACCATTAGAGGTGGCAAACATGGCAGGCATGATAATGATCATAAGGGCAGGGACTCTCAAAAGTCCAGGTCCAAGTCACATGGTCGTAGTAAGTCCCATGGACGAAATTCTGATCTTACCTATCATTATTGTGGGAAAACAGGACATATTAGGCCGCAGTGCCATAAAATGTCCGATGATAAGCACAAGGAAAAGGGAAAAGAAAAAGTGCAGGAAAAGTCTTTTGAGCGCAGTATTGTACCTGCAAAGTCCAGTGTGAAGATAGAAGAGGTTAATGTCATGCAGACCATTGATTTAGATGATGATTACATACTTGCACCTTCTTCATGCGATGCCTTACAAACTTCTGAGATACATTCTATGTATGTGCAGTGCTGGCTCTTGGATTCGGGTGCATCCTTTCATGTGACACCCTGTAGAGATTGGTTTCATACCTATCATACCATGTTTGGTTTTGTGCATCTTGATGATGACAGATCTCTTAACATTGTGGGCATTGGAGATGTTAGGCTGCAGTTTCCTTCTGGCAGCTCTTTTGTTTTGCATGATGTATGCCATGTCCCTACGTTGACTCGCAATCTTATGTCAATTGGACAGCTTGATGATGCAGGGTATTTTGTGTCTTTTGGAGACTCTGCATGGAAGATTACTCGTTGGCAGGCTTGTACTTGCAAGAGGTGCCAAGTCTGGTAGCCTCAATCCCTTACTTGTATCTGGAGCTACATTGGATCATGTTTTTTCTGTGAGTTCTATTCCCCATGTATCTCTTTGGCATGCTCGTTTGGGGCATATGTCTCTTAAAGGAATGAAAATGCTCCGTGCTTTGCAGTATCTTCCGCCTTTTGACTCTTTGCATTTTGATTCTTGTGATCATTGTTTGTATGGCTGGCAGACTAGAAATGCACATAAAAAGTCTCGTAAGAAACGCATGGGTGAGCCCTCGGCTCTTGTGCACTCAGATGTATGTGGGCCCATGCCTTGTCAATCACTTGGTGGAGCAAAGTACTTTGTTACTTTCATAGATGATTACTCATGTAAGGTTTGGACTTATCCCATAAAGAGAAAATCCGATGTCTTAGACACATTTTAGCATTGGCTTGCATTGGCTTGCATTGGCAGAGAACCAGTCTGGGAAAAGGCTCAAATGCCTAAGGTCAGATAATGGGGGTGAGTATGTATCACGTGCTTTTGAGCAGTTTTGTGATGAGTGGGGTATTAAGCATCAGTTGACCACTCTTACACCCCACCCCAGAATGGCATGGCTGATAGCATGAGTAGGACCTTCAGGAAAGGGTCCATAGCATGCTTAGCCAGCACGCTAGCTTACCGCAACACTTTTGGGCTGAGGCACTTACTACTATAGTGCATCTCATTAACAAGTTGCCTAACAGTGGCATTGACTTTCACATTACCGAGGAGGTATGGCCAAGCAAGCCTCCCTCTTATGATCATTTGTGTGTCTTTGGATGTGAGGCATTATGCCATGTGCCCAAGGACAAACACAATAAGCTGGATCCTAAAAGTATCAAATGCATTTTCATTGGCTATGGAGATGCAAGGGAGATGGGTTACCGTCTATGGGATCCGCAGGTGCAAAAAGTGATTCTGCAACCATGATGTCATCTTTCATGAGGAAAAAATGCATATGCAGCTTGAGAAAGTGGTTGAGGTATGCAAGGTTATCTTTCAGGAGGAGCCACCTACTCCCATTCAGCCCGCTCCACGGCCAGCTAGACAGCGTGCAATATCACCTAATGCTCATGGCCCAAATGCTAGATATGTTGATGTTAGACAGGATGTCGGTCAGGCAGCAGAGCCTGGATTGAGGCATTCTACTAGAGATAGACGATCTCTTGACCGTTTTGCGCCCTCTATAGATTATGTACTAGTTACAGATGCAGGAGAGCCTCTCACTTATGATGAGGCTCTGCGCAGGGGTGATTGCCACTCTTAGGAGAGGGCTATGCAGACTGAGCTTGACTTATTGCATAAGAGTCAGACTTGGGATTTGATTTCCTTGCCTCAGGGTAATAAGGCTTGGCCATGCAAGTGGGTGTACAAGCTGAAAAGTGCCCCTAGACACCCCAAGCCGGCATACAAGGCTCGATTGGTTGCTAAGGGTTTTAAGCAGGAGCATGGTGTTGACTTTGATGAAGTCTTTTCTCATGTGGTCAAGATGACTACCCTACGCTTAGTCTTGGCCTTGGTTGTACAGCTTGACCTAGACTTGTACCAGATGGATGTCAAGATGACTTTTCTACATGGGGACTTGCATGATGAGTTTACATGGAGCAGCCTAAGGGCTTTGCAGACCTTGGTAGGGAACACCTAGTGTGCAAGCTAAAGAAGAGTCTATATGGCTTGAATTAGGCACCTAGGGAATGGTACCATAATTTTGATGCATTCATGCAGTCACAGGGCTAAAGTCATAGTGCTATGGATCCGTGCTTGTACATGAAGAAAGCCCGTGACGGTTCTTTACTAATTTTGGTACTCTATGTGGATGACATGCTTTTAGCAGGGACAGCTCATGAGGAGGTAGATTCTCTTAAGGCTCAGCTCAAGAAGAGCTTTGAGATGAAAGATCTGGGACAACCCTCTCATATACTTGGTATACGCATTACATGCAATCGATCTCAAGGACTACTCTATCTGTCCCAAAGGGACTACATTCATAAAGTCCTTGAGCGCTTCTACATGTAGGATGTTAAGCCTATTGGCTGTCCATTACCTTCTCATGTGAAGGTTTCACGGACTGATTGTCTGCAGACAAATGAGCAGAGGGCCAAGATGGCCAAGATTCCCTATGCATCAGTCGTGGGCAGTCTTATGTATGCCATGATAGCCACCCATCCAAATATAGCTTTTGTAGTTGGGGTTGTGGCACGTTATATGACTACACCTAGCAAGAAACATTGGGATGCCGTAAAGGGTATCATGAGGTACCTGAAGGGTACAGCAGATATGTGCCTTTGCTATGGTAGCCAGGATATAGGAATCGTGGGGTACACTGACTCTGATTATGTAGGACATGTAGATAGAAGGAAGTCCACTTCTGGCTATGTGTTTACTTATGCTGGAGGGGCTATCTCTTGGATGTCCAAGGCGCAAAAGTGTATGGCTCTTTCTACTATAGAGGCCGAGTATATTGCAACCATAGAGGCTTGCAAGGAGGCTATCTGGTTAGGTCATTTGATTGCAGACCTTGGTATGACAGATGCTATGCCTACACTGCATTCGGATTCTATGAGTGCCATTCAATTGGCCAAGAATCCAGTCTTCCATGCGAAGATGAAACATATTGAGGTGATCACTTTATTTGCAAGGTCGTTGAGGATAGGTTTGTTGACCTTGTCAAGATTCCGACTAAGCATAATCATGCAGACTTGCTCACGAAAAGCCTCACTACTGAGCGCTTTGTCTTCCTCAGGAGATTGATGGGCATTGAATGAGATGACATCTTTTTCCTCATCCTGTTGTACATGTGTACATGTACTGTCTTTTCTTTTTCTCTCTCACTAGTGCAGATTTGCCTTTAAGTGGGAGGTTGTTGGGGGTAAAGGCGCCTCTGCCTAGCCGCCTATGTATTACTACACTGACAGTACCCACCACTGCACACTGTCGGGCGCCCATCACAGTCACTTATTCTTTATTCTTTTAGTGAAAGTTTGAATAAAGGAAGGCCCGACCACACATTGTGGTTGTTGGAGTTCCCACTCTTGAGTCTCTCTCTCTCTTGGCTCTTACTCTCCATCTGTCATATCTCTCACCGCCAAGCTTCTTCCTCTTGGGTTCCACTTCCCTTTCAATATACATATTATGCTCATGGAAGATAATATCATGGTTATGAATAATCTTTTGACCATATGGATCCCAAAGACGATAACCCATCTAACTTTCATCCCCATATCTATGAAAGACATATTTGACAGGCTTCAAATCCAACTGATTACACTTGTCTTTAGGAATATGATAGAAAGCCTCACATCCAAAGACTTGCAAGTGTGCATATGAGGGAAGTTTCCTAAATCATACATCCTCTGCAATTCTACCACCAAGAACAATGCATGTGGATTGATTAATGAGATGTATGGCAGTAGTAACTACCTTAGCCTAAAAGTATTGTGGTAAGCCTACCTAAGCAAGGATACTACATACTCTTTCTTGAATAGTCATATTCATGCTCTCTGCAATACCATTCTAGGATGGGGTGTATGGGGTGTTCAAATGACACATAATACCCCTCTCATCACTACATAGTTTCTCAAATCGTTAGATACATATTCATCCCCATTATCAAGCTATAGGCAGTTCAACCTATACCTAGATTATTTCTCAACCATGGTAAGAAAGTTTTGAAACATACGTAAGACATCTGATTTATACTTAATGGGATAAGCCCAAACCTTATGCAAAAAATCATTTATGAACATAACAAAATACTTCCAACACCCAAGGACAAATAGGGCATGGGGCCACAAATATCTAAATGCACAAGAGCCAAAGGCTTACCCACACACGTAGAGCCAACTGTCCAATTGAAATAAGGCTTTTCATCAAAGCCGAAATATGGTGTACATCATGAAACTCAAACAAGCACCAATACAAACTATAGGCTAACATCGCCCATGTCGATAATATCCAATGTAGTGTCATCTCCTGGTCTAATAGAACCTATAACAATATGGTAGCTATATGAAACCAATGGTGATGCAGGGTAACATGAAAGGAAGCCCTCAAATTAAGAAGTTAATACCAAGAGTAAGCATATGGTGCATCGTTCAGCTGAGTAGTATTAAGAGATGAAGCTACAAGAATATGATCATCAAGATTATATTCCAATGTGTTTATCTTCTCTATCTTCACACTAGACTTGGGTACAATATCAATGGACTTTGCGTTTTCCTATACTTTTCCCATGCCTTTCTCATTATGCATATCACTGCACATTTTATGGCACTATGGCCTAATATGACCTTGTTGTCCATAATAATGACATATCAAAGAGGACTTACATATGTGGGACTTATTTTGAGATTGCCTACAAGATTGGGATTTTCCCCTATTGGGATGTGAGTCTCTATCACATTTATTTTTGCTATCATCACCATTTCTTCCTCTAAAAGTCAATGCATGAGAAGTGCAAGATGTATCAATATTCTTCTTATTTACTTCCTCTATCATTAGAGCACTCTTTACATCACTACATGTAAGACTATGCCCAAGGTAATGAGGACTCGTAGTAGTACAAAAAGTGTCCCATGACAGAGGTAGTATAATAAGTAAGAATAAAGACTTGATATTATCATCAAGCTTGATGTCCAACAAAACAAGCTGGCTGAAAATGGAGTGGAACTCATTCAAATGAGTAGACATAGGCATACCCTCCTTCATGCAAGGTCCACAAGCTTCTTCAACTAGTATAACTAAGAAGTAAGACTTTGCTTGTCATCAAGATCACAAATCTTTTTCCATGATGCATAAGCACCACCCTTACTATCAATGACATTGAAATACACTTGCTTTGATAATGACAAAATGATAGTGGACTTGCATAGCTCATCAAGTTCTATCAAATTCTTTGCATCATAAATCTTGGGCTTTATGCCCTCTAATTTCAATGGCTCAACTTGCTACTTCTCCACCAAGACTTGCCATATTTACATGTTCCAATATTGAAATTCATTGCCATCAAGCTTTTCAATGTTGAGGATAGCATTATTGGTGGTGGCTAATGCATGAGAACCTTGCATAATGACTATAACTGTTTGCAATAACAAGAGTATAGGCTACTATAACTATAGCAAAAAAGCCCCAAACCTAATCCAAAAGGGTGGGAAAAACGGCGAAAACAAATGAGGGTATAAATGTCCACAAATTGCAATCAAAAGAGTACTAAAACAAATTGTCTACTCTCCAAAAGAATTCTTAAAACTATAATTACAACAATGCTGAAATAAATGTAATAGTCAATGTCAGTCCAACTATGAGAAAATCAACAAGAAAGCAAGCTCCCATTTCTAGGGATATTGGAGTAGAAATTGTGATATAAAGAATAGAACTAGTAGTGAATGAGCATAGACTACCAATATCAAAGAGTGCCATGGGCTCAAAGTGTCAATAGACCATACATCCCAGAAGCATATACATCATGCATGTAGAAGATCTCAACAACAACTACAAATATCTGCCAATTGCACAACACTAATTAAGTGAAGAGCAATTATGCTTAGTACATAACCAATATGCATGTATACATCACTGACAAACTATTAAATGAATCAATACAATTAGTCTTCAAAAGCAACCTATGTCACCTTGTGGTTCTTTGTCCAACACAATCACCATGAGACAATGTGGTACACACAATAGCAAATCTCTTAGTCAACATGATTCACATGAATCCACAATCTCTATTTTTCCAATACACAACACCATACCCTTCTTCTATATTCTCTTTTCCTCACTAGCTTCTCCCTTCAATATCTTCATGTGCATCTTTTCATGTTCACTTTTCAATATCTTCATGTTCAATATCTTCATGTGCATCTTTTCAATATCTTCATGTTCACTTTTTTTTCTTGAAGGGCTTGCTCAATGTAGCCTTCATGTGCATCTTTTCATTCCCTTAAGGATGCAAAGTCAAGCCCAACAAGATGTGATTTGTGCTTTTGTGTTCTATGAATTAGCTTTTGGTGATTTGCAATTTCTTGCCTTCCCTTAATGTATTTTGGGTACTATGTGGTTTTTCTTCTATCTATGTATATATTTTCAAGTATTCCTAATAACGACCATGCAACAACAATCTGCAATGATGTCGCACCAAATGGTCAAGCAAAAAGAGTTTGAGTTTTGCATTTATCCTCCTCTATTTTGTTGTGCATCATCACTTGGATTGTGACCACAACCTTGGCCTCTACCATGACCTCTACCTCTGCTATTAGAGTAAAATACATGTTCAAACTTGTTCTTGCTATGACAAGGATATGAATCTAAGCCTAGGTTCTTCTCCTCAAGTACTAGCATAGAAATCAAGTCTATAAAATCAGGGATATCATCCCTCGTATTCATAGATGACCTGAAGCTCTTGTATTCATCTTCAATTCATCTAAGCATACTCGCACAACATTATCATTATCAACTACCACACTAATAGATCTAAGAGCTTCCACAATACTCTTGATTTTCAAGGCACAATCATTAATGGACAAGTTCCCTCTTTTCACTTGATTCAGCTCTTGAGCTGCAACTTCTTGGCCTTTGTATTTACTTCGAACAGCCTTACCAGATTCTTCCATGCAATAGCAGGGATTTTAAATTCCTATAAATAGCCAATCATATTATGCGTGACACTGTGATAGACAGCTAGTACACGACTTTACTCAATGTTTGCTTCCAATCTTTCTTAGCCTTTAACTATTCTCCAGTAGTATTTCATGCAAGAACTTCAAGTGCTACTGCCGTGTCTCCTTCAGCGTAATTCCAAACACCTTTTCCCTTCAATAAATTTGTTGTTCTAAACTTCTATGCAAGATAATTGTTCTTGTTAATCTTCTTACTAACAATCTAGTTAAAGTTGTCAAACATTTTAACAAAATGGAAAACCTTGCAAAAACTTGCAATCTGCAAGCAAGCCAGTACAAGGTGCACCACAACTAAACATGCATCCTTTTTCACTGACTACATAATAATAAGTGCAATCTGTATACAAATGCATTTTGTGTCTCCAACCCAATAAACACTTGAAACCTTATAGATTTGAAATAAATTGTAACTTGTGTATCTACATAGCAAAAACTATAATATACCCAAAATTGCCGTTAGGAACATTTGCAAGTCCAAAATGGAGGCTGAAATGACATTATAAGGAAAAAAAATACGCTAGAAAAGCCCTAAAGGATCTATCTCTAGTATATACATTTCTCTTTCTAGTCACCAAGTTTCATTGGAATCAGAGGCTGCAGCTCTACTAGCCTCTTGAGCTATAACCTAAGGCAAATTGAGCAAGGTAGAAGAGCTCCTTACCCATTGCTTGCTTACTTAATTTTATGCTCCAATGTCTTCGCCTCAATCTTTAATCGAGCTATGTGCAATCATGGGATAGCTCTGATACCATGAAAACAAACAAGAGGAGAGAGAGAGAGAGATGAAGCGCCCAAGAGCGTGCACACACAAAAGCAATGGAGACTTGAGCATACAAAGAGATAGGGTTGAGTTCTTCTTGTTGTTGTTTCTTCTTCTTCCACACAAAAAAACTAGGTCTAAAATATGATAAAAGACTAATATGAAAGTACCACAACATATGTATATGTGATCACTAATAAGTGTGAACTCGCTAGGAAAGAAGAGGTGACATAATAAATATGCCATAACCAAGGATGGACTAGGTGGGTATAGTGCAGCTGTAGAATCACTGGTGTATCCTCACATCAATCACCTAACATCCTAGTGAATAGTATCATGCCATATCACCAAGTCATGTAGTGGATACTAGCTCATGTAGAGCTTGACATCTCAACAAATAAGCTATATTTATTTAGAGTTCAAGTCACAAGCAATAGTCTTGAATGGCCCCACAAAATACAGACCCTACTTATGAAATGGCTTCAATGGAAGAATCAAGTGGAGAGGTAGAGAATATCAAGCAAGGTCTTTGCCCAATTTTTGGCAAGAATCACATTTACAAATCTACTTCTATACATCACTATACATGGTGGGCCACCATAGACCAACTTATTGAGTTTTCCAAATTGTGACCTTGGTAGAGATATGACCAAATAATCCTTGATGAGCCTCCTCCATAATTGCTTCTTGCTCCATGGGAAGCACCACTATTTGCAATACTCCAAAAAAGGTTCGATGATGCAATTGACCCAAAATGACTTTGAAGAGCTAGGTGCTTTTGCTAGTCCAAAGATTATCTAAAATAGTCGTTGTAGTCAAAAAAGTCAACATCTCCTCCTACCATGTCTAGGGAAAATTCTACTAAGTAAGAAGGGGCTGGATCTAGAGAGATAGCTAGTCACAAATGATTGGGCATAGGGAAAGTCATCATCAAGGCCCCCCCATAAGTTCTCTGGAATCCAATTGAGAAAGAAAGTCTTTAACTACATGATGGACTCCATACCAATGCACTATTAGGAATGTTTTTAGTTATTTTAGTACCCTTTTGGCATTAGATCTTCCTGTGTGATAATGTTTAGGTGACAAATTGCATTTAGAAAAGATCAACTAGACAAGCTGCCAAACCCTTTATTTGTCATTCTTGCTTAACCCAACATTTAAACCATTTTGACATGATCTACTTGGTGATTAAACCAAATTGTACTAATTTACTATATAAAGTACAATTGAATGGCCCACACAAAAAACAAAGGGATGCCCCAACAAGTAGTATTAAAACTTCTTCATCAAATAGATCATATCCAAGCACTCCCTTTTTGTAATTGAATAATTTTTTTGGCATATGACAATCATTTACTAGCATAATAAATAGGGCAATATCAACCTTTGGAGCCCTCCTACATTAGGATGATTCTAATGGCATTGTCCAATGCATCCACAAAGACTTTGCACATCGAGGACAAAGGAGCCAATTCCTACTCTTGTTGCTGCTTCATTGCATCCTCTAGGTCACGTTTGGGTTCTTGCAACTCCTCCAATTCTAATGGCTACTCCAGATGAACCTATTCTAGATGATTATGGTGACTTAGAAGACTAATTATAGTGGGGTTTGAGTCCACCGTGCATGTCATGTGTTGAGCATTGGATAGTATGTCAAAACCAAATGAATCAAATGGTAGACCAAAGAGTTAAAGGGTCGTGTTGTTCCTTCAATAGTCATGTGGTATCAAAGCGTGTATCTTTAGGAATTTGCCAATTGGGTAGTGCACCTATAACCATATATGCATTTGTATTTATTCACAATTTGTAATGTGACATATAATCAATACTAAGAAATGTATTTCAAGTCCTAATGGAAATGGAAATTTATGTTCTATCTTATTTCTATATTGAGATTTCTATGCTTATTCTATATTGTATCACATTGCATAGTTCATCATGAATGCATATAACAATCTCTATGTCAAGTCTAGACATGTGGTAATGTACTATATAATGATTATATTTATACCCAATTACACATCCCTATCCAAACAAATTCAAGGCTATGCCAAGGTTACCTCTTTTCTTGATGAGACGAGTTTGAGTCCCAATACCACAACAACTTCAATCTCAATTCCAATTCAATCTACCTTCTTCTCACCATGGCCTCATGATGCAATCAATCACAAGCTCTCTCTCTCTCTCTCTCTCTCTCTCTCTCTCTCTCTCTCTCTCTCTCTCTCTCTCTCTCTCTCTCTCTCTCTCTCTCTCTCTCTCTCTCTCTCTCTCTCTCTCTCTCTCTCTCTCTCTCTCTCTCTCTCTCTCTCTCTCTCTCTCTCTCTCTCTCTCTCTCTCTCTCTCTCTCTCTCTCTCTCTCTCTCTCTCTCTCTCTCTCTCTCTCCCTCTCCCTCTCCCTCTCCCTCTCCCTCTCCCTCTCCCTCTCCCTCTCCCTCTCCCTCTCCCTCTCCCTCTCCCTCTCCCTGTGTGTGTGTGTGTGTGTGTGTGTGTGTGTGTGTGTGTGTGTGTGTGTGTGTGTGTGTGTGTGTGTGTGTGTGTGTGTGTGTGTGTGTGTGTGTGTGTGTGTGTGTGTGTGTGTGTGTGTGTGTGTGTGTGTGTGTGTGTGTGTGTGTGTGTGTGTGTGTGTGTGTGTGTGTGTGTGTGTGTGTGTGTGTGTGTGTGTGTGTGTGTGTGTGTGTGTGTGTGTGTGTGTGTGTGTGTGTGTGTGTGTGTGTGTGTGTGTGTGTGTGTGTGTGTGTGTGTGTGTGTGTGTGTGTGTGTGTGTGTGTGTGTGTGTGTGTGTGTGTGTGTGTGTGTGTGTGTGTGTGTGTGTGTGTGTGTGTGTGTGTGTGTGTGTGTGTGTGTGTGTGTGTGTGTTTCCTTAATAAATAAGGTAGAGACAAGTGGCACTCCCTCTATCTCTTCTCTACAATTATGGTGGATTCTCTAATTGTGGTTAGGGCATAACACTATGTTTGAGATAAGTGGCTTAAGCTTCAGGATGCTATGGAAGCCCTTGCACTGGTTGTGGCATGATTGCTTGATGTGGATGTGGATGATGTTGAGATAAGCTATTATGCTTGCCCTTGGGGAGTCTTGGGTGGTACCTTGGCATGTGAGTTGTAGATGAGCAATAAGGAAGTGGTCATGGCAAGTTGTGCATTAGTGTACTACAATCATGGTTTGTCCCAAAAAGACAATCGAGGCTATTTAAACACTCATGGGCGATAGAGTGATCATGGATTGTTGGCTTGATCAATTGTGGGCACCTTGCAATCATGGATAAGCTTCTTAGCCATTGCAAGCTTCCTCTTATCAATAGTATGCTAGCAATTATCAATTTTGCACTCACTATTAGTAGTCACGGGTATAAAAATTTTAATTGTGGCCTCCCCCATGTACTCTATTTAATAATCACAGCCACTAGAGTCACTTATATGTAACATGTAACCTTTAGGATTTGCATATACTAGTGGTCATGGGCTAGCCTATTCACAATTGTAGGCCTTTAAGAAGTCATAGGAAAGCTATCTATGACCGTGGGCAAGTTGTCATCACTCATACATAAGCATAGGTAAACCCCAAGCAATCATGAGTAACACAAGCACCTTCATGATGACACTATGGACTAATTTTCATGCTATTGGTGCTTTTCTGTTGATTAGTGCTTGCTTTTTGTCCACAAAAAATAGAAGGGTGCTTTCCTTCATCATGTTTCTTCATGCGATCATGGGATGCAAATAAGGCAATTATGATAAGCTCTATCATGCAAACTCAAAAATAAACCTAAAGTCTAGTCATAGGGAGCATATGGCTAAAAGGCATCATTGATTTTTGTACTCTTTTAATGCACTAGGTTAAATAGAATTGAGGATCTTGCAATTGGGTCAAAGTTCAAATATGTAAGTGAATGGCTATGCTAGTTGTTCGCGACAAGTAGACTCTCTTCACACAATCATGGTCTCCAACCCAAAGCTTATCTACTCATAATCTTTACTCAAGCTCTCAAGCAAATTAATCATGAAGCTTCATCAATCTCATGCAGCTTATCATGAACCAATAATGCACAACATTTCTTACATAATTAGTAAAAGAAATTCTTAAATATTTTTCTCTAATTTTCTTACTCAATGAGTTATAATCTACTCTAATCAAATCTAATCCCTCCTCAACCATTTAGTCTCCTAACTAGCCAAGCATATTTCAAAGTGTGAAGGCATGCAACTAGGAGATCAATTTCTCACCATTCCATCCTTTCAAGCACACAATAACTCATGTTCCATTGCATAGTACAAGCATCAATACCTTAGATGAATTTCTTCCATGTTTGCTCCCCACAACAAAAGCAAAATGTTGGGCTCTACGAGAGCTTGAAAATGGGACATTGGATAGAGATTCTTATTTTCAAATAGCTAGATACATCTACAACTCAACTACCTCTCACCTAATTGGCTCCTACTCTTGCTCCAAACTATCTAAGCTTTCTATCTTACTTCTTCTTATAAACACAAAAAGCTAGAGATTCAAAGTTATAGTAGACCCACCTACTTACATTCACCAGTTCATAGACTAAAACACCTTTTTAAGAGGAAAATGGGTACAAAACACCCTTTTTATACAAATCCTAGAGTACAAAACACCTCATGCATGATAAATATTGAGGTCAATATTTCTACCTATTAATATATTGAGAGATTGTACAAAACCCCTCTCACTTAGATTTGCTTATTTGAAAAATAGGACCCTACTCTACTCTTGTGGAATTCAAGGGCTCAATATCCTTTGAGACCAGAAGTGAATGTTTTTTAAAACACTTTCTAAATCTTTCAATATTGTATCTATTGAAAGATTGTACTAAACCCCTTTCACTTAGTTTTTGCTTATTTGGAACATAGAACTGTGCTCTCTTGTGGAAGTCAAGGGCTCAAAATCCCTCAAGACAAGATGTGAATCTTTATTTAAACACTTTTTGCCTCTTCCAACCTCAATTATTTACAAAAGCACAACCAAATCCAATTGTATTGTACACCTCATCTCCTCTTTTAGGTTAAGTATATTGAGAGTGAGGGAATGAGTTGATGAATTGAGTATGTGTAGTATTTACTCTTCTCTTCTTTTTTTTATTCTCTTCCACCTCCTCTTGTTCCTATGTGCATACATGCAACATGGAGGAAAAGGGACTTTGCCTAAGGATATTTCATAGAGAGGTTGGGCAAAGAAGTGTGCAACTCTAAGCAAGAAGCATCTTATCATAGGAAGCTTCATAAGACTACAAGCTACGTGCACTCTAGCAGTCCCATTCTTCACCATAGTAAGGTCCAACAATACAATATGACAAAGCCTCAAAAATGTCTCATGTAATATCAAATTGGCCTAGTATGCATAAAAATATATTAGAAAACCATTAGGCAATAGGCTGAGGTGATTTTGAAGCATTCTCCACCATTTTGGAGAATACAAGAGGTTGGAGAGAGCCACCAAAGGCTTGATAGATCTAGATTAGAAAGAGTGGAATAGGAAGTTGAGGATCAAGGAGAGTTGGGTTTCAAGTTGAGACCTCAATCAAATCTAGTATAGGAATTTCTCTATTTGAGAATGTTGTGCCTTTTTAAAATCATTTCAAGAATTTTATCTTCTTAATGTTAGGATTATTCCCAATCATTTGGAGGAACATAGTGCTAAACATGGATGAGTATATTTTGAGATTGAATCTACATTAGATGATTTGTTTTTTGCATTATTTTGAGAGTAGATTCCCACATCTTGAAAAGAAATTAGCCATTAGAAGTTATTTCCATGTGTTCAAAAGATGCATATTTATGGGGTGATCCTTCTTACTTGACCTTCAAAATTGCAATCCATGAGAGCTCAAAACATGTAGTAAAGCATTTCATTTTCATTTTCCATTTTGGTGGAATGCCAATAGCAAAACAATGCATGTTCAGAATTTAGATCATGCTATGTTGACACATTGCATTTCATGTGACAACACAAACTACCACATATTGTTAGTAAGTTTCTCTTACCCTTATATAATCTTAATTTCAACTACGAGTAATTTTCCATGTAGAATCTTCAAATGAGACATGATACCCTACATCATCTAGTTGTCCAAAAAATAGAAGGCTTTTGGTCAAAGACGGTACATGATGTGTATCCTCTAAAACAAAATAGTTGCCTATAGTAAACTACAACATAACATCACTAATGCCAGTGATATCCAAATCCCCGTCATCTCTCAATCTCACATAACATGTGATGCTATGATAGGTATGAAACCACTCATGATATAGGTTAACATGGAAAGAATGCCCCCAAATCAAGTAGCCAATAGTGGGAATACATAAATGGAGCATCAACCAACTAAATAATATAATAAGTGATAAGTCAGTGGCCATGTGAGGATCATAATCACCATTGATATGCTAAGTGTAGGTGTGCAAAGCCATCTAGCTAGGTGGTCCATCGCCAATGTCCACACATGTTGACTTGCTATCTCAACAAATGTGACCTAGATAAATGTAGGGGATGTTGGAAAAAGGGCTATGGGGTCAGAGACAAAGCCGTCAAAGTAAGGTTGCTGGATGAATCTAAACTTGAGGACCCCTAGGCACATTGTAATGCATGTGAGTGCGTATTTCTTTTTCTTTTCTTTTCTTTTCTTTCTTTTTTTATTTCTCTTCTTTCATATGAAATTTCTCTTCTTTTTCCCTTTTGTTTTACTCTTTTTGTTGTTTCCTCTTGAAGTGAGTAAACACAATGCCATACAAATAGGCATGCAATCTTAAAAAGATAAATGGATCTATGAAAGATCTAAAGGCTAACTACAAACATTGAATTTGGCACAAAAAATGAAGTTGTGCACTGGAGTGCACATATTGAAGATTGAATATTAAGGCTGGACACTAAAAGCACAATGCCTCGTTGTTGTTGAAGTTATTGTTAAAGAAGAATCAAACCATTGAGGAAGACTGTGGGCTTATTCATGAATCAATTTGCAACTTCTCCTCAAGAAGCAGATGACCATTGGATGTTGAAGACATGGCATCTTGTGGTTGAAGGGACTGGGATCTCATTGATAATGGGTTTCTGATGTCATTATCTCTTATTTGAAGCTCTAGAGGAGTCTTGTTGTTTTGATGTACCTATAGCTTAGGGTTAGCAAAATAGCTTCAATTGCAAATGTTGTCATCTTGTCTTGAGTTTGGTATTGCTAATGCTTTGGCACCTATTGTCACATGTGGTTATCCTATATTTACTTAGTGAAACTTTGAGAGTACCATATAGTAAAAAGATAGAAAGAATTAATGATAACTTTCCTACATTATGCCATTATACTTAGAACAAAAGTTAGATAATATACTTGGATCTTATCCTCACATAAGATGTAGCATTATTCCAAGGTTTGAGAGATTTCAGCTATTGTCGATGATGCAACTGATTGAGCTAAAGGAATAGATATGTACAAAGTAACTAAGGTTAGTAAATTACAAGTGTTAATGTTTTTTTATTTTAGAAGTTTGGATTGTACTCCAATTCAACAAAAGCATCCAAGTCTCGGTTTGGTAACAAGTCTACAAAGGTAAGTGATCATCTTGTCAAGCAAGGAAGATCCTGCAAAGTGACTCACTACATGTAATTCCTCTTCAATCAAAATCTTATCAATCAATGGGTGATATTTGAGCTCTTATGGCATGTCTAGATTTCGAGCTAGGATTATAAACTGCAATGAAGTATTCCTATAGTAAGTTGGGTCAAATTGAAGTGTACTAACTCTATATCAATGCTCAGTTGTTATCATGAATCAACTACCATTGTGAGCAATCTTAAGTTGATTAGAATCCCACTTCTACAAGAATGGGCTCAAGGAATTGCAATTCTAATTTGATCGAATGCTATGATCATTATTTGATTTTGGTCATCGAAGTATAAGAGGGAATAAATTGGCATATCTATAATTGCTTTTGAGGGAGGGTCTTAGCATCCAAGAGGCTTTTGGGTAGGAGGTTTCCACTTTCTTCTAAAGTGGGATGCCAACAACTTGAATCACCTCATCATCAGCAAGGCCTAAATCAATCATTGTGAATAGCTTGGCATAATTAGTGAATATGGCATCAAATTGGAATAGCCATTCTACTTTAGAGAAATTTTATTTCTTTACCAAATGATAGCCACACTACTTAGTGGACGACATACTAGCAAATATGTCATATGAGCAAGTGAATCAGGTTTAGTGGCATTTATTTAGAGGTGAGTCAAGGCAACCTCCTCTGAAGTATTCTTGTGTTTACTTTTCTTATCTTGGCCTAACTGGTCGATGGGGTTACTAGGGATATCACTAACTTTGAGCTTAGAATCTAGGACTTTAAGCGCACTACTTTCTACTACTATGTCCTTGTGACTTGAAGTTTTATGTATATAACTCTACCTCATGTCATTACATTTATTCTACGCGGTAGTAAAACAAAAGGAAAGATGAGGCTTTATGTCACTCAACCTTGGAATAAACCAATCAAAGAAATTAGGATTGTACTAAAGAGAAGCATAGGTATCAAAAATTTGTGGGTCTCAAGTGAGATAAAAGTTATATCTAATGACATCAACAATTTTTCTACTTTGTCCCAATTGACTCACAACATGTAGCTCTTCCTAGGAAAGGAGTTTGTCACATAAGGGATCTTTTAGGGAAAGTTTAGAAAGATTGACACTGCAAACAATTGTGAGCACTCTCATGGGTGTAGATGCTACATGTGTCGAGTCATGCATGAAAGTCCAGAGAGCCTTTCTTTGATTACCAATAGTCATGAGGTAGTTGCCATATCTTGCGACTAGACCCGAAATAGAATACCATTTTTTTTCAAATGCACTATGTTCATCTCTTTTCTATGCTAATGCTACAACTTCCTCCTTACTTGCCTTGGAATCCCTAATATGGAGCACCCATGTGATCAAGTGATGCTTCAATCTTGATTGTTTGTTTCATGACTTCTCCCACAACCATTGGACAACACCAACAACTTTGTGCTTGCTTAACCCATGTCAAAGGCCTTTCTAAGAGCTTCTCATCCTCAAAAGTCTAGACTCCTTGAGACTCTTAACCTCTAGCCTCTAATTCATGCACAAGCAAGTGAAGTCAATAGTAATTTGTCCACTTCCTTGGGACTTTTAACCTCTAATTCATGTTTGTGTTGCCTCAACTTTTCTAACTCCTCCTTGGTAGATCACATGACTAGCTTCAAATGCACCATAGTTTTTGGTTGAGGAGAAAAGGGCATGAATCAAGGGATTCATTGTGCTCTTTGTTAGAGTCCATTTCCGTGTGTGAGGCAGAAACACTAGAGGCTTGTTCCTCGATTGAAGTGAGAGTCTTGATCAACCAAAGGCCGTGAGTGACTGTGTAGATTTTATCGTGGAATTGGAAATAGTAATAATAGATTCAATGGGTTGATCAATCTTATTAGTTAGGGATGCACTTGGATCCTCGAATTGATTAGAAGTTGTCTCGATCTTGAAAATTCTAATTTTTTTGTTTTTTATGATACTCTCAAATGGAGGTCGTCGATCTATGGATGTTTTTTAAGCTATCCCTTGTGGATACCTTTTCTATGATTGAGCAATTGCACTAGGGTCCTCCTATTGCTAGATTTTCTCTTTTGGCTTGGGTGACAAAGGTTCCTTTGGTTTATTACTTCAGCCAAGAGGATGGATCACCAACTTCCTAAGATTATTGCTTGTCAACACTTGAGGACTCCATCTTCTTCTTCTTTAGACTTTCTATTTCAATATGAATGGCATCACTAGGAAGTGGTTGCTTTGTTTTTTCCTTCATGACTTTGTAGACACAATAGGTTCCTCATGTGGATTAGCAACTGCTTCATGATGTTGCACTTTGGTGCAAGTGTCTTTTCTCAATAGGTTAGAAGCAGATTTCCATTTGAGTCTCTTTCTCTTTCGCTTTGATTTTGATGGGGCTAGGAATGTGGTCAGTGGAGCTGGCTATGCATGTGGTCTTAGCAACTAGATCTTATGATTTCCCACCTAAAATTCTTGGAGCAGCAACAACACTTTGGGAACCCATCGCAGCTCTGTGCTAGCTCTCCATTGATGCTTCCAAATATATGCCATGGGTCTCCTATTCCTTGTAAATGAAGTTGTTTTCTTTATGGGCCTGAGAAGCTATTGTATCGTTCCTAGCAACTTGATTATTTTCTTTCTTTCAATTCTACGAGGATGAGTGGTTCCTCCTCGTGTTCATGTGCCTTGGGGAGTTCCTTTAAAACTCATTGGTTGTCCTCACTAGGGTTCAAGTTTGCCTTTGAGATAGGCTTCTTGCCCTTCTTTTGAGAAGAGGTAAGGTTTCCTTTGCTAAAAGCAATGACTATCTCGACATTTGGTAAGCTTAGATGCATCATATGTGCTACATGGTCCACTTTGCATTGGGTTGCACACTTGAAAGGTCTTCCAAGCAAGACTTCCTTGGCCATGTCCTCTCAATTGGAAGCACATAGAACATGATGAGTATGCTCTCAATATATAGAGTCAAAAGAATATTGCATCTTCCTAAGAGAGAATATGGTGATCTTATGTATGGTTTGATAGCTCCATTTGTTGGGAAAGTTCAAGTTGTCTGATCTCAATCCATGCATCATAAGTCAAGATGTAGTAATATCTGAACCTTCATTAATGAGAGCATCAATGATCAGCTCTCATTTGGCAATTATCTTGACCTTAAGATACATTAAAGGTATTAGCTTTTCATCTTCGGGGTCAATGTTGATGGCTTTGACCTTTCAAATGTTAAGCCGAGTACACTAGTTTAGGGTGTTGTTGGATACATTGTGTATTGGACAATTCTCATACATGTAAGTTATGTCATACTCAATGCATCTTAGGATAGTATTTGTGATTTATATGTCTCCATCCGGTCTAATACTTGTCTTGTAAGTTGCTAGCTCAATCATCTTGTTAATGGATAAATGCATGGGAATGTTTCTCTTTCTTATTGACTCCTAATATTTCAAAACTCGTAGACCTAATGTCTAGTCTACTATGAGGCATATCAATATAGTATCAAACTCTTAATAGTTTGATAGCAAGCTCCTTGATTCTCCTTGCTATGAAAATATTCGATTCAAATCTCAAGGCTTTTCAACTCCTCGATCTCACAACTAGGTTCCCATCTTTGCCTCTTCGATTTTAATGATCATCTCCTTGAGTTGTTGGATCTTGCACTAGGTGCAATTGTTCTTGGCTATTCCTAGATGTGTATTTGTCTTTAGATGATCAACCTCCTTCGGACCTTTCTTACTTGACAGCATTGGAACCCTTGGATTTTGCAATCCAATTGATCTCAATAGTTTGGATGTGTCTGTTTCTAGGCCTTGTAGCAAGCAACTAGCTCTCTAATTAGAATGGATCAATGAGAAACCTAAGGCTTTGCATAGTTTCCTCTCAAAGTCTAGCACTACCTAAGACAAAAGACTTCTCAAGAGTGGTCAATGAAGTGAATAGTACACACTTGAGGTCTAAGCTCAAAATGGTGCCACACTCAACTTGCAATAGTTCTCAGCTCAATCAAAGTTGATCATTGGAATTAAGCACTTGATGGCAACTTGGTTGGATGATTTCCCCCCTCGACTTGTTTTATGTCCTGTATCTAGACATGGAAGTGATTGCTATGGTTGTGCACTATCATCCTAAATGACCTTAGGTGATGTTAGCCTAGTGTGTGTTGCATAGGTACTATGTGTGCCAAGTCCTTGTCAAGTGTGACAAAGTGTTTCTTGGTTTACTTTATTGAGTCATTGTCATTGAGGTCTTAAAAAGGCACTATGGTATTTTCTTCCAATACGTGATTTCAAAAATATACAAGTCCTCAAGGCACTTTGCTACACTTTGATTCCAAAATATACAAGAGTGAGTTGTGCAAAAAGAAAGCTTTCTTCCTTTCCAAAACCAACTTTCTCGTGCGAAAGTAGACTCACAAAGTACCTTATCCCTTTAGCGGTAAGTGTGCATGTGAGAGCAAAGTGTGGGTGAGAGTGTATACTCTTCGCAAAAAGTATGGTGTGTTGGATACATTTCAAAATTTCTTGGCATTTGTAGAGAATCAATCAAGCAAGAAGCTTAAGTGCTTGAGTATTGATAGTTGTCAAGAGTACACCTCGAATGCCTTTACAAACTTTTGTGCAAGCCATGTATCAAGAGATAGTTAATAGCTCCTAAGAATCCTTCTCAAAATTGTGTGGTTGAGAAGATAAACAAGACCATTCAAAAAAGGATTTGTAATATGGTCTCTAATGCTGGTCTCACTCATGAATTTTTGGCTAAAGCTATAGAGACAATTGTGCATTTAATTAATAGGTCTCCTAGCAAGCCATTGGATGGCAAGTTATCAAAGGAGTTATGGTCTAGTAAGAGACCTAGTTATGATCACTTGTGTGTTTTTGGTATAAGAGTTTTATGCATATACCTAGGGATAAGTTGAGTGACTTGATCCCAATTCCGAGAAACGCAATTTCTTGGCTATGTAGATTCGAGTAAAATGGGCTATCACTTGTGAGATCCTAAATCTAGAAGGGTAGTATGCAGCCATGATATCATAAATACATAAGTAGCCCACCAAAATAGTTAGAGTTCTGCACAACAGAATTTCAAGAGGATGGGTAGCCAACACATGAGAAGATTATATTACCCATTTCACATTATGTAAGGCTTGGATAGCCTACTAATGCTAATACGGAACTGCCATAGGATGGTAAACAACCTCATATCTTATATGATAGACAAATGGGACAATCATGTTGAAATGCATGGATCTAGAGCATGGCTATGGCGGATGGAACACAAAGACAATGTTCATGATGACATAGATTAGAGAGACCAATTCTTACTCAAGTGAATTAGGTTCCAAGATGGAAGCTTGGACTCATAAACACAATCTTGAGTATGGCACTGACTATGACTAAAAGGACAAAGTACAATTGTATTCCATCATTGAATGATAAGAAGATACATCACTTTATAAGCTCACGATGGTTCCCTTTTTTTCCACTGTGCTTATGGGATTCAGGCATTATGTATTTGAGGCATCCTCACTGGTAAATTGTTTGAGTCTTTCCCTATTGATCCATACAAAGAGGTTGTCACATGGGTGTGATTGCATAAATCTCAACACCCCTCCTCAATCACAACCGTGAAAAAGGCACTAAGTGTATAGAGGCCGTCATGAGTAGAACCTTGCTAAGTGTGGGTATGCCACAAACATGGTAATCATCACCAGAGGCTATCATAGAAAAGGCTAAGTGTGGGTACCAAAAATATGGCTAACATCCAGGGATTGTTACAAGGCCTCACTAAGTGTGTAGGGGTTGTTATATGCATAGGCTATATGAGGAGTTTTACAAGGCATATGTTAGGAGCATTAATGGCAAGTACATACAATAAAAAGTTTGTGAAAAATGGAGACAAGGACCGATAGGCCCTTGTGGTTTTCTTCATCATATATGTCATGGTAGGCATATTAGATCTTATTTTCTTTGTTTACTTCTTTGATGTAGTTCACTTTGCTTTCTTTGATACTCTTTTTGTCTTCATGTTCTTCTTTTTCTTGGTCTTTTTCTTTCTAGTCTTTCTAGTCTTCTTCTTCATTATGGCCTTCTTCTTAATTGACTTTGTCTTCTTCTTTATGGTCTTTTTGGTTTTTTTTCTTTATTGACTTTTCTTGCATTAATCTTCATGTCCATTTCCCCCCCAAGCAAAGGTATCATCATCTTTGAGGTTTGCATGATGACCGAGGCATCTTGAATATCTTCAAAATCTTCAATTAAGATCATTGATTGCACTTTAGAACAAGTAAATCTATCCATCCTTGCAAGTGGAACAAACAATTCTTCCATGTAGTATAGATGAGTAGCATGAGTCATGTTACTCTTCATGAGAAGCATCCATTTAAAATTCTTCATGCTTGGCATTCCCTAATAGGAAATCAACTTCAAATGACTGAGAATAACCCACAACCCAAATGATCTTAAATGTGCTAAAAAGCACAAGTTCCAAAAAGCACTAGATTAGTATCAAGAGATACTAGTTGTGAAGAACTAGATGTCAAGTCTTATAACTTGAGTCCCCTCCTTGCTAGTAAATCAGTTGAATGCTTGCTAGAAACTAAGCTAGGATTCATCTTAGAAAGAGTGGCACACCCTTAGAGGATCTTGATGATGCTTGAGGAACATAAGTGGTAGTAGTGCTCAATAACACTAGACACTATGTAGTTGAACCTTCAATGTTAGATGTTGGAATAGTTGGAGCACTTGCTTACTGATTTGTTGTGATTTCCTTACTGGATACTGAGTGATATAGTAGATTAGAGTGGCATTGACTTAGTTGAGCCAGGAAAGTGAAAGAATGTAGAGTTTTATGAGCTTAAAGGTCAATGGCTATGGCTACCCACTTTAGCGTTTTTGTACCCGACTAGTTTTTCAAATGTAGTGGCTTGTGGAAGCAATCATTTGACGAAAGATTTGGTGAGGAAGAAGCTTAAAGGGTAGGCTTCAAAAGCCCTAAGGTCACACGGTCAAATGTGGCACGTGTAGATGATGGCCAAAGCTGTACGACCAGTAGACGATGCATTCTGGACAGCGAGCTGGAAAATTTGTAATGCCGAGCAGGGGAGAATCCAATGTCATGGTTTGATGTGTTGGCCTAAGGCACCCTGAGCAGGATAAGATTTTTCTAGTTAAATGCATGAGCTATCTCCTCTTCTTTGGCTAGATCCAAGACATCCAAGCAAGTAGGGTGCTGCTGGCTATGGTTGCCATAGAAGGTCAAGTGAAGATAGAGGTGAAAATATGAGCTAACACTGAGCTGACCAAAAGTGAAGAGGAGCTAAGAGAGATGAGAAGGAAGGTGTGTTGAGCTTAGCCATGCTCGACTGAGCTCTGATACCATGTTGAAATGCATGGATCTAGAGCATGGCTATGGCAGATGGAACACAAAGACAATGTTCATGATGACATAGATTAGAGAGACCAACTATTACTCAAGTGAATTAGGTTCTTCCAAGATGGAATCTTGGACTCATAAACACAATATTGAGACACTGACTATGACTGAAAGGACAAAGTACAATTGTATTCCATCATTGAATGATAAGAAGGTACATCACTTTATATGCTCATGATTGTTCCCTTTTTCTCCACTATGCTTATGGGATTCAGGCATCCTCACTGGTAAACTGCTTGAGTCTTGCCCTATTTCTCCATACAAAGAGGCTATCACATGGGTGTGATTGCATAAATCTCAGCAAATCAAAGGCTCCTATTGAGCTAGTTTTATGCAAGTCTACATGGGTTTGTAGACCACCAAATAGATCAATACTCCATCTCTAGACTATGTCATTGTCATGTATTGTGGTAAACCTTCTTATTATATTGATGGTATGAGTAGGGATGACAATCATAAGTGGAAGAGGGTTATAGTCAAAGATAGGCTCTTCGGAAAAGAATGTACTTCAAAGTTAGTTCCTTTGTTTTAAGGGTAAACATGCACTATCATGCAAGCGAGTCTACAAGTGGAAGATAGTTCCATATGATGCATTGCCTAAGGCAAGATTGGTGGCCAAAGGATTTAAATAGAAGGAGACTAACTCTGAGATCTTCTCACCAGTATAGTCAAGATAACCACCCCTTGTATGGTCTTGGCTTTAGTTGCTAGAGAGGATATAGAATTAGTTTAGATGGATATAAAGGTTGCTTTCTTGCATGAGGATATTTACATGCAGCAACATGAGGGGTTTCTTGTGGAAGACAAGGAGTAGTTGGTGTGTAAGCTATATAAGAGCTTATATGGTTTGAAATAGGCTCCTAGGGAATGGTATTATAAATTTGATACCTATATATGGTCTCATGGGTACACTAGAAATGAGATTGATTACTACTTATATACTAGGAAGGCTAGGGATAGTAGACTTCTTATCTTAATTCTATATGTGGATGACATGCTAATTGCTCAAAAGTCCATTATGGATGTGGTTACTTTAAGAAAATGTCACATGAAACCTTTGACATAAAGGACTTGGGAAATGTTGCTCACATTCTTGGTATGTATAATATACGATATTGAGACAAAAAGATATTCTTATTTTCTTAGAAAGAATACTAGAAAAGTATTAGAGCATTTCAATATGGAGATAGAAAAGGCTATTAATATTCCATTGGCTGCATACTTGAAACTTAGCCAGGAGGATAGGCCCAAGTCAAATGAGCAAAAGGCTAAAATGCCAAGGTTTAGTATGCATCCATCATTATAGTTGGCAGCTTGATGAATGCCATGGTTGCTACATGTCCAAACATTGCCTATACAATGGGAGTAGTTAGAAACTATATGGCAGACCCTAGAAAGAAGCATTGGGAGGGAGTAAAGAGTATCATGAGATACTTGAATGGCACTAGGTCTATATGCATATACTTTGGAAGAAATTATACATCTATTCTTGGATATGTAGATGCTAATTTTGTAAGGAGTATAAACTCTAGGAGGTCTACTATAAGTTTTGTCTTCACTTCCATGACTAGTACAGTCTCTTGCATCTCTTGATTGGTATTATGTATAGCTTTATCTATAATGCTACTGAGGCCTATAAGGAAGCTATATGGCTTACTCATCTAGTGGGAAACTTGGGTATTGCAAGAGAGGTGCCTATATTGATAGTGAAGAGTGTCATTCAATTAGCACAAAACCCTGACTTTCATGCAAAGACAAAGCACATTGAGGTGAAGTATCACTTCATCAAGGAGGTGCTTGAGAATAAGCACATTGAGCTTGTCAAGATCCACATGGATGATAACCCTACAAATCTTCTCACCAAGAGTTTACCTTTTGAACACTTTACACATTTTAGAGTGTTTATAAACATTGGATAGCATCTTCAGTTTCTTCTTATACTCTCATTATAGAGGCACATTAGCCTTTATAAGCGGGAAGTTTTGGGGTAAAGGCCAATGGCCAATAGCCAAGCAAGCACCCCTTGTATATGTACACACTCTACAATTATATATGCATGAAGATAATAAAGAACAAGCATACCATTCACTTTTTACCCACATACCTCTCTTGTTTTCATCTTTCTTTGTACCCTCTTCCTGCACTCCATAGCTTCTACCATATCCCACCATTGCTTCTCTCTCAAGCAAAGCATACCCTTGATGCTAGAACTATTACGCTAACTCATACTTATGTTAGTTATCCATAAGCATTAGGCTTTAGATAGTTTTTAGTTGTGTTTATTATTGTGCATTTTGAAACTAATCATGAGTAGTAGATCCTAACTAGTCTTTCTTCAAAAAGTCTTCATGGTAATTGGTGGTGGCTCTTTACACACATTAGCCATGATGATTGTGATATTACTTTGCATCACTTTTAGCACTTCCACTTAAATGTCATACCATTCTATAACATTAGAGCAATAGCATGAATTTCAACCTTGGGTGCCTCTCCAACTATATATCCCGTGTGAGAACTATTGGGAGGTTACTCTCGAGAAGAACTAGTAGAAAGCAATAGTAGCATAAAAACCAACCCATTGAATGGAGTTGTCACTAAAATTTCATGTCAACTTGCTAAAAATGAAACTAGTGATGTGTTCACTCATCAAGCTTGCACCATCTCTACTCCCTTAGCAATGGAAATTTTACCATCGTTTTTTGTCCACAAAAGGTCCAAAATTATCAACTTTGATTTACACCAATCATTTAAACTACAATCTTCACCAACTTAATATACACGATAACATAAGTACACTAACTTGGCACATTATTTAGGTCATGTCTTCCATGATGCATGAACACATGTAACTTAGCTAACTAGCTTTTGGATTTTCATTATAGATTTCTAGCTTCTCTTACAAAGTGAACTATTCACATTTAGTAAAGCATGCACCTTCCTCCCTTAGATCTCAAATACCATGCCATATCGAATATTCCTCTTCATTCGTCATCTTTAGTGCATGTAAGAGTACAAGACATCTCCCTATATGCCTATGTCCCTTCTCCCACAAGAATTCTCAAGAGAAATTCTACCAATCCATTTATTTCAAATTTTCCTATATGGACAATGGTCCAATTCTCCACTACCCTTAGCATGTCACTATTTAACATCCAAAGAACAAATGACAATTCCATTAAATAATTTTGTTTAAAGCCAACCAAGCTATCTCAAAAAGTTTGGGATGGAAAGTTTTGGAGTTTTTCTTTATCTATGTTGTTTAACTCAACATATATAGTATCCAATTTTGGGGTTTTTCGTTATCTCTATTGTTTAACTCAACATACTTACATAGTATCCAATTTTGGAACATCTACTACCACCATTGAGGATGTTTTAATTGATATTATCAATGAATGATGGGAGGTCCATACAATAACTAGGTTTGCAGACCTTGGTGCAAACTCTTATCATTTGGCACACACAACAGCAAGACTATTTAGTTCTTTCCTTGCTATTGAGGGAAGTTGGATTCAACTTCTCATTGAGCTCTCACTATGGGAAATCTCTCAAAAAATCTCATCATTTCGTCATCCACCAATCATGCATCGAATTCAACTTATTTCCAAGATTAAAAAGATATCCAAGCCCCTTGGCATTTCCCACCACCATGTTAAATGCTTATTGAAGGCCACGTTATCATCACCCTTGTAAACATCTAATCAACATAAAATGCATATGTTATCTGATGGCTTGATATTATAGAGCAAAGCAATGCATTGTAACTATTGCACATCGATAAGGATACAAACAAAACAATAAACGCCCACTTCTCTAGAACATAACCCTTCTTGCCAAAACTAATTTTAATCCTAATAGATCATCCCTAATTGCATGAACCTTAGCACATGGAAGAAGATTATATAAAAGAATAAGGGTACCCTCTCAATAGCTTACAATTCTTGTTCATTTCCAAATATCCTCACCCTCATCCATCTAAAGCTATCCCTCCAATCAACAATTTTCTCATTAAACCCATCTGATCAAAAACTAGAGCAAACACAATACTCATTACCCCTCGATTTTTTGTCCATCTTCACTGTATGCCTCTAGATGCACTACATATGAGACTACGTGCAACCATGACTCAATCCTTAGTACCAAGCTCCAAGTCAACTTGCTCTTCCAAAACATTTTACTCAACCACATCTTTAGCTATTATTTCAAGAGTAAACCTCCCACCCTCTCCCCCTTTTCTACTTCCTCCCCTTTGTGGAGAGATATTGGTACTATAAAAACCAAATCTAAGGCATATATATTCTACTATAAATAATTTCTTCACCATTATGATAGAATATGAAATATTCGTAGTCATTATAGAATACCTCTTGCATGGAGGCATCACAATCAATGAAGCATAATAAAGCTGATCATCCTACTTACTAGCCAACAAAACAACCATTGAAGCCTTCCATAGGCATTAGTCAATGTGCACAATGCCTAGAATGTTGTGATGAATGTTAGTCATAGACACAAGCTATCTGTATTGGCAGATAGAAACTGTCCAGAACAATGAACTTAATTGTACTAGGTGGCAAGCCACAAAAGAGTCTTCATTATACTAGTGGAACTCAAGGCAAGCCAATACATAGAACCATGACCAGCCTAAGCATGCTCATTAACCATTGTTCTATACATATTTAGACAGAATACGAAGCCACAAATGGGTAGCCTTTATAATGCTAGTAGATCATCTCAAGGCAAGCCCAAAAGTAGACAACCTTGGGCAACCTTGTCACATTTGTTGACCCAAGTTTTACATGAAATTAAGCAGAACAATAGGAAAAAACAGTGTAGTTTTAAAGTGAACCTTGGCATGGACCCCAAGAACCTAGGTAACCTCAAGTGGCCACCTCAATATCATATCCCTAACTACACAACCAACTATTTGATTCCACACACAATTTGGTCAAAAAATGAGCCATCAGTTTCTTTACTATGGCCTCCCCACAATGTTGTTCCCTTAAACTGTCAGATTATGTTGTGTAATCACATCAGTTTCCACAACAATTCTCACCTCTTTAATCTGGCCACAAAGGCTGTACATGTCAATCATATAAGACTAAACTATCAAGGCTATAAAATGTCACGTGCATAGCCTAGTGGTTTGAGTGTGGGTTGAGTATTGTGGATGCACAAGTACTGGGTTCCACTTCCCCGGCTGCACAAATCACATCCATAAAATTTCTCAGAGTTTTTGCTTTCTCAACTAGAATTGGACTTACCAGTAAAAATTCATGGCAAC
The DNA here is from genome assembly GCF_053477565.2 of Lygodium microphyllum. Lineage (NCBI taxonomy): Eukaryota > Viridiplantae > Streptophyta > Polypodiopsida > Schizaeales > Lygodiaceae > Lygodium > Lygodium microphyllum. Next base: position 108,301,609 of record NC_141149.1, on the reverse strand, counting down.
TTAATTATTCCTGCACATTCAGTCATATGCATGCCTGACAACTGATAAATTTCATTTCATCCTTTACTACACAAGATTTCAAGCCATTTCTTGTAATATAAAAGAAAAATGCTTATATGTCAATACATTACTGTTTTTTTAACAAAGCTTTTGCTTTGTGAAATAGAGTTGATCGGGTAGCCTACTTGTTTTCTGTACATTCAAACATGGACCACCATGACAAGATACATGTGGTAACATTCATCCTTACTGTATGCAAAAATCAGATATTCAAAAGTCCTCTCCCCGAGAAACAACTTCCTTGCGAGTAGGTCCCAGATATACTGTGTGCTCATACTGAGCAACATAGCTTCCCTTCACATCACACAACGGTGGACACGGCTGCAAAAACAAACAGAATCAAAATATTAAATATCCAGTAAGCAAGTTACTCCAGCATGCAACATGAAGGTGTAAGGTAGATAATGCCATGGAGCACATGTACAACAAAGACACACTGAAGCCAACCATCTCAACTATGAAGAGCAAATGCCCTTACCTGGACAATGCCAGCATCACACAAGTTCTTCAATGCCATCAAATATTTTGTTTCTCCAATGCGGTCCAGGTACCGTCGGCAAAATGCCAAAGTTGAGAAGTGTTTGTCTATTGTTGCCAGTAGCTGCTTGGCACGGGGCAATCTTAGAGGCACATGACCCACATCATAGTTCTTCATGTAGTGGCTACAGTCTAGATCTTCTCTCACATAACCTTTCCCTGAAAATTTCCAGGAGAACTAATTTTGTTATGAGTTAACTAACCCGAAAGAATCGAACCACATATACTTGAGAGTAGAAACTACTGGATATTGGAAAGATGTACAAACCAGTGGATCCAAAAGTCTCAATGGCAAAGAACTCTCCTTCCTCCATTTTCGTCTGTTCACCACCCTTGACTATAGGAACAGATTTTCCAGCATGAATTTGATACGGTCCAATACTATGGCCATTTAAATTTCGAATGCTCTTGACTGAGAATCACCATGACTAACATGTCAGGGAAATAATGAGTGCTGAATAATATCACAATTAAAGAAAATACAGAGAGCTTATATCCACTGCATGAGTGGATTTATCTGGAGTAAAACACAAGCTGAGATTACGTTTCTTCCAAAACAGAAGACCAACTGATTGGAAAAAACTGAAGACCTTACTCTGAGCAAACGAGGAACAAATCTAACAGATAAAAAACCCTAGAACATGACGTGATTGCGCCTAACCTTGATAAGTTTTGCCATTGATTTCAACCTCATATGATTCCATAACTTCCTGAATGGCTGCACCAACATCACCAAGCCTAACATCGATCCCTGCTTCCTGAAATCACAAATTTCACAAAAGCATCTGCTGAGAACTGATTGATCAGTTAACGCAGTACCGGGATCATAAGCCTTTGAGAGTAGGGGCAGAAAGGAAAAAGGTTCATACTCGAACACCCGTGTTAGTAGCATCCTTGGCAGCTTGCAGTAGTGGATCAAACATTGGATTGAAAGCTACTGTAAAAGCACAATCTACAATATGACCTGCAACAACAGAACCATACAGTGTAAGCAGAAGAAGTAACCTCAGAAGATCAGCAACAAAACAATCATAGGAATACCTTCAACGTGAGTTCCAAAGTCAAGCTTCATGACATCATCATACTGAAGTACAGTTTTATCCCCACTATTAGGTGTCCAATGTGCAGCAACCCTGCCATTGGAGAAATTCCAACAAACTAGAAATTATTCCTCTGGGTAGTATGGATAATAATCTACTGTCACCTGTTTGGATATTTCTATGATACCATATTGACTACCAACCAATTCAAGGAGCAACCAGTAGGGAAAGCAATGCCAGCTTGCAACCCATTCGCTGATATGAGTTTGCGCACCATATCTTCAAGAGTTTCACACAAATCTATCATAGACAATCCTGGCCTGGCATACTTCTTCATGTATTTCCTCACCTGGGAGCCAAGTACAGTCAAATGAGCAATATTTCTTTTTGAACAAAATTAGATTACGCCTACTGTGAGATATTTGACTTGTACAACTCTAGGCATAACCAGAAGCTTAAACAGACCTGTCTGTGCACTTCTGCAGCCTGTCTCACTGCATTATACATTGGCTTTTCAAGTCTCTCTTGCTCTCTTTTCTCCTCTGAAGTCAGCCTCCATAAATTGCTGCACAAAGATAGATCATAGCACAAGCCTAAATCAGGTATGTCCACTTTTTCGTAAACATTGGCTAGACTAGAGACAATAGTAGCTAGTAATTCTCATTTCAGTCCCACAGGCATGTATGACATATCCTGGTAAGACACCTTTTCTGCATGACAGTTTCTGGACATTTTTGGGGCCCAAAAAGACTTCCAACCAACTTTCCACTAGGCTTCTAAGGTAAGAGCAAGCGGGCTAGCCTGAAACAGTTAAGAAATCCTTACTACCAAGGTCTGCAAGAAAAAAAGTTTCCACTGGACATGATAATGATTCTGATGACTAGGTTGCAGATGACACAGATGGTCAAAGACTAGGAGCATGATGCTGAAGCTTGCCTAAGTTGCAGTAACTACAGCAAACACAGTAAAAGAGCAATAGCACTTATTTAAGCAATGGACCCATATACCAGTTGGCAAGAACTGTTTAAGACAAAGGGCTCTCAATGTTATCAACTTGGAAGGCCTACTGGATCAATATTATTTTACTAGCAGTATGCTGCTATCTATAGAGAATCTAAGAACCAATCACATTTCATGATTCCAGTAGGGATGCCACAGCAATTTTAGACATGTTATGAATTTTAGAGTTTCAACTTTCAAGACAAACTACACAAGGTAAGGATTATCCGCCACTACAAGAGATGTTGATACATTGATCCTAGGCCGCTACTCTCTCATCGGATATATCACTGAGGTGGTGGTTTTGCAAGAGGAGACAGCATCCTAAGAGCGGCAACACGAAATGAGATCGCACAGCCACTTCCTATGGAGGTCTTGGAAGAAAATTTGTAATGGTTCCAAGCCAAAAACATCAACCTTTTTATCTGATAGGACCATAGATTTGTTTCTCAATGTTGAGAATTCTGACAAAGAGTTGCAACTTGCCACACATCATAACTCAGAAACAGAAGGGAAAGATAGCTGTCCCTTGCCATTGAGTGAGATTGACACTACCCATCTTATTGAGCATCCCAAGGGCAGCAACATGACATGAGATCACACAGCCACTTTCTACAGAGATTTTGGCAGAAAACTTGTGAGGGTTCCAAGCCAAAAATATGAACCTTTTTATCTGAGAGGGCCATAGATTGTTTCTTGGTGTTGAGAATGTTGACAAGGACTTCCAAATAATAACTGAGAAACCATAGGGAAAGATAGTTGTCCCTTGCCAAACAGGAAGACTTACACTTCCCACATAAGTACCTCGCTCCTATAACTTAAGGTATATATTTTTAGTACAAAAGGCCACCATGTTGGTTACTATGAGAAGTAAAAAAGGGGGGATAGCAAGGACAAGGAGCAACGACCCTCGATCAGATTCTTCTTAAAATAATCTGGTGAGAAGTCACATGTTTGTGTTGATGCTGCTCCTAGTTCACGAGCAGTTTACTTCGCCTTTTTCTGGCCGTAGCAGGAGCCTTCGCATGTCCTTCATTCTCCAATTGAGCATGCGGGCAAGGGAGCATCTTTGCTCTTTTGTGTGCTTATTGGAAGTCTCTGGAGTATCTTTTGAGGTGTCATGAGATAAGAGGGTTGTCTCAAGCTCTCACTATGGATTTGGTCAGAACGATTTCCACTTAGAAGACAAGCAGTAGGATTTAACAACTTAAGCTAGTCCCATTTTAGGGGACTGAGTTGGCAGTCAAGCCTCACCTAATGGGACAGAAAGTGCAGACTTCTAGCAGCATGTATCACCCTCAAACCATGCCCTCTATCTATATTTTTATAGGTTGAATAGAGGATTAGAAAATATTCCTACTTCGAGACTAGTTTACTAGAGACCTTTAAAGTTGGTCTTGCTTTTGGAATACCCAGGTCCTTATAGGTTGAATAGAGGATTAGAAAATATTCCTACTTCGAGACTAGTTTACTAGAGACCTTTAAAGTTGGTCTTGCTTTTGGAATACCCAGGTCCCTAGTGAATGTCCTACAATAATATCTTTTTCAGCATCTCTACCTGTGAGCCTTACTAGAATTTGGGGACACCAAATTGCCTTCGGCTTACCAAGTTAGTATTTAGTCACCCATCTTTTGGATGCTCCACTTGTGTCTATACATAAACAGCCCACCAAAATTGAGGGACACCAAAAGTGCCTTGGGCTTAGCATGTTAGTATATCTAGTCACTTATCTTTTGGGCACTCCATTTGTGTTTTAGTACATAAAGACACATGCATTTCTCATTTGTTTCTACAGTACATTGTTCATCAATACCATTATCAGTCTCACATCGTCTCTCACTCTCCCTTCAGTTTGCATTTCCCATTTCCATCACACATGCATGGCATCCTATGAAAGAGCACTATTTAATTTAAAAATCCCAATTTATGGAACTTTATATATGGTAAAATTGTATTTATATCGAAGTCATTGAAGGAAAAGGAGACTGGTCTCTCAATTCAGGATGGCACTTATGCAATATGCCATAGATGCAAGCAACATAGCCACCCACTTTATCAAAAATGCATGTGAGGTTATGCACTACTTAGAGGTCTTACCTTTAAAGATAGCCATTCCTTCTAAGTTGTTAGTTTTGAGCTCCATGAAAGTACAAGAAGAAAGGGGAACCCTTACAACTATAGCAAAACTAGACATTTTTGCTGCTGATATCTTCATCTTCACCACCTTTTGAAGGCCATGAAAAGAAATAGGAAACCTTACCACTCCAGCAAAAACTAGACGTTTTTGCTAATGATATTTTCATCTTCATGCCTTTTTGAAGGCCATTTCTCCTGGAAAAATGATAGCAAAGCTCTTCACTTGATAGAGCAATGTGCATGGAGACATACAGAGAGATTGGGGCCATGACTCCTCTCCTTCCTCTTGCAAAGATCCAAACTCTTGCAGCAGTAAACCTTCATTTTCTGGTCTTGCTTTTCTGGCATTTCAAGAGATTGATCTGCACAAGTGCTCTATTTTTTACCCAAATATTGCCAAAATTATTGCCTATCAACAGAAACAGAAGTCTATGAATTCAGTATGTCACATGGTGCCTATACTGTATGCTCCTGCCATGTTATGAAAAGGTTTGGACAGCATACCTTTTTGAGAGCTGGGCAAATCATAAACTGGGTCAGGCACAATATCTTTTTCTTTTTCATATTTGTGTCGGGTAGAAAGAAGTGGTAATTTAGGTCATCTATCAAGCAGCTCGGGCTGTTTAAGCCTTTACCACTTTTATGACAATAGTTCATGCATGGAAAAAATCCAATCCACAGAGAGGTTTCTTGCACAGGTATTCAACTAGAGCCAACTGCTCGCTTTACATTTGTAGGAAGGAATTCTAATCTTCCACTTTCTTTTAACCATCTCAAATCCATGTGCAGTATTGGTTCATGCATGAATAAATAAAGCCTCAGGGGGCTTTCTGGCACATCATATTGGGCTTGAGACAACCACCAAAACCAAACACTCGCTTATCTTTACATTTGAAGAGAAGCATCTAGTCTTCCACTTTCTCTTTCTTTAACTCTCTCAGATTGTCATGTGGATATGCATTATGGCTATGCCAGAGCCTTCCCATTATGCATGAAAAAATAAATACCCACTGTTGTGGCATTGGGGTTTGGCATTCCACTGGAGCTGAATACTTAAAAATGTGGGAAAGCATCCTAAAGGTTTCCCATTTCTATCTTTCATTAACTCTCAAATTGATGCACGACTCTGATAAATTAACAATTAGGATTTGATTAATGAATGGACAGTTTACTGACGAATATTTATCTCAGCCTCTCAGGCATTCTAGCAAAAATGGCTCTTGGGAGGTGACACAAATCAAAATAGTTAGGTTGGTAAAATGGATCCTAATGATTATTGAATAATACTGAGTGCCAACTGCAGAATGGAAATGGATATGGCAAAGATGAAAATTTTCATTACAAGCACAATGAGCTCAATAAAAAGGCTCCACATAATTATTAGATATGAATGGAGCACACCAACTGCAGAATGCAAGCAAACTTAGCCTTAATTTGACACATTCATGAGGATGCAGCACACCTGGGGAAGTAATACCTAACAGCAATCCACTAAATTCCCCAGTGAAGAGTCAAAATACACTTAGCACGGTTTATTTCATGCACAAAAATCAACCAAATCAGAAGCTTACTCGTCCTTGTAGTTCTGAAATTCCCCTTCTGGAAAATCTCCAGAAGGAAATAGTTCAGATACAGGTATAGACGGTGGATCTGTTTGCTCCAGTATTTCCTTTTTTCCCCTGCATTAGCCAACCGTTTGAAGACCATAAATGGAGAAGGCCAGAACTTCAGAGCTGTCAATAATATCTAGAAATTCAACCTACAAGCCTTACTTGTTCTTGCTCTTTCTCTTCTTTTTCTTTGTGACATCCCCTGGTTTAACAAAGAAAATTTACAGCTCTTTAGATTTACTGAGTTTAATTCACAAACTGCTTTAAGATCATATCCTTCAATATTAAACATTTTCATAAAGCCCCAAGTTGGTGAGCATAATTTCAAGTAAATCACAGATTTGAGATAACAGACTCTATTTACAATTACAGAGTAACCAAGAGTTATGATCTCCTAATATGTTACATATTACTGATTATAATAATGCAACACAGAACTCCAACAGATTATGTATTGATTTATTGCCCTGGTTGAAAAAGGAGCCTTCAAAAACTTCATCCACTAACAATGCTAAAGATTTAAGCATCGATCAACCAGCTGGAATATGCGATGTCATCTCCACACATGTAGTACAAAGAAACAATGGCAATTAGGGATCTTGCATCCATGTCATCCATAGGGAGGCCTCAAGTATAAACTCACCACAATTACCTCGGCCTGATCTGGGATCTTGGACTCCCATAATTGTTATAATCGATATCACCATTCACAATAGCCATATATATGCCTTATTGGCCTTTTTAGAGCCCATCTTTTTATCCTATATCATCTTATGATGTCTTGCATAAACTGAAGGCTACAAAACATCCTCTAGATTGGTAATAAAGTCAGGAAGCTGAAAGTGGATCTCCTGCCTATGTTTTACTACGACCTAGACCACACCAGCCTATAATTTTTGGATATGACAACATACTATAGAAAGGAATAAAGTAATAAAGTATTGACTGGCAAGGAAGAGTAGAATCTCCTATTGTATCAGGACCTAGCATTGCCATTATATTCCATTTCTTTCTATACAAAAAGAATTGGCATTTTGTTTGTTTTGGACTCCAACAGCTATCAACATATAAAAGATAACAAGGCTAGCAAAGAAAAAATCAAGTATGACAATGAAACTGAATTTGAATTTTGAATATTATAAATTTGCAACATGCCACCAATCAGCTTGAATCTACACGTTGCTAGCCCCAACTTCTTAATAAAAACTCTTGTATTATCTGCCCCAAGGTCAATCCTCCAAACACATCTTTCAAGAAAGCCAATCGAAGGGCCACCATGTGCACCTTGACATCCAATAAAAGCAATCCCACCCATGTGCTTTAGAGTAGTGACATGCTCTTAAGACACCCAAGTTCAAGTATGACTAGAACAGTTTCCTTGTTTATTCTAGAACATAAATCAAATAGGCTGGATCAATTCATCCAAAAAATTTTGAGACCAAAGTAACAATGGCAAGAAGAAGAAAATTATACTATCCATAACATTGTTCCATTTTGAGGCAAACATGTAACAACCAATCTTGAGATTTCCAGAATATAAATTTGACTCTTACACAACTAAACATCTAATCCGACAAATTATTGGGCACTGCATCTATTGCGAAGGAACAATCTAGTCCTTGCACCTACCATCCCAAGGTCAGCCATGTCAAAAGACAGCGTACCAAGGAGACGGTAGGGTTTGCGGGGAGGAACACAGAGTGAGCTCAGTAAACACTGAGAAGAGAAAAGAAGAGAGAAGAAACTCTAATGAATGGAATGATGAAGATCTCAATCATGGAGTGAATGTGATACAAGGGAACAAGGGTGCCATAGCACAAGGAAGATGATGAAGACAGCCATGAACCACAATGTCCTCTTTAAGGGGTGTGAGGACAGTGGAGAGGTTGAAGAGAAGAGGTGACGGACTGAATGAATCAGCCGTGTATAATGAGTGACAGAGGCAACCTATAAATAGGCAAGAGACCATCTAGGGTGGCACCCCCAGAGGGAGGGTGTCACCTGTCTAGGGTGGTGCCACACTGTGGGCACCCAGCATAGTTACCTAGAACGGGGAACGGGAAGGGGAACGGGAACAAGACCCCCTGGAACGGAGGGAACTTCCAAGGTCAGGGAACGGGAACGGGGGGAATGGCACATGTCTTAAGTGCCCCAAATATACCCTGCATGACCCAAATTGCCCCAAAGAATGTCCCTCTAATTGCCCCAATACCCATCAATGCTTGAAATTGACCCAAATGTCCCAAAATTGACTCGATTACCCCCATAGCTCCAAATTGCCTTGAATTGCCCCAATTATCCCAATTCCCCTTGAAATTAGACAATATAAATGGATGAATACCTTGGAATTGAGGATCGGCTGAAATTTGATTCTGATTTGCAAGAGTTGATAATGCATAAAATTTGAACTTTGCATGGACTCCTAATTAGCTTGTGGGTTGTCTTGACACTTTGAATCTTCAACCCGAGAGAGAGAGAGAGAGAGAGAGAGAGAGAGAGAGAGATTAGTGTGTGCACATTAGGCAATAGAGATGGGTAAATATGTGGTAGAAGGACTGTGACCCAAGCAAATAAAAAAAAACGGGAAAAAACGTCAATTTTCAGTCAATAGGCCTGGAACGACCGTTCCAAACAAGGAACGGCAAGGGGAACGGCAGGGAACGTTCCCTGGCCGTTTCACCTCCTTGAAGAATTTGAAACACGTTAGGCCGTTCCTACAAGCCGGAACGGCCGTTCCCTGTTTCTATGGCACCCAGTCCCTCTTTGGGGCTGTCCATTGCGAAACCCTAAACGCAAAACACAGAACACAAACTGCATATGAAGGGTTTCTCAACACCCCCTCTTTAGCCCAAAAAGGGAAAGAAGAGAAGAGCGTGGTGGATATGGAATGCAACAAGCTGAAGAATGCTCGTGCAGCAAGTGCCACTTGGACAGTGTCCATCCCGGGGAAATTATTCACTTGCCCAAGCACCCTAGTACAAAGATGATGAAATATGTCTACTTCACTTGCCACTACCTCCGTGCATCCATGCAAGAAGGAATACGAAGGCCTTGTCACCAAGTCGCAGTTGAACCTCCAAGGCCGTGATCTAGGTAGATCCTCGAGATCCTAAGAATCAATAGGTGAGATAACCGCTGGAAGGAAGCCACCCCATCCAAAGGTAGAAGAAGAAGGTAACAGGCCTCTACCAAGGTGTGCGAAGGATTGAGCGGTGGGTGGGGATCCCCTTTGAAATTGGAGGAATAGGAGCCCCCTCTGAAGTTGCAGTAGATGTAGATGCCCCCTCGGAGGGCAAAGAAAGATCATCCCCCTCTGAGGTAGATAGAGAATCCAAAAACTCATGGATCACAGATTCCGAAATGTCTAAGGATGAAGAAAGTGCCGTTGGTCGTACCAAAGAAGGTATCTAGGGTGGTAAAGAACTCCCATAGGTGGCCTCTCGAACTTGAGTAGGCGAGGTTGAAGGGTGGGGCTCAGTCTGTGAGCAATGAGTAGGCAACAGTCGGTGCTTCTCGATGGAGCAGACTGGGAAGCGGAAGAAGAGGAAGGAATCGAGTAGCCACTATCTCTCGAAGGAGCGGACTGACGAGGAGACGATATTAAACAGTCACTATCTCTTAATGGAGGGGACTGCAAAACCACGGGCCGTGGTAGCCACTGTACCTGAAAATAGGTGGGAGAAGTCTGCCACTGGCATTGCGACGATCTTCAGGAGGTTATAGCACCAATCGATCCTCCATGTGCTCAAAAGGACTTAGTGCGCATCAAATACATCTTATTGCCTTGAGCATAGTACTCTGATAACCAATGCAGAACGATCTTTATGGCCTAGAAAGGAGAGGTGGCAAAGGTGGTGCCGGGTGGGAGACGCATATACTCCAAGGGGGTGGAGAGCAAAGGTTGAAGTTGGCAAACATTGGTGGTGGGTTCAGTGATGCCACAATAGGAGCACCCAGTAGATTGGTCATTTGTTGGTAAAGAAGCCATGGGTATCAATGTGCCTTGCTAAAGAAGGAAGAAGTCAACCACGAATCATGAATTGCAATGTCCGCCTCGAGGGGTGTGAGGGCAGTGCAAAGCACGAACCGCAATGTCCGCCTCGAGGGGTGGGAGGGTAGTGGAAGGGCTGGAAGTGAACTGCCAGTGGGAGGAGGATGCTACCAATAGTAAGAGGTTGCAACCAGTAGAAAAACGCAGGGTATAGCAGTATCGTAGAGCTGTCGGGTTGTAGAGAATAGCCGCCAACAGACTGACTGAGCCACCAGGTTGCAAAGAACAGCCGCCAACACTCTGGCTGAGCTATTAGTTCAAGGGGAGGGACCGCTAGCAGTCTAGCTAAGCCGCCAGCAGCAGAGAACAACCGCCAACATTCTGTCTGAGCTGCCAGTAGCAAGAAGCAGCCGCCAACAACAAGGCTCAGCCACCATCAGCAAGGAGGAGCCACCAGCAGTAGAGAGTAGATGCTGGAATACTGCCAGGTGCAGTGGAAGAGCTGCCAGCAGTAAATGCAGCAAAGGGGAAGTGGAGGCGACATCAACAGCCCTGAACGCAGGCTGGAAAACAAAAATCACAAGAGGGAGCAACCGCCAGTCAGGGTGTTGATGCAGCAGAAGAAGAAGAGAAGTGGATGCCGAACCCACCACCGATCTTTGCCTTCATTGGAGTGGAGAATCTTTGCCACTATTTGAGCAGATCCAACTTTGATACCATGTCAAAAGACGATGTACTAGCGAGATAGTAGGGTTTGCGAGGAGGAACATAGAGTGAACTCAGTAAACACTGAGAAAAGAAGAGAAGAGAGAAGGAACTCTGATGAATGGAATGATGAAGATCTCAATCATGAAGTGAATGTGATACAAGGGAACAAGGGTGCCGTAGCACAAGAAAGATGATGAAGACAAACCACAAACCACGAACCGCAATGTCCTCCTGAAGGGGTGTGAGGACGGTGGAGAGGTTGGAGAAAGAGATGACGGACTAAATGAATCAACCATGTATAATGAGTGACAGAGGCAACCTACAAATAGGCAAGAGACTGTCTAGGGTGGCACCTGAAGAGAGGGCATCAGCTGCCTAGGGTGGCACCATACTATGGGCGCCCAGTCCCTTTTTGGGGCTATCCATTGTGAAACCCTAAACGCAAAACACTAAACCCTAAACACAAAACGCAAAACTCTAAACACAAAACGCAAAACGCAGAACGCAATCTGCATGTGAAGGGTTTCTCAACAAGCCATGTCTCTTTCTGTACAGCTATTGCAAAGGAACAATCTCACCCTTGCACCTACCATTCCAAGGTCAACCATGTCTCTTTCTATGCACCTAATTGCAATTGATTTTCTAGTGTTAATATGCAATCTTGATACCAAACCAAACAAAGCCCAAGCAACCATAGCTTCCTATCATATTATTTTTCTCACCCCTAAAAGACATGGAATCATCAGCCAACGGGTTGAGCAATCCCATTACCAATACATGTGAGGCCGGTCCCCGACTATCTCCATATAAGGCAAGCTTATTCACAAACACAACATAGAACAAGTCACTAAACCAAACAATAAAGAGCTCAAGGGACATCCTTGTCTCAAAGAATACAAGAAAGGGCAATCTCTTTGGACACCCCTCCATTAAGCATAATTCTTGCAACTAGGGTTAAAAAGATGCAAACATTGAATCTTTAAGAAAGACTACCTAACATGATCATAAGCTCTCTCTATCTATTTGGACCACTAATATTTCCTATCCACATACTTATTTATTGTGGGCTTATTGGCCATACATGCCCCATGTACTCTCACAAACTCTTTTCATCATTCAATGGCTCCATTGAATTAAAACATCGATGATCAGCTCAAAGGTCCCGACTATCTAGCCTGGAGTGTGGTTATGAAAGCTTGGTTTGTTAAAAAGTGATTATGATACCTTGTTTCAAGATCAAATCCTCATCCTCAACAACCATCTCCTCTACCATTTGGTTGGGAAAAAGACAACTTTGAGGAAGCAACACTCAATTGTGGTACAAATGATGTCACAGCATATTCAATGCTTCTTCAATGTACCTCACAAAAGTCTTATCAGTGGTCACTGTTAAAATAAAAAGGTGTGATACAACCCTAAAATCTTAATTAGCTCTTTAAACAGCCCCAAAACTCAAGATTACCAACCTTTTATGAGATATGACCAAAGTGTATATGTCCCATAAGCCAATACACAAACTTTGGGAGGATCCACATCTATAAATAGAAGGCTTCCCTTCCACTCAACAAGATAAGGCAGTAGTCAAACTTCTCCTCTTCACATAGAGAATGAAGAGGGAAGCTCCATAACCAGCAAAAAATGTTGTTGTGTTTTATCTAAGTCTCATTAAAGAAGGTTATTATAGCACTATCAACCAAGATCCTCACTTCTTCTCAAAGATCTCAACCCCTATGCGCTTTCTAGATCATCTACCAAAGAAAGTAATTTTCTCACAATTTTGTCACAAGCAATCCCTCTCTTTCTAAAAGAAACAATGCATGGATTCATGAGGATTGTGAAGAGCAAGTTTTTTGGAAGTTCACTCCATGAATTCGAGCTTAATGTTGACTCCATTTTCCAAGGTTTGATAGGTTGGAATCTACAAATGAACATTTGGAAAGTCGTAAGGTTAATAGGGCTCTATGAACAGGGGCGACAAGGTCCATTGGATGCTTGGATGGTCCTAAGGCTAATAGGAGTCAATTGGCAATAGTAATAAGGTCATCAAATAATTGGATAGTTCCTAGGGTCATCACATGCTTGGATAGTTCTCAGGCTGATAGGAGCCTATTAACAAGGGTAGCAAAGCCACATCTGCAAACCAGTTGTGTCACAAGAAACCACTTGAAAACAAGCTTGGGGCAATTAATTCAGAGGAATACTTCACTGTAGCCCTTTTGGGCATGTATTGATATCATTGGACAGTTGGATAGTGGCAGTTTAGTACCTAGTTGCAATACGAACAGTGTAGCACTGTGGATTGTCTATTGTGAACAGTCAATTCTTGAATCAATTCTTGAATTCTTTATCACTTCTCAATTGCTTCATCACTGGAAACATCTTTGGACAGGTTCATCGCGAAGAAAGTGAGATTGAGGCTCTTCTCTTGTGGAAAATGCAAGGCAAGATCTAGTGGAATGCATTTAGGAAAGATAGGAGCAATTACCCTTAGGTTTCACATGATTTGAATGCTATTGAACTACTACAAAGGTGCATTGTTGGACGTTCACTAACATGGACAATATAACAGACAGAAATCAGCAGAAAAGTTGTCAAAACTAAGTATTCAGACGACAGCAGCAGATGAGCTAGGCAGTTGATATTGTTGGGCGTTAACTAACATGGACGATATAGCAGACAGAAATCATCTGAAGATTTGTCACAACTAAGTATTCAGACGACAGCAGCAGATAAGCTATGCAGTTGACATTTCAATGGTTAAGGAACACGCTGATATATGCGATGATACGGTCAAGCAAGAATGCATAATGTGGTTCTAAGTTTGAAAAGTGAGCGACTAGATGCTTTAATGCAACACCTAAAACCGCGCATACCTGCTGCTTCTACACCTTCCTGCGCTTCCTCTTCTTCTTCATCTGCCCGAGGAGAGTTTCCTGTTGCTCCATTCTCCGTCGCTCCATTCTCTTGAAGCTGCTCGTGATCCCCTTCTTCGTTGGTGGCACCTTTTTTGTTATTCTTCTTCTTCTTTTTCTTCTTCTTCGTCTCCGAGGGATCCTAGTACGCAAGATGATGCGGGCAAAGAAGACAAATCGGACGAAGCTCAGAATGGCCGTGCAATGGATGATCGTGGCCGTAAATTTTCACGACAAGGACCAAAACCTCGGAGAAGGACACAGAGCAGGACTTGATGGAGGAGGCGTCGAAAATGCAAAACTTACCAATCCATTCTGCTGGCTGTTAAGATCTATGTTATAGAGAGCTTCCTCGAGCAGGTCCTCGGACCCTGCCATGGCGTCCTTGCTGGAGCCTCGCGCGAGCGTCAGTCTGCTTCCTTCCTTAGAACGACGCGAAAATCTCACCTATCGCCGAGCACCCGAGGACGAACGCTTACATTCGACTTTATAGCCACACGCGCAATCGCCTTTGCATTCCAAGAGGTTCAAGTGGACACGGCAAGTTGCAACACATAAAAGGCTTCCCATGATGATGCTACAATTATATCCTCCATCATTAAGTTTTTGCTTTACCTTTGACTCTAGGTGCACATATAGACATTTGTTCTTTACCTTGTGTTATTTATTTGTTTATTTATAACGTGTGTTCCTTCTTTTCACCTCTACAGTCCCATCCTTCATCCTTACTTCAACTTTACCTTCCACTCCAGGCACATACATCAACACTGGTTCACTACTTTCACATCAACACTCTTCCTTTTGACACATTTCAACCTACCTTTCTAGAACATTTAGTAGGCGGCTCTAACCCAACCAAGTGATTCAACTCATTAGTTATGCCAAAATCTCTGTGTGTGTGTGTGTGTGTGTGTGTGTGCACGCGCGCGCTAGCTTTAGGCATCTTGCTTTTGTTAGTCCTCAAACGTTGTTCTTATGTAAGTCTAACGAGCATCAATGTGCATAGTACTTGCAAAGCTTGTGAGATGCAAAACTATGCAAGCAAGAGTCCAAGATAAGAGAAGCTTTGTAATACTAGTATGAAAATGGGAAGACTAGCATTCTTGCACACATGGAATGCTAAGTTGCATCGCGGCAACTTCCCCCCTCCCTATTTTTCCAAACACTCATTGCTATACTATATATGGATCATAGATGGTGCAATAAATCTCTCTCTCTCTCTCTCTCTCTCTCTCTCTCTCTCTCTCTCTCTCTCTCTCTCTCTCTCTCTCTCTCTCTCTCTCTCTCTCTCTCTCTCTCTCTCTCTCTGTGCACACATGGAATGCTAAGCTGCATTGCGGCAACTTCCCCCCTTCCTATTTTTCCAAACACTCATTGCTATACATGGATCGTAGATGGTGCAATAAATGTTTCTCAAATGAAAATATCCTCTCTCCCTCTCTCTCTCC